>NC_083619.1:23043955-23381431 GCF_963584025.1 Labrus mixtus | reverse complement strand
TGACGTTTCATTGACAATCACAAAAACTCGGTGCAAAGACATGAGCAACACTGCACTGCTTTAATTCCACAGCAGCCTCCTCTCCATAAAAAAAAAAAAAAAAAAAACAGTATCTAATCTCAAAATGAAACATAATGAAACAGTTCACATAAAGCTTTGATGGCAGAATTTTTGAGCCTCCTTCAGTAAAGCGGGCACAATTGAATAAAAATGGGTTCTTCTGAGTGCTTTGGCTCAACGGCTGTTTGTGTAATGTAGCATGAATAGTACAAATTGCTACAGAGGCCTGTCTCTTATCCGCTCTATATTCGGCTGGTGCTCTGCTGAGCAGTCAAGGTCCTTTAACGCATATTCTCTTTGTACAGTCTCATAGACGATGAACAACCTCACCCACATGTCCCCTATTCACTCTCCTGACAATCCTCCCCTTGCATTTATCTTCAAAACAGCTGTTTTTCGTGTCAAACATCAGTCACGGCAGAGCCAATTAACCTTTTTTTTGTTCTTAAATCCACGTTGGCTCGGGACAGGAGGATGTATTTTTTGAGTGAATCGGGATGAAATGTGCTGAAAAATTCCAGCTTCGTGAGCAACAACAAGGCGGCGTGAGAAGTGAAGAATGTTGTCGATCCGACAGAAACACATACAGGACGTAGAGAGACACATGATCAAGAGAGTGAGGGGGAAGCAAAGAATGTAATATAGCTTTGATGCTGCCTCCAGGTGAGTGGTCACGCTGTCACACCCGGCATGCCGGAGCAGGTATAGAAAGTGAGAGATGGCTTAAATGAGCAGCTCTTCAATAAGTTACTTCTACAGTCTCAAATCCTGTACTGACATATCCATGTCTTTTCTGAGAGAAGCAGAAATGATCACATTAAAAAAGGTTGTACTTATTTTATACTTGTTTTGGTTTTAATCCTTTATCCAATAGGACAGTTGAGGAGATACCCGGGGAGAGAGATCGGGGAATGACATGCATTAAAGGATCCACAGGACAGACTTGAACCCAGGCCACCCAGCTTGGAGGTCTATAGCTTCTGTACCCACTAATGTGTCAGCATCCCACATTTGCTAATAGGCTTTTTATACAATTGAGGATGGGGCAGGAACTCATGGGGAAGTCATTGGTTTCTCAATTATTCATAAAATCAGACAGAAACGTGCAGGAATAATGTATTTATTTGTTGCATTTTGGAGCCAGTTTCACCCACCTCCTGAATCCCTTTTCTTCTTTTCACCACTATCTGACATTATCCCGCTATCCTCTGCCTTTATCCTGCTGTCAACTTCTTCTTCGGCAAAGAAATTTTCATTTAGGTTGAACTGATTAATATCTTAAGGACCACCATTAGCAGTCATGAAGTGACATGCTGAGTCCAATCAGCAGGAGAGCTGAGGGCCATATCAGGTTAAAAAAAAAAATGGATATTTGATACCAGTGATTCAATTATTATACCACATGTGACGATATATTGCTGTATCAATATTTATCCCCAGACCTATATAGGATAATTTTGTAGTTCTTAATACCAAACAACAAAGGGTACAACAAAATTGCTCCTTCAAAACACGAGTGTGGTGGTTATCCAAATTGGTCATATTCAAAAATAAATGAATGCATAAAAATGTGGCAATCTTTTGCTGCAGGGGAGCAGTGAGTTGATATAGAATAACTGGTAGCTTAGTTTACTACACTGTACAAGTAGCTTGCCTGGCATTGGGTGAGAACTGGTGCACTGATTGGGCCCATACCGATGTTTAAAATCATTTAGCCGATTGATGTTTCAGATATCGATGTTTTTTTTCATGATGTCTTCAAAATTCTTTGTGTCTGTTTTACAAAGTGCTGTGCCACTAAATGTATTATTATAGTTTAAAGTTTCTTAAAGTTTAACTGTAACATGTCTCACACTCAGCACGTCACTGAGCCTTCCCACAGACGGAGTCAAATTCCAACACTTCAAACATTTTCTTTCACATTTGACGATGAAAACAAATCACATGTGTGCACACCCTCTTCCATCTTTCCTAAGTTTGTCCAACGGGTGACTTCCTCTGCCCGTTAAAAAAACCTTCTCTCTGAATCAGCAATTAGGTATACTAACTTGCCAACATTTAATTGGTTCACCCTTTTGACCGCAGGAACTTTCCCTGGGAACTAGGGACCTTTTGAGGAACTATGTGCACCTTGACCGCAGGAACCAAAATTTAGTTCTGAGGTAATAGATCTAACCCTGAAACAGACTCTGCTCGTGGGTAGCACTTTCCAAAGGTCCAGCGACCTTGAGGGGGAGGGCCTACAGCGCCTGCAGTGCTGAACATCTCTGATTGATCAGGAACTATGGCACGAGCACTAGCACGATTTTGGATCACCCACCATGTTCAAATACTGCAGCTGGAAGCCCCACCTTTATTTATAATTAAAGTCGGGCTGTTATCATTTTGAAAGGTACAAAATTCACTTTTGTAGACTAAGCATGACTGAAAGCACAAAGGAGCAAAGCCTGTAGTTTTGTTTATCTCTATCTAAGTGTGTTTGTTTATAATATATTTTAATGTACAACATGTCGAATTGTATGACAAAATTCACATTGAAATGTAAAAGTACTTACATTACCTCAAATATTTTCAACGGTCATCAGAGCAGTCAACGTGTCACGGTGGCCGCTATGACAGACACTACATGTTTATCGTTGCCGCGGCAACATCGGATGTTACGTCAAAGACCGCTACACAAGTACTGTCGCTGTATGTGCTGCTGTGATAAAAACATCACGTCAATCACACTTGGATACGTCGTCGGTAAAAATATTCTCTTCCTCAGGTGTGTTTCACCCGGTCGTCTTCAGGTTGGGGGGTGGGTTGAATAGTAGTGCCTGATGATTCCCATGATTCACTGCCAGCCTCGATGTTATCTTTTGTTATTGTACTGATTAAGAGCTCCCTGACAGCGGAGTCTACATACTGTGCCTTTAAGTCTTTTTTAGTTCTTCAACTCATTCATTAAGAATTAAAAAAAAAAAAAATTGGTTTCTTCTACAAAAATAAAAAATGTCCTCAGAGTACTTTAAGAGTTATTACTGCATCCCTAGTTAGAACTCGCCATGGTTGTTACTCAATGACTGAAAACAGTCTACAACAAATGCACTATACTTGCTGTTGATTAATGTGAAATAAAAATCTACATTGTGGTACAAACATATATACAACCCATTTTAAAGATGTGAAACAGGGCTGACTTGAACAGCCTGGATATTTGAGTTGGTAAGGACTGATGACGTCAGACACATTGTTGGTTTCCATCTCCTTAAGGAATTTGTTGACGATAGAAAAAAAAAATCCAAACACCAGCCTTATCACTTAATTTATGCAATGTGAAAATGTTATCTATGACGATCTTCTGCTGCTCAGGAAGAATTTAATCACAGACGCATTTGAAATTCCTCCTGGAAAGATGCTGAAGCTGCCACTCTCTTTCAGCTCTACTTTGAGTTACACTCATACAGACTCTCTGATAACACGTATTTCTATCTGCCCGTACACCGGAGTCTGCTTTGAGTGTTACTCTCTACAGAGCAAGCGTCAACAGTGATCTAACAGTGATGCCGTGCATCAGAGAAAAACACAGAGCGTAAACAACATAAGAGCCGTCCTATAGGATCTAAATAAATTACAGTATGTGCTCACTTCTGAGTAAAACAGCATTCATCTACAATGGATACAAATCTGCTGCCATGAAACTATGCAGGGAGGGGACGTAAACAATCCAATTTGTGGGGGCTGTTAAGAATAACCTCTAATTCAGTGTGTCTTTCAATATGCAAAATGTCGTATGGGTATGACAGAAGAGAGAATAATAAATGGAGAGAGATAAGCAGGGGAAATTGCTGATAAAGAGAAGTTTGTCACCGAGACTAATGTGCTGGGAAGCTGGCCAGTTATTTAAAACATTCCCATTTCATCTCTTTTGATGACCATTTGCTGTTTTGATTGAAGCGTGAGAGCATCCACAGCTGGAGTATACAATGAATGTTGGAGGGAAGAGGAATTGAAGTGGAAAAAAACAGAGCAGAAGCTGGACAAAAGTATAATTCACAATGCTCTGGCTCTTCCCCGGAAACCCTGGCCTGATGGACTGCTGATGAGTGCTGGATGTTGTGGCGGACGAGCGGAGGACAGAGAGAACCCGCTGAGAGGTCAATAGTTCTGCGCTGACCTGTGAAGAACTCCATTATACCTCGATCACATCTCTGACTCGCTCCTTTTTTTTTTTTCCCCAACCGGTGCAGCCGGCCAATACAGAGCAGTAACAATATCATTGTTGCAAACTGCACTAGAGGCCTGATTCAATCACAACACTGTACAGAAATACATCACACAGTCGTCTCCAGCGCTCAGCAGAAGTTTGCTAGCACTTTGGCAGAAATATAGGTTGCAACTTGATGGTATTTCAGTCAATACTTCGCCCTTCTCTTTGAACCCAAAACCTGCCATCACTTCCAAAACGCAATGCTTCAAAGAGGGAGATCTTTAGAAAACACTGTTGTAAGCTGATTTATATGACCTGCTACACACGCAAATGGCTGCCCCCTCACTTTCAATGAAACAAAAAAGAGAGAGAACACAGCGGATTGAATTCCTTTACATAACGCCTTTGTCTCCTGTTGAGGGGTGCAATCTGTTAAAACTGAAGCTATGCTTTGTCACTGCCATTACGGCCAAACAATTACACACCTGATTGTATTCACTTTGCCCTTACACACACACCCACTGCTGTTCTTTATGCTCTCACACCTGACTATAATGCTCTGCACATGATACAGCTGCTAAATTGGATTATTCCAGTGTGGGGAAGACTAACAAAATAACCTACAGACAACCCATAGGGTAAGTAGAGACTGTTTTGTTTTGCTGAGGGGTTCAGAGTTTTATTCATTAAAAGTTAATCACCACAATGTTAAAATATAATATTTTCAATGAGGGTCCTGAGTTGATGTATTTGCTTAAGTAATAGCAATAATAAACAGCAAACTGTGTAAAGTTTTAATGCAGTCGATGCAGAGGAAGGTCCCTTTTCAGATTGTCACTTGTCACCATACCCTATGATGGGCTTCAGATTTTGATGCATTGTTAATTAATCAGGAAATTCTTGATATTTTGTTTAAATTTCATCTACAATAGCACCTTGTGTTTTACATGACTGTTACATGTTTTAATCTATCTTGAATGTAACTAATTCCAACACCTGCAACAGATAAAGGTTGAGATATGATGTACATTAAAGTTCAAATACTCAAGTGTTGTGCAACACGCTGTGAAAAGTTCTAAAGTGACTGTACGTCTTAAACTGCACCAGGGCTGGTTTAAAGAGGTCATATTCTGCCCTTTTTGGGGTTCTTATATTTAATCTATGTACCTACTTTTGTACGTTCACAATTGCTAAAGTCCGAAAAAAGTGTCTGTTTTCATGTACTGCTCCTCCTTGCTCCCTCTACGCTCTGAGTCCGTCAGCTACGCTCTGTTGAGCCCACACTGTTAGACCCCACGTGGGCCAAGTCTGCTCTGATTGGTCTGCCGATCCGCTCTGTCGTTATTGGTCAGTTGCTCAGCACGCGTCTCGGAAATTTCAACATGGCTTGCCACAACGAGCCAATGGGCTTAGATCAGTGATCTCACACTGACAATGACGTCGCACTGACAAATTTTTATCGAGGGGGTCTTGAACCGAGCGTTACATGCGGCTAATGCTACAGCTAACAGGAGGACGTAGGAGAAGCTGCGTTTCCGCGGACTTTGAATTTTTGCACATAGATGTGCCTAAACATGCACAGGACACTTGGAAAACACACTAAAGGGCATATAAAACCAGAAAAAGCATAATATGGGACCTTTAAGCCTGTATCATTTGAAGAATGTTATTTCTATATTGAAATACACATCTAAATCAGAATATAACAACAGTATTCATTAGAGCCCGTCTGATGAATCGGCCAGCTGATGAATACTGTTACAGACACCTTCTCTTGAGAGAAGCTAAAAAGACCTTAAGAATGTCGATATGTGCAGACGTCCCATTTTGACAATGAAAATTCATTTCTATCTCCATAACATCTACATACGTATATCTATGTATATCTACATATCTCCATGAAATGTAAAAGAATAAGTACAAGTTGTTGCCAATGCCTTAATATGCAAACTCAAATATATATTTAGTGACATCATAATCCTGTGCTCTTGAGTCATACAAAAGTCTCTGCGTCACTATGACCTTGAGGCCATCTGCTGTATGTCAAGAAGCTGGAGTCTCTGTCCTATGGCAGGTCTTTATTTGGCAGTGTTATAACAGAGACTCCCTCCAGAGAATAGAGCCACACAAAAAAAAAAACTTTTTTAATATCCTAACAGCACATACACATCACCTGCCACCACAATGATCTCCATCTGAACCTGTAGCAAAAGGAAATGACAGACAGTAAACTGATCAAGAGGTGTCAGCGCTGCTTCGCTGAATGAGAGACAAATGTGATTCATGTTGTTGTATTTGGTTTGCGGGGGAAGATGAGGCCATGGTAATGAACACGCCTTAAGGAGGGCTTGGCCACTATCATTAATCTTATAAAAGTGGGCTACACAGAAATGCATAGTCACTCTATTAACACAAAAGAAGACATCCATTGTGTTATGCATAGTTGAACTCATCTCAGAAATTTGCAGATTGCTTCAAAGCAATTATACAATTCCAGTGTGCCATCACAGAGTCCTCTAAGAATAAATGAGAAAGCATAACAGCCCTGACAACACATAGATGGACGAGCAGAGGATGCATCTGATTCCATTAGGATTCAGGAGAACTTTCTTCTTTGCCAGAAGAATGGAGGGGAAAGTAATAAAAATGTGGACCAGAGTAAAAGGTGGCTCTACTGAGAACGTTTGGGTAGCACTGAGCTGTTATGGCTGCCAAAGCAATGGTGGTTATGGTTTCTGTCACAGCAGCGATTGATACCACCATCATTACACACCTAAGCTTCTTTTGATGAAACAGCGCTCTTGGAAAATGTGTCTTCTTGCTGACACCATGTGTAGGGTTTTTTTTTTTTTTTTTTTTTTTAAAGTCTCTCCACTCTGAGGATGATGAGAAAACACAGACAGGACTATGGCATCCCTCTATGAGACAGCAGCATCAGTCGAAATTTCTCCCCTCATTCGTTTTTTATTGAGCGAGGCTGGAAAACTTTGAAGGCCTTCTGAGGGATTCACAGCAGAGAAGGTTTCAGTTTTTTCGGTCCCAATCCACTCAGCCAGCTGTTATCAGTTTTTCGGTTCATTTGTTTCAATTTCGGCGACGAGGATGCATACAGATAGGTCTTTGACTGTGAAGTTCTGTAAGAGCTTTTTTTTCTCTTTACTCATTAAGGGTTTTGATTTGATGGAATGAAAGTGTGAAGTGTTACTTTTCAAATGTAGAGTACATTATCTGAGGCTTCCATGTGGCAACCACAGGCCTAATACAGCGCTTATTACATTCAGTGGGAGCTCCAATGAAATATGCCTCAGAGTAACTTAGAATAGAAATCATTTGTGCTTTAGTGATACAGTAGGTCCTTTGATGGTTGCTAACATCCATTTCTGATATGCATAGTGCACTATTTGCCAAAGGAACTTTGGTACTGAATCTTTTATTGTTGCCCACAGCAAGCAGCACACAGTTCAATAATGGCACCTTGTACCACTTTACATAGCTCATATGGAGTACCTCATATTTGATGTGATTGTGCATTGTATTTTTTTTCTCCAATGGTCATTTCAGCTGTTGCCTTAGTTTTCAAAAGTTGCAGGGCAAGATAGATGCATGGGATGCATGCGTATGCTGCACATGATTTTATTTAATAGACGAAAGTGTTTGTTGTGATTTAAAAAAATAACTGAATTTGATTTTAATAGAGGTCAATAGTTTGCCATTAATTAATGCAGCAGTATGTGGGCATATCACAGTTTTAAAACCAAGCTCAGTAGTAAATTTCTATGTAGCTTAACATGATTTATACATCCCAGTACGGCGTAGGGCTGGGAATTTCCCACAACCCCACGATACGCATCACGATACAGAGGCCACGGAACGATACATATCGTGACATACATCGATTTTGGATGACGACCATGTCCTACACAGAATTCACTACAACAGCTGTTGAGAATAACAGCAGAGGCATATTAAGGATCCTACAACTTCAAACACTTCAATTCAGGTCCTCAGAGATCCTAGAAATACATTCAAATATTTTAATCCCAGAGCTATGGCTAAGGCGTTATTGTGAACTGCACCGTAGGTCAATTGTCTTTGAAAACTGTCATAACAGCTTTCCATTCTGTAACATCTGCGTCCTTGTTTTTGCAAAGAGCACATGACGATATATTGCCATATCGTTTTTTTGAGCACATCCCTAGTACAGCGGTACTTAGCCATTGAGCCCGCCGTCACTTATTTCAGCTTTTCATGAAAGACAAAAAAATAAACAAAAGCCTCTGAGTTGCAGTGGCTTGTTTATGAAGCATCACCTGGAGAGAGGCGGGACTATAGTTCAATTAGTGAATCAAAGTATATTTGTCCCTTTTTTCCCAGATAAGTAAACATGGCCTATGAATAACAAATGAGTTATCTCTTGTAATAAAATCTACTCTTAGAAAACAGCCAGTGCAGTTAGAGAATAAAATGTAATCTCTCTAACTTGTTCAACTGAATAAAAAACATATATCATCAGCTTGTATCTGCACTTGTTTATTTGCTATATGTTAAACATCTGTTGGGAAAATTAGGATTCTGCTGCACCAGGCCAATATGTCTGTCTGAGCAAACTAATAATTCAGTTCAGTGTTTGGTGTGAAAGACGCTGCTTGTCTGGAATCTCTAATACATGTGTTAATATTCTGAAAGGCACACGTTAATGCTTTAAGCCCAGTGTGGGATGCACTGACACATCAGCAACATCAACATTTTGTTTTCTTCCATAAATCCCCTGATCATTTTTCTGTAATTACCGTTTCACTACACCGGATAATTGCTCGACTTCAATTTAGTTCTAAAAAAATTCCAGTTTGGGCGCCTTCAGTTTTCATTTATCCCCCCCCAATCAGAGCTACAGTGCATCTGTCACTGGTTTAGTTTTAGACCACTTGGTCTGCACTTGCGACTGACAGTGACAGAGAGAGAGAGAGACATGCTCCGGGTGAAAATTGGTACAATTACATTCATCTTTTTAGAGGATGCCTCGGTGAAAAGGTGCCCCCTGGGGAATTAATCACCCCACTGTTTGAGCATCTTACCTGTTTAATAACCAATTTAATCACTTCCTCCCAAGGTTCAACACTCCTAAAAAGATACGAGCGGTTGATTTTTATTAACACACTGTGCTTCCATTAAAGGCCAATTAGGTGCCATGAATCAGCTGCATGCGCGCATGTGTGTACGTGTTGTAATTCATTTGTTGTAAACAAAATGAGACAGGGCTATTGAGAGTAACCCCACATGGCTGTAGCCGGATTAGCAGTATTATTTACTACAATAATGGACATGTAAAAAATGGAAGGGCTGCAGCTCAACTTTCACATGGTGTATAGCAATGCTCTCAATTAAATCTGTCACCTTTTTGTTTTTCTTCAGTCGCTCGATGTGTATCAAAGTGTTTATACTCAAGTGGCTTAAAAGGCTTAACATTCAAACCAGGAAGCACATTTGAAAAAGAGCCCTTCTCAAGGTCAGCGGCGCACTTGCAAAAAGCCTAATTGAGAATTTGATCTAGTCGCTCCAGGGGGTGGACGAAGTGCTGCTGTGAATGTTAAAGATGAGCTATCTGGATCTGATCAGAAGTAATCAAAATGCTGGCCTACTTTTAAGTCTTTACCATTAACCTGTGCAGCAGGCCTGTGCTGTCTCTGTGATGTTTGCATTCAACACAACCGCAAGGCTTTCTTAAGCACATTAAACAGACCAGAGTACATCAGCAGCAGAGACAGATATAAATCAGAAAAGAAATACTCTGACATCTAAACAGTGGAGCAATAATACAGTAACGACTTTCTGATGATCCTTTGCATCCTCTTCAGAGCAGTATGAAAGTTTCAGCATCCTGTGATGATCTATGTATATATACAGTATGTTCCACTGAAAATTAAACTGTTCTTACAGCTCTATGGTTTTAAAATCTGTGTATATACTGAATAATATGAGACCAAAGGTCACACGTTAGTGACCCTAACTCTAAATACCTAGGTATGTAAGCATGCTAATAAGATAATATTCCAATGCTAGCATGTTGATGCTAGTTCATGTTTACCCTCACAGTTTTATTTGATTATATGCTTGAACCTAATTTGCAATATAAAATACAGCCGATGTGAAGGGAAATATCATAAAACCTCCATATTAGTCGAAAAAACTAAAAAGGACTGTACAGAATTAACTCTCTTTATGGTGATGTTGAAAATTAGGTTAAGATTGTAAAGTTAGAGAGTACTAAGATAACTTCATTTCATTAATACAAATATAAATGTGTGTTGAACAACATCACTTGACAAGCAATTTGACTCAAAACCACAAACGTTTACGGATTTAGTTTTTGGACATTTTTTTGGACCTTGTTTGTTTTTCCCTAGTTCACCTTGGATTATTTTGCTTGTATTGCACTGGTTCCCTTGATTCTATCCTTGCATTTGTCATTGACTGTAGGCCATTCATTTGTACAATTCGATGTTTTCATTCCAAAAAAGCAATAGTTCTGCTATCACAGTCTTCTTTGGGGCCTGTTTTGATATTTAACAAAATGTGTGGACCGATAACCAGTGCCATCTCTTGGAAAGTGTTCCTGACAAGGCTTGAAATATGAAGACTCAAATAATCAACATCTATTTAGAAATATTAACAACTTCTGTAGAGCCGGACCGAGTAATCGACCAGCTGTTAATATCGGCCGATATTAGCTTATCCAGTGGCTGTCGGCTAATTTTATAGCAGATATGCGCTGACTTTACTAGATTTATCCAACAGTCAAATAGCATTTCATTTGAGTATCATTGTATTACACTAGCAGTTCTCTTTCACCAGCAGAGGGCGCTGTATTGATCACAACAAGCATTATCACTCCCCAGAGCGTCAAGTGGTGATACACGTACATGCGCAGTTCCTTTCCAGTTGAGTGACCATCCTGTCTTCATCATATTTGTTTTCCACAAGAGTTTGAAAACTGCCTTTGAGGGATCAACTGAATAGATTTGTAAATGTACATCTATCTACCTCTACAGATTTCATATATCTAAGAAAGATATCGGCTGAGTCATAGGTATCAGATTTCTCTCCCCAATATCGATATCGGCCCCAATATGCCATATCTGTCGGGAACTATTTACAACTAAATTCATGCCTCAAGGGTAGTGCTTGGAGAAAATTAGTCAGATTACCGGCAATAATACACTTTGAAGAGCTTTCATATTAGAAATAAATGTGTAACACTAACTGTAATTTAGTCGTCATAATGCGAACTGCATGGTGTCACTCGTAGAAATGCACTTCAATCATGGGAGTTGTGTAGGAGCAATGACACTGCAGCTTAAAGCTCTGGTTGAAAGGCATCTTGTTTTCAGGGAAACAAACTTATTGTGGAAAATAATGCCGCTGTGCTCTGATTAAAGGCAGACACTATTGAATATTTCATTGCGGCTTCAAAATGAACTTGTTGTCGTGAGTGGCTTTGATGTAAACTTGCCGATTCACCCAGCGATGGCTTGTTTGACAGGCAGCAGTCACACACAGAGAGGGAGGGAAAAAAACAGCCCAAAGTAGAGGAGGAGAAAAGTGCCCCCCCTCTTCAAGCTGGCAGGGTGGTAATGATTAGCTCTCATGCAGGATTCTCCCAAGGCAAGTGATTACGACACGCTTTGCAAACTATGACACCTCTTACCTGGAGCCCAAACAAAGACAGCATCCTAAAATATTTTTGCAAAGAGGAGTTTGAGCTGAGATGTTGTTTTTGCCTTCTCCCTGTACGACTCTGTGTTTATTATTCACGTTGAGGACTTGGGGGGAAATTGGTTTTGCTAATGAAAATTACTTCCTGCAAAAACAAATGAAGTGTAAATGCCAGTTGCATACCTGTTTTGTTTTTTCTGCTGGGTGCTTGAGTTGGATGAGAGCTGTTGAGTATGAATCATTTTTCTCAGTGTTTTGCTCTGTTTTGCCCCTTACCCCTATGTGAGCAGCGGTAAGCCTCCATGAGAGGAATAACCTGAAATGGAGGAACACTTCAATGTCGCCCTTTCTCCCCCCTCCTCCACGAGTGATTATACAATTGATTTTTTTTTTTCCCAACCACTGGTCCCTGCTACAGGAGCAGTAATAACAATTTATCTTGGCTCCTTGTTCCATTACAGCAGAGCTGCAGCAAAAACCAGAAGAAAAGTGCTGTGTTTTATGATTTATGGAGGCTATTTGACCCTTGCATATTAGAGGGATCTACCCAATGTGATGCAGACTTCGGAAATAGACCATGAGCTTTGCTTTGTGAAGGGAGCGTGATCGTGGCTTTCGCAGGAGATCGAATGCGTGTCGCGGCTGATTGAAAAACAAATATGACCCAGTCTGAACAGAGATGTTTAAATATAAAAATGCTCTGCTGCTGTATTTACTCTACTTGTTACTAAGTGTCAAAGTGTTCAACACTTTCCGACTCTTTTTGATACCAAGTTTTAAAAAGATACAATCTCCATTTTTAAAGATCAATCAGTACAGTCCTTTAAAAGCTACGGCACAAATATGTTGACAATGTTTCGGTACTGTTGCAGTTTAGACATTTTGCAGGAGTTTGCTCCTTTTCAAAACAAGAAATTGACCCAATGCTGGATTTTAACATAGGTATTCAAATCTTTGATTTTTTTTCTCGTATCATATCGAAGTCTAAAATTCTGCTATCATGACAACCCTGCTTCATACTGCATGATTTCCATCTAATTTAGAGATCAAAAGAAGGAAATATCAGGCTAAAAGATCACCAGCCAATCATACATTACAGCCAGTTGCCTGTCCTAATTTGGCATGGATGAGATCAGTAGGTGAGTGCTAATTGAAATGCCTATCACCTTGTGTCGTTGCCTTGGTCCTAGTGTCTGTTAAGAGTGACACCTGAAGGAAAAGATCATAGCTCTAAGGGGGCCCCTGGTTGTTCCTCATTGAATGGCGTTTATAGAGCAGTTGAAGCATGGCAGCTACCTCCCTGCCATCCTCCCCCAAATCCAGGTCCCTCTCCTGTGGCTAGTGATAATATTTAACTGCTGACCTTATCTCCTCTCCCCCCCTGCATCTCTTCTCTGCCAGCCAACGGAGAGCATGTTAATGTCTGACACTGCGCTACATGTAGCATGCTAATCCGTCTGTGGCCTGGCTGATTAAAGATGAATATCAGGGGGATGGTAAACACAGGCATGCCCCAGGCAGCTTCACCGATGACTACATCTGCACAGGACCATGTAAACGGTTATACTCCAACCAGCATATAATATTACAGATCTGGGGACTTGATAAGTAAATCGCAAGCAAACAAGCTGCACATCGTTATTGTTAGATATGTTTACCACAGAGCTCTCAAGCTGCCATGAAGTGTTTAGCAAAAAGAAAAACCTCTTTACTATTTCCTGCATCCAACACAATTAACCACACATTAGAGATGCACTTATTGTAAAAATCAGGGCCGATACAGATGTTTAAAAGAACAATTTAGCCGATTACATAAGAAACCAATGTTTCAACATTATTCAACCAAGATCACAAGTCTGACTTTGCCAAAAAAAAAACATCAGCACCACACATAGTAATAAACATTAAATGATTAGGAAACAGTTAACAAACAGTAAGTGAAGGGCAAACAACAATTTAACTGCGAAAGTTGGTTCGCAGATAAAGTGCAGAAGATGTGATCACAGATTACAGACAGTTAAAAAAAACATCACAGGAACGCAAGTGGCTTATGGTTCTTTAGAGGAAAGAACATAAATAAAAAGGAACTAAACCCAGAATAGCTTTATAAATAAGACTCAGCCAGTGTGTATATGTGTACCTTCAAGGATGGCCTATCAGATTTAGTATACAGGTCACAGTGATGAGTATTACTTCTTACTAACATTTTCTCACATGTTTGACCATGAAAACAGATCAGAGTGTGTCCAACAGGTGATTACTACCCACTTAAAAACCTCTTCTCTAAATCAGTAGTTAGGTGTACCAGATACCAGCATGAAATTAATACCACTCAACAGTTAAAGATCTGCTACTGACGTTGGTACATGCCACATTTTTTGTCGATTGAGCTGATGTCGGAGGTCCAATATCGGCTGATACAATGTTAAAAATTTGCTTCGATGCATCCCTGTATATTTTGCTTTTGAAAACATTGAATCATATCCCCAAATTTGAAAATCGGGCAAATACTGAATGCAAAACATATTTGTAAAAAAACAATAACAATTTAGCCCATTGTAGATTCCATATTGTCAGTCTGTGAAACTATAGCTTTGCATGATTTGCAGCTAAAAAAACTTCTTATTTATCTTAGACTGGCACCATCAAAACTCTAATTTCAACCTCTGCCTGAAACGTTTTGTTTCAGATGCTGTCTCTTTAAGCCCCCCCCCACATGCCCACGTTCTTCTGATTGGCCAGCTCTGTGGAAGGCTTCCAGGGAGAGAGAACGCTGCAGGGCTGCCAGGGAAGGGCTGCTCTCAGTGCTGGTAAAAGGGAGCATGTAAAGCATGGCTCACACTGCAGGATAATCGGGCCGATTTGAGCTCCGATTCTTCCTTCCCGACAATCGCAAAGTCGCTCCCGACTCAAGGCTGCTCGGAACCGATTATCTGCTCAGATTATCTTGTGGTGTGAGCGATACAAAGATCCAATCTTAACGTGTTCGATCTGCCCGGCGATCGTCGGGGACGCCCCGATTTATTTAAAACATGTTTGATATTTGGAATTTTAAATCTTGACGATTACATCATGAAAAGGGTCCGGCAGAAGTTGTGAGTTTGACTACAATATAATCACGAGAGACAAGGGAGGTATGTAGTCATGGCAACCAGCGGCAGGACGCAACCTGGGTTTTATTTTTATTTTTTCGGTACAGATCATCAGTGCAGCACTTTTCTGAAACTTGTATTCATATAACTATGATTGTATCTACTTTCCTCCAACATCCTACAACAACTTCCACTTCCTTCTATTTCACCAGCCTCCATCCGTTGGAGTTTTCAAATGAAACTTTATTAACAATTGTCAACGCTCTGTCCCGATTTCACTCGTACAGTGTGAGCTCTCCGGCCGTGCCCGACAATCGGGTCGTACAGTGTGAGCACGTACATCACTCAAGGTCTGGTCGGGCATCGTAAAGGATTCAGTCGTACAGTGTGAGCCGACATGCCACTCCGAGTTTTATACAATCGGGGAAAAGTCGCACAGTGTGAGCCAGGCTTTAGAGGTTTAGCTTACACAGGAGGCTTGAAGCCATGTCGTCACATTTTTGGTTTCATATTAGGGAACTATTGCATGATTTGCTGAACAAGCCGTTTAGTGCCCTCTGCAGACGTATCCTGGGATTACTCCAACTCCAAGTTTCTCTCGTGATCTGACACTTTGCCCAGTTCAATATGGGTATCCAGCATTGTAACATCTAAATGTGAGTTTTAAAATGGGAATCAGCATTAATAGATCAACTTTAGATTATTCCCTTATTCACTACAGTTTCATTGGGACATGTACTATTGATAGAAAATCTGAGTGAGCAAGCTGGTTAATACAATGAAAATGCAGCTTTAACCCCGTCCATAAATACTATGATTGAAGACTGTGTACATGATGTTATATATAATTGCTTTTATATACCTGCCACAGGAGGTTACTAGGAACAATTAATATTTTTATTACAGTAACAAAAACCAAAATACATCAATAATTTAGCATTACATTTTTATTATATTATTCAATGTTGCTTTGGACTTAAATCTCTTCATTGGCAAGGAGTCAAATATCTGCACCTGCACATTCCATATAGAGGGAGGTTTGCAGAAAGATGAATTTTCTTTGTAACGTTGGTAAACATGATTTATTGTTTTGGTCCCTGTGATATTAAAGCGCCCTTTTAATGCTGTGGTGTTCTACTGAAACAAATCTGATACTGTTTACCACTTTAAAGAAATAAATGTTTATGAGTTCATATAAATGGGAACACAGTGAGCATATCTTTTATGATAATTGGATCTTTTTTCTCTCAAGTGAGAAATGCTTATCTACTGACTGACTAAAACTGTATTTGTTCCTACATGCTGATACAAATGTCTCGTTTCAACAGATACACAGAATATGAGCCGCCTTTAGCTGATCGATACAGGACCACCTGAGAGTTGTGCCCTTTCTCTGAAGGCAAAGTCGTCACCGTCAGCTGCTTGAGCACAAAGTCTGAAAATATTGGCTAAGAAGCAGCACAAAATACCTGTGAAAACAACAGAAGAGGGTAAAAAAAAAAAACTGTGAACAATTGTGATAGTGAGGGTCTCCTCGACTTCATAAATATCTTTAGAAGAAATCATTATCTCTGCAGAGCCAGGAGAGAGAGCACAGGGCTGTGCTGGCGTCATATCAGGTGTTTTCTCTTCTCCGACAAGCCATGAGGGTAGCTAGACAGAAGAACCACAGTCTTACTCAGCTAGACTGCTAATGAGTCGAGGGAGTTGTTCGCCATCACCAATATGACTAATTTTGGCTCACCGTCTTCCCAAACCAGACATAATACTTTGTCTAACAGAATTGAATTCATCTCTCCTCCTAAAGGATTCCAATGGTAAGAACTGAACCGAAGAAGCATCCCTCGCTGCTCATAAATACAATATCATACACTGCATTATACTGTGAATTTGTTCATGTGATGAAAAAGCCTTCGAGATTAGCCTAGAGCTAGATTCAGGCATATACAGTAGAGAGTGTACACAGTGCTAGTCGGTAACAGTGAATTCATTTTCATTCACTTTGTTTGCAGATGCTCTGTCAAGGAGTTTAATCACCCGACACTCTCGGGCAAAACATCTTAAACTGACTTCTCAACAGATGCTGTAGTGGTGTAAAATGTTCCTCATCACTGATTACCACTGCTGATTATAAAAGGCTTAAACATTAAGATATACAAAATAACCCTCAACACTAAACTCCTCCCTTGATAACATGGGTTCCTTTAAATTCTGGGATTTAATTCAAGCCAAAATGTGAATTTACCCGTTTCATTCAGCACAATAAATAACAACCTCTACAGGTACATGTAGGGAAAACAGTGGTCACTCCCCCAGCTCTGTTGATGCCTAACATTTATCATAAACTGAGGAAAGGTGATGCATTCATCAAGTTTTTAACATTATGACCAAAAAGATATAGTCAAAAAATGTCATTTTTCATTTCTTTGACAGGCACACTTCAGGGAGGAATGTATATATTGTATTTAATCTTGTTTATGAACACACTTCATTTATAAATATTGTAATGTAAATGTGTCAAAGATAACATTTTACAATTTATTTTCATGGGCAGTGTCTTTCCAGAATTTGGTCCTTGCCTTTAAAGATTCAGAGTCTAACAAGTGAATTACATTTCACTCAGCAAAGAGGAATACCTTGTTTCACTCAAAAGGAATTCAGAAATTCAACCTTCCTAAAAGAGCACATGTCACTCCGCTGTTCATCTCCTTACACTGGCGCCCAGTTACTGCTCGCATCAAATTGAAAACTCTGCTGCTCGCTTACAAAACAGCGACAAAAACGGCTCCTCCTTACTTTAAAGGTCCCATATTATGCTTTTTCTGGTTTTATATGCTCTTTAGTGTGTTTTCCAAGTGTCCTGTGCATGTTTAGGCACATCTATGAGCAAAAATTCAAAGTCCGCGGAAACGCAGCTTCTCCGACATCCTCCTGTTAGCTGTAGCATTAGCTGCATGTAACGCTCAGTTCTAGCCCCCCTCGATAAGAATTTGTCAGTCCGACATCATTGTCGTTGTGGCAAGCCCAGCAGCTCATGTTGCACGCCCGTTAACTTCTGTAGCACGCCCACGATATGCCGTAGCCTGCGGTAGCACAGTAGTGCTAAGGTGCTAATGTTTATGCTCCCCTCGGACGGAGCCAGTGGCTGCATTCCCAATATGGTAAAAGAGGCGGGACATTTCCGAGAACCGTGCTGAGCAACTGGCCAACAACGACAGAGCGGATCGGCAGACCAATCAGAGCAGACTTGGCCCACGTGGGGTCTAACAGTGTGGGCTCAACAGAGCGTAGCTGACGGACTCAGAGCGTAGAGGGAGCAAGGAGGAGCAGTACATGAAAACAGACACTTTTTTCTGACTTTAGCTATTGTGAACGTACAAAAGTAGGAACATCGATTAAATATAGGAACCCCAAAAAGGACATAATATGGGCTCCTTAACTCTCTCATCCAGGTCTACACTCCCTCCCGCCCACTACGCTCTGCCAATGAAAGGCGTCTGATCCAACCTTCACAACAGGGTCCTAAGTCTCTGACTAGACTCTTCTCCTCTGTCGCCCCCCGGTGGTGGAATGAACTTCCAAACTCCATTCGATCTGCAGAATCCCTCTGCACCTTTAAGAAAAAGCTAAAGACCCAGCTCTTTCATGAATACCTACTAACTTAATGATGATGGTCTCCATATCATTGATGATGATGATGGTTGTGACGATTGTTTTTGTTTGATAACGACGACTTATAAGATGGTTTCTATACTGATTAGAGCTCTCAAGAACTGCCGTCAATGTTGTGCTCTGCCTCTGGTCACTTCCTGCCAGCACCTGTGTGTCCAATCGGACTCAAAGCTGATCGTTTGCTCTTACTGATATTGTTCCCTTTTTTCTAGAGCCTTGCTTGTGTTGTACTTACTCTCTGATGTACTTCGCTTTGGATAAAAGCGTCTGCTAAGTGAATTGTAGAACTAATATGACACTGTGTTCTGGATGTAGGGTATATGTAATTTTAGTGGTGCAGTATCTTAAAAAAAAGCTCATAATATCACCACAGAAACGAGTGCGGATGTCAGCTGCCCACTCATTGCTGTGTGTTTTGACAGTGTGGTCGTTTGCAATCACCACAAACGGACCCATGAAGAAGAACAACTTGACACCCCCTTCTTCATTGTGTAACAAACACAGCTGACGTCAGCAGGCTAATGCGCTTAGCTTACACTAAGGGATATTCTAAGTGACATGTCCATCCCAATGCTGAAAATTACATAATGAATGTAAGAGACCAAAAAAAAAACATCTTAAATCATTCAATCAGAAAAGTGATTCACTGTTTTTATTATTCTAAACTCGTGCTACATAGATTTTAAATATGCCAGCTGTTTTGTCCTTGACAAGGTTTTGATACATGTCTTTTTGAAGCGGACTCCCTCTCATGAGTAAATGTTTGTGGGTGTGTGCGAGTGTGCAAATGAGGATGTTTGTGTCCTTGGGGTTAGTTATGGATTTTGAGATATAATTGGTCTACATGTTGTATTCCAAAGAATGTTAATAAAAATAATATACAAGAAGGCCATACAGCAGGACAATGACTTTCTCTGGTCAGTCGAGCCCCACATGTGTATGTAGTGCAGCTCTAAGGCCTAGTCCACACCGCAGACTGTAAATATTAATGGACGAAGCCTGAGTGAGGTCAGCCATCTGTTATTGGAAGGGGAATCCGGAGGCTCATCAGCAGCAGCCGCCATGCTGGAAATCTTGTCTCAGCCTAACTTACAGTCGACCTAACGACAGGCTGAGAGCCCAAGCTGAGGCGGGTTTTAAGCCTCTTGATGAACCCTTACATCGTGCCCACCTGTCAATCATGTCAGCTACACGCCTAACTATGCCTAACACGTACCGTTTTCAAAATCAAAACAGAGCCGAAAAATTCCCCCCCCTGTACAGTGTGTGCCAGTGTTGACAATAACTAATCAGACCTATTTCATTTTTTTTTTACCAGGCTGTAAACATGTTAATTTTTCTGCAGGTCATGTGTAGGTGGCTTTCGGGGTTCATCGAGCCAGCCTCAAGCGGACACTTGATGGAACTGCAGGATTTTGTACTTCCGCATTGGCTTCATTTTTCAAGACCGGAGGTTGCCGCTTGGTCCATACTTAGGCGGGTATCTTTGGAAAACTCCTTCCAGAGTAAACATTTTCAGAAACTCCATTTACTGTGTTTATGTATAGACGAAGAAACCTGAGCTTTAGGCTCATAACGTCATTGTGCGCCGGTTTCTCCTCCGTTTGACGTCATTGTGCTGCGCTGTCACTTTTGTTTACATGAGATTAGTGCAATAGCAGACATAATGAAACTAGTGCTGGTGTTAACGTTGCTAACTGGACTTTTTACATGCTTAAACATACAGTATACAGTTGCTATCCCACTACGCAATCGTGCTGCTTCAAACAACACTGACGACACAAACCCCGCCACATACGTTGGCAGTTTTGGCAAGACCTGGTTGGAATCTTTGAAAATGAAATGGTCATCGAAGAATGTGAAGAACATTTTCAAGTGTCAAGGTCATCGTTGTCGACTTTACATGGTCATGACAGCTGCAACAGTGTGTTTTGAGTTTCCGCGTTTACATTTGGACGTAGTTGTTTTTGAGAACTGAGCGTGTGTGGACGGGATGCAATCTTAAAATCTTAAAAGGAGGAAAACCTAAATTTATTTTAAAAATATCTGACTACATGTCAGTCAACCGTTGGCATTGGGAAAAGCATCCTCAAGGCAACAAGCTTGGATGCCTGTCCACAAATATGACTAAAAAGTCAAACCCTCTTCTGACAAAGCTGCTTCAGTGAAATGTGTTTATTTTCTCCCACAGTACAAATAACTCATATGTCAGTCCAACGATGATATCAGCTATCTTTTAAATGATTATCAAGATGTTTCTTGAAGCAGAATGCCTTGTAGCTGCAAAAACTGTGAGGCCCTTAAACTCCACTTTTAACTTCCCCTCTACTATGTGCTCCACATTAATCTAAAAGCAGCAACCCTCCAGATACCAGCTGGCATCTGGAACATGCCCTTCTGTTAGTGTTGGCAACCAAAGCAGCAGGCTTTTGCTGTTAATTAGCCTCTCCACCACTAGACCAATGAGCAGCATCCATGGCACAGCATTTAAGAGCAACAGATCAAACTGGTCCATTTTCGTTTTATATTTCAGACCTTCACTTTCACCCCCCTTCACCTCACATACACACATACCCGTCTAAGAAACCCGATGCCAATATCTCAAGCCTCAGTTTGGAAGAGAGAAAAGGGAGTAGCATATTAGCATAAATCGGGATTACTATGCATGACTGTCTCTTCAAAGATAATCAAACAAATTAGAAAATTCTTCAAGTGTTCACGAATGTTGGAATGAGTCACAGATAATCCACTTTGTTTTTATTTATTTATATATTTGTTGTTTTAAGCGAGTCAAGAGCATTTCCCCCCAGCTTATGTAACTAAAAGCCGGGTGCTGCAACAGGGCAGCAGCTGCAAGAAGAATATTTAAATGAAGAGGAAGTGGCAGGGGACAAAGGGAAAAAGCAAACATCGACAAAAGTCTAGACTACGTAATGGATATGGTCAAAAGTCAATAATCAATACACTCCCACAGCCAAGTGATCATTATTAGTGCCTTCAGAGAGACCACAGACACAGAGATAGTCACCTCAGACTGTTTCAGGAAGAAAAAGGGGGCAGATAGTATATTGTCCTCAATAAGTTTGCGCCTTCATATTTGGACACTATTGGTCACCATGAAGGGCAAATTTAGGCTGCAACACTGGTCAGCTCACTGTTATTGTTTCCTGGTTAAACCATACACTGTATATAAATATGGACAACCCATCCATTTTACGGAAATGAAGCCAAAGTGCCCCTAAGACGGGCATTGAAATATTGCTAATTTAGAGCCAGAGTATGACAGTAGGGATCAGCTGGAAGGACTGAGGTATTGATGTAATGCCGCTTCTGCTAACACAAACACATATTTAAGCTACCGATAAAACGATTATCGGTACCTCCTCTACTTTGTTAATCCGGTAATAAAAAACACTGCAGGATCTGCATTTGTCAACAGAGCTGTCAAGCATGACGTTACATTTGCTGTTTTCAATGTGAAGGAACTCACACTTTGACATAAATCAGCATGATAAGAACTGGCATCCATTCTACATACAGTCTATGGTTTACGACTGGCTGTTCTTTAAAAGTAGAACAGAAAATGAGAAATGTTTAATTTTCTATCCTCCAAAAAGTATTGTAATCGTCCTTGGTTTCTTTATGACTGTACATGAGATTTTTGGCTTCAAGCTGTTTCAGACAAAACAAGCCATAATCTCTCTCCACATGTGAGAAACTGTAATAGGCTTGTTTTTATTATTTTTCTTCTGTCATTTTATCGACTATGCAACGAGCCATTGAATCTGAAAAATGATCAATGATGAAAAAAATCATTAGTTGAACCAAACAGAACTAATCCCTTACAGAAAGTGTCGGTCTGGAGATCTGACAGGTTGTGGGAGGTGAGTTTCTGTGAACATTTTTAACTGGGCATAACTGGGCGGGTTATTGCTCATCCCTTAATCAATAAGTGCTTGCCCTACTTCCCCAATAAAACTGCCCACTCCACTGTAAAACACAACAACTGCTTGGATTTTGTCAGCGCACATGTGAGTTTAACTGCAATAATAGCCTGGGAGACATTTTTAGAGCAGTCAACTTGCACTGTTTAATGTTTACTGTATGTGAAAATGAAGATGTAAAACTTCCATCCCCTCCCCCCCCGCCCCCCCCCACACACACACACACACACACACACTGTAAACTAATGACATCATATCCAAGAGCCGTGGGCCTCATCAGGCAGCAATAAAGTTTAATAAAGCACAATGAAATGTGATTTTCACATGGTGCCATTCATTTCCATAAGCCCTGCCTTTACTAGCCTCCCGTGTCGCCTCGCTGTCTCAGTGGGGTTGTAGAAAGTGGGGCTCGTGCAGGAGCGGAACACTTTCACAGCTCCATTTTCATTTAGTATCATTAGAAACTCAATTCCCAGCAAATGAGTTTTTAGAATTTCACAGCAGTCCCTTAAGATGTTCTTGCATGACCCACTTTTTTGTCTCAAGCAGCATAGGCTTGGTGCTATAGTCATCACTACAGTTCATAGTGTGCACACATACTCCTAACCCGCTGCTTCTGAGTCCCAGTGTTCTTGTTCCAGTGTGTTTTTCAGGTCGCAGCGAGGACTGCCAGGGTCACTGCAGGGGGAACTGGTCATTCGCTTTTCAAACTCCCACGGTGATTCAGGGCTGTAGCAGCAGGCAGCTTGCTATTTCCAGCTTGTACAGAAATGACGTCTGCAACCTGTGTGACTGTGTCGACTATGCCTCCATTGCTAGACATAGAAAGGAAATATTAAAAATGACATAGCTTCCTCAGATAACAGTACATTCATACCCTGGGGTCCAGGCTATACTCATTCCTCTGTGCTGTGAGAAAAAACCCTCCCTCATCCTGTTTGCTGAGGTTGATCCTTCAGATCAGAGGGTGATTTTTTTTTTTTTTTTTACTTGTGTATCAACATGAGTTCCTGTCTGCATATGTAGATCACACATTAATTCATGTTCTGTGAATCGCCCCCATCTGTTTGAAGGCTGATGACAAATACGGCAGCACTGTCTCGGCTCGAGTAAAGCTGGAAGTGGTACAGCTGACACTTGTAACTTTAAGCGTGAAATGAACACGCTCACTTTTCTGTCTGTGCAAACAAGGCTTAATAAAGGCGATGGGCCATAAATCTGGTGTTTCACCTTTTTCAATTTCCTGCCTCACTGAGCATCTTATGGAAGCAGGGGACCACCATTCCCCAGGAAATACCCCTACAAAGTGACATCATGTGTGCGGCAACGCCACACATATGAAACGTGTAGAAACAGGTATTTCTCACCTGGGGATTTGTGACAGTGACTGAAAGCGAATCAAAATCACCTCAAAAAAGCAGACATGGGCCATCAGCTCTAAAGAAAGTTGACTAGTCGGGCCCCAGAGGATATATCAGTCCCTAGAACATTAAGTGAATGATGATTCCCACAGAAATCGCTCTATTCAGGTCAATGCCACTGTTACCCTTTCAAAGTCCAGGCTTAATGGAGCTAATGAATGCACCACCATTGAGTTTATGAAGCGTACATCCTTGAAGTGAAGTCCACTGCCCCCAAGTTGATCTTAAACATCATCAGTTGAGAGCCTGCCAGCTCTGACAGGTGGTCCTGTGTTGGAGACCAGGTGGCCCCTCCCCCTCTCCCCTTGACACCGTCAGTCACGGCGACAAAGGTGACACTAAGAGCAGATTCTGCCATGATGGAAAGGGCACCTGCACGGCATGTTCTTCTTTTAATAGCCTATACTCAGATCAGACAGGCAGATAGGCAAGCAAATTTACCCACTTTCGAGTGAGTACACACGCGGCCACATACAGGGTGCCTCTCTGATCTGAAAACACACAGACACACACACACACGCCAGTAATTTATGAGTACAAGGTGCCCTCCTGAGAAAAGAGGACAAATAGTTTGTACCCGATGAGAGGCAGTGATAAAAAGTACCACAGGTGGCAGACTGCAATGTCCTCCAATCATTTTTTTTGTGACTTGGAGAATAATTGGTGTTCATTACAACTTAGGCCCTGTTTCATTATATTCTAGCAGTAATACAATCACAATACTTACTAATGATTGCTGAAGTCTGGGAACACAGAAACGCTACTAAGGTTGCAACAAAGATGTATTTTAAATAAAAGGGCCTGAAATCTTCACATAGGGGGGATTTTTAAACTTTGAAGGGGATTTTTGGAAACTGACTGAAATGAATGCTAATGCCTCTGTGTGACCTTCAAATGCAAATGACTATTTCTGTATTTGTATTTAAATGAATGTCAGACAACGATTTATCGGCATGCAAACCAAACGCATTTGATTAGGATACTATTACGACAGAAAAGATTCACAATGAGCGATTTTATTATTAATTAAAAGCAAGCAGAATGTTTGAGCTCACAACTTATGTGCCCATGTTGTTGAAGATCTAAGGATGGTTCACTGTATGGCCGTTTAAATAGCTTCTTTTTTTTATTTGGCCCTGATCAGACTCCTGTGGGAATGAAAGTGGCCCCGATCTGATTTGAAAAGATCAGATTCCATGTGACTTTGATGGGCTGTTTACACTGCCATAAAGAAAAAAAAATCAGATCTGAGTCACACAGGAACAAAACAATCAGATACAGGTCACTTTGCTGCAGTGTAAACACAGCCTTAGACACTACTGGCATTAGAGGCGGCTGTGACTCAGTTGGTAGAGTCAGTCGTCTCTCAACCGGAAGGTCGTAGGTTTGATCCCCAGCTCCTGTAGCAACATGTCCGATGTGACCTTTGGCAAGGCACTAAACCCCAAGTTGCTCCCGCTGCTTTGTCGGCGGCGTAACCATGTGTACGAATGGGATTAGTTACTTCTGATGGTCACTTTACACAGCAACCACTGCCATCAGGGTGTGAAAGGGTAGGTGTGATATAAAGAAGCTTTGGGTAGTCAGAAGACTAGAAAAATACTTTATAGAGCTCAAGTCCATTTACTGAAAAAAAAACTCAAACCCACTAACACAACACCCAAGATGTTAAAAAATAAAACAAGTTTAGCTCCATTTTTCTGCTGCTACTTGCACATCTTACAGTGTAAAGTGTCCACAAAATGATGGATTGGTGATGTTGCTGCATCTCCCACAACCTCGCTGTGAAAA
Source organism: Labrus mixtus (assembly GCF_963584025.1). Lineage (NCBI taxonomy): Eukaryota > Metazoa > Chordata > Actinopteri > Labriformes > Labridae > Labrus > Labrus mixtus. The sequence goes on along the minus strand of NC_083619.1, from coordinate 23,355,546 downwards.
TAACGGCGTGCTTTGAGGAAATGTGAAATGGCTGATGTGCTGGAAAGCTCAAGAAGAGAAAGTGCGAGAGCCTGCACCGCCGAACAAAATGGTCTCCCCAGAGTAACACTACAGACAGCAGCAATCACTTCCTCCTCTTGTTCTTCCTGCCGTCATACTTCAGACCTGCCACTGTTGAAAACATGCTGTGGGCTGTAATGGATGCCTTTTCATCGCCGTTTCTTTGCTAATTGACACAGAATATGTGGTTAAGTCGGTTCATCAGGTCGGGATGAGCTTTTAAACTCCAGTTAATGTACAGAGCTTTTTTTTGTCTGATATGTTAGAGTTGAATTCACAGTAAGAGGCTCAAGGGAGAAGTTAGAACACTTCTTCCAGGGAAAGAGATGATTCTTCTCGAGAACATTTGCTGATAGTTTTTGGAGGCATTTTTTTCTCGTTTGTTCCAAATACACAGTCAGAGAAGATTAAAAAAAAACAAGAAGATCTAATGATTTAAATGACAGATTTTCTGAGTTGTTAAAGCCTGAAGCGACAAACGTTTTCTGCCTCATGATAATTATGAAATCAGTTCAAACGTACTTCATTAAATATGGTGATTAATACAGCAAGACCTATTCCAGCAGCTCCCATTAGTAAAATGTCATAATAATAAGCAACCAGTGTACTCCTTGAGAGTCTTTTTTCCCCCATCATGTAGAAAAACACCACAATTAATAAATAATAGATGGTGTCATGTATAAAAGATTATTTTTGCATTATTCAAGACTAATAATAGCTCATTCCAGAGGTGTGATGTTTGTTGAGCGCAAATAACAAATTCAGCTGATACATTTCGATGAATATTTCATAAGAGCTGAGCTGTGTCAATTATTCATGTTTACTGTAATGACATCCTGACATGAAAGCACGAACAGAGAGTGTGTGGACTTTATTCAGGCTCTATGAAGTTCAACCGAAGACTTCAAATTATATCTCTTCAGTTAAAACAACAATAGAAAAGTTGATATTCTCAGGCGCCGGTTGATTAGTGGTTAAAGTGTGCGCGACACATGTATGGAGGCTGTAGTCCTCCGAGCGGGCGACCTGGTTCAGATCCGACCTGTGGCTCCTTTCCCGCATGTCGTCCCCCACTTTCTCTCTCCCTGATTTCTGACTCTATCCACTGTCCTATCTCTAAATAAAGGCATAAAAAGCCAAAAGAACAAATATTTAAAACTTTTAGCCACGTTTTGTATCCGGAGCATTTTTAATTGTTTAATTGATCATTTTGTACAGATATTAAATCAAACCTACAACCAAAATGTCCAAACACTCTTTCATTGTGTCACTTCTTACAATTTGCACTTCACCTCCTCTGATTACATTATAACATTAACAACTTTGTAAAGGGCATTTTCACACCGCAGCTGTGACTGCACATTTACAACTACGATCACTGTAACACACATTTACACCTCAAAGTAAATTTACATTTCAAATAGGCTTTAGTTTTATATTCATCAGATTTGTATTTATCACTGCTAAGTAGATGTGGATGTACAGTTTGTCCTCTATTGTAAGGGTTTCTCTAATGCTTTATTTGCTCAGATAACCTGCTGCTGTTGCAACACAATTTCCCTGTTTGGGATCAAGGAGATCAGTCTGTCCGTCAGTCCATCAGTCTGTCAATCCAACAGTCAGTCCGTCTATCAATCAAAATGCTGGTGAACCCTAAGAAGGATCCCCAATGAAATACTCTAGTGTAGAAAGACTATTACTTTGTTATGTATACCTTCATTGTTACTGTATAGCTCGGCGGCAGTAGCTCAGTCTTGGGTGTGGACTCAGAGACTTGGGTTGGGAAGTGGAGGGTCGACGGTTCAAGTCTGGGCTGCGAAATTGTTTCTGGTAGCTGAAGCAGTGCCAGTTCACTTCCTGAGCAATGCCGAGCAAGGAGAAGCAAGGCACTGAACCCCCACCAGCCCGGGAGCAAACACTGTGGGCAGCCCTGTCACACTGACAGCAGAGCATGTCCATAGGATCCTGAAGTGTAAAATTGAATTTCCCCTCAAGGGATTAATAAAGTATATCTTCTTCCAAAGTCCCAAGACTGCAATACTAGACCACTGAGCTGTTTTTACTGATGCTGATTCAATAAATCTCTCAAAAGAGCACCAGAATGTAAAAACCACAGATATATGACAGCACTATCAGGAATTTACAAAAAGGTCTCTTTTTGGTAAATGGAACCCAGGTTACTCAAAATTGTCCTTAGTTGCCAAACCTTTGTTGGCTCATTCTTTTGTTTTCTGTGTTATTGATTTTCACTTATTGAACAGACTGCTCAAAATACATACTTCCACAGAAGCTGCTAAATATTGTATCTACTGGGCTAGCAGTGGTACAACCATCCTCCCAGCAAAACCAAACATCTTCTACCTGTTAAGAAGTTTAAGGGGCAGTTAGGGCACTCCAATAGGAAACAAAAAGAATCAAACTGATTGATTCAGTCGCTCGTTTGCGTCGCATGCTGTTAGGAGAGGCTGTGAGCAATAATGTTGCAGTGGTTCACTATTTCTTTATTACTATCAACATGGAAACTGTGGTTTACTTTGAGGGAATTCAACATTTGGTTTCCTTCTTACATCCAGGGCCAGACACTTCAGTTGTTGAATGATAGTAGACTTGATCAAAAATGAAACCCAACATTTGACCTTCAATGAAGTTCAGTTTCAGAAGCAACACATGGCCTTGAGCAAAGAGCCACAGACAGCAAAGGATAGAATCTCAAATTATTGAGAGACAAGCTTTGGTTTTAGCCTTTCCATTGGATATATTACCAAAACCAGAATGATTGGGACAGCATCCTCTGGGTATTTGTGTATGTAAATAAAAACTAAAAAGTCTTTCAATAATAAAGGGGCTGTAAATTATAAATTCTTTATTTTACATTGTAGTTATTAATACAATTCCTCCATGTGTAACAAAGCACAATTCAGCTGCACAGAAGCAGCTGAGAAACACACCAGCAATCCAAGGACACCCGCACAAGCCGCCCTATTGGGAGGTTGATGAAATGGTTATGGGATACATTGAAACATCATCCACACATAAGCTAAAACACATTTCCATATTCCATTTCTGGAGTAAAAAAAAAAAAAAACATTTGAATGAAGAAAGGACACGTGGCGCATAAGAGGAATGGAATAATCTAAGCTCAGTGACCATACAACCTCTGGAAAATAATAAGGTGAGTTGAGTTGTAGGTAGGCAGGGAGGGAGATTCGCGAGATTTTATCACATGATAGCAAAGGCATATTAATCATAGTCCGGGAACACATGAGCACAGCGGTAAGGAAAGAACTCGGGAAAGGTTAATATGTGGAAACGGGTGTAATAATGCTCGGCGTTGGAATACTAAAATGGTACGTTCAATGTGCAGCGAAGCAATCACTGCACTTTGCCACATGTCACTGTACATAAGGTAACGCTATGCAGAGATAACACTGACAAAGAAATGTGCTAAGAAATATACACCTAGTCTGCCAAACAGCATGAATTTAACAATAAAACAGAAATGTTTGTGTGGGGGAAGCTCAGCTGTGTAAAATGTCAGTTTGAATCTGACTCAGCCTTTTCCTGCATATCACCCCCTTTTCTCTTACATTCCCAACATTTAAATATAGAGAAATAATCTCAAATTTCATAATCGCCGTCGACAACTCCCACGAAAGGAAAATAATCCTCTACAAAACCTCCGCTAACACAGGGGAAAGACAATGTGTTAACTATTTTCAGCTCCATTTATGACTCATCTTTTATGACCTTGATAATGACAATAAAGAGCGCCCCATTGGAAGGAACAAAAGCAAAAGCTGGCACTAACTAAAACCAAACTTCAGTGAATCAGCTCGGCTTCTTTTTGACAGTCCGGCAGGCTACAAGCTTTACATCTCTGTTTCAAATGCAAAATCAAAGGGACTGTGTACTCATCAGCAGGCTACAGAGCCGACTATCTCCCTCATTGTCTCGCGGCATGGATGTCTTGGCAGCTGGCCCTGGTACTCATGGTGCCATTGCTTCCCACTAATGAATGCAGACAAGAACTGAAAGGTCATATTGGAAAAGTAGCAGCATAACTCAGGCGCTGGCTTCTGAAGATGTGCAATATTGCTGACAAAGACAGAAAGAAAAGAAAAACTGAAGAGAGCAGGGAAGAGAGATCACATGGAAGAAGTATGTTTTCATCAGGGAAACGGTATCAACGTCTGATCTCATAAACTTGCCAATTTGTGCTTTTCCCAGCTTTTAATTTTAATAGAAGCAGCCATGGCATCTTTTATGTGATCAAGAGTGTTCAACACAGACATAGAAAAAAGTCCCTCAATTTGATCAGTGGGCTTTCAAGTTATCGGTTTTCATTTCACTTGAAAAAAAAAAAAAGAAGGAAAATAAAATCGACTTTTATGTTGTTTCAAGTGGAATCATAAGAGGACTGGACCTTGACTATCACAGCTCCCACAACAGCGGCTTAAATCCTTTCAATCATGCAGGTTTGCAGCATTTCAACCGGCACGGCGGCTCAAATGTAACCACTTAGCAGCTCTGCATCATCTGAGCAGTGGCAGCTTGTACAGTCTGTCAGTCAGGATCCAGAACTGTTCCGCATGAAGGAACATATTCTTTAAATTAATTCATGAAACACCCTATTATCTTAACAGCCCTGTTTTCACAAACATTATTCCTACTCGAAGACATGGTGCATTTGCAAAAACACTCCTGAAAAGTAAATAATTTTGGACATTTGCTGATCTCACCATCAATGCAAATCACGGCCTGACAAGATTGGCATTGCAATTTCCCTTTTCTTTTTTTCGGCGGTGAAAAGGTGTTGTAATAAGCATGTCGCTGGTTCAGAATAACAATCCTAGCCTTCGAACACAGTATTGTGCGACATCAATCAGGACTGTGGGTACTAATGGAGCTTCAGTGGCCATCAGAGGAGGGCAGCCCAGTGATAGATGAGGGAACACGGCACAAACAACCCCATGCATACACAGAAAAACACAAACACACTCCCATCAGTCTGCGCGCAAGAAATGATTATGTCTTATGAGAGGCATCGGCGATCCACCCACAACGCTGAGATTCAAAGATATGGACAACAGAGGAGTAATAAAATGTGAGACAGAATAAACAAATATCTTCCTACTGTTTTATTGCACGGAAACACAACTGGCAAAGTTAGGAAGGGAGACTATTTAATTAGACCCCTATTAATCACTGTAATTGGTGGTTGTGCATCCCAGGAGTCTGACTGGCCAATAGCTGTTAACCTTCCGTCTCTGTCCCTGCTGTTGTCCCCCAAACTATTAATATACTGGTGGGCATCTTTTCAAAATGACCCCTGGGAAGAAATTTCATTGGTGCTCAATATGGGGTTGATTATCTCCAACTGCTTATTCATGCGAGGTGGATTTACTCCTCAAGAGTACTTTAAATCGGTATCTGGTACAAACACACCCTCTTTGTTAAGCAGAGAACGCAGGCATCAAATGGATCACACCAACAACAAAGCCACAGCTAATATTCAAAAGAAAAAAATGTCACAGAATAATTATGTTGTTGTGTTATTTTACCACCTTGTTTTGTCAGATTACTGCAATATTATGTAAACTGCTGGGATGGAACAACACCAGCCTGGCCTTTGTCAAGCACCGCGCCTGTTGAAATTGGTTTTCATTTTGTAGTGCAATGCAAGACTTCACAGTATTTGCGACTAAATATGGTGTGACTGTTGAATGGATGTTCTGCATGTGCCAAGTCTGTACATACAGCTGGTGCTGTATGGTGCCCCCCCCCCCCCCCCCCGCAGACTGGGAAATAACTGGCACAAGAGGCCATCTGTCAGAAAGTGAAGAGCCAATTCAGACTGAAGAAGCCACCAAGGCCAAAAGGGTCAGCAGCAGGGAGAAAATGGGGCTAGTGATGGCTCCTAATGGTGTTTCTATGAACATAATACTAGAGCTGCACTCTTAAGGGTGGGCCATTCCAACCATGAGTGGAGAATACCCCAAAAAAAAAGGCGAATATTTGCACCAATGCATTTACGCTTCATTGTACACACAGCAGTGCGGGTGTTACAGTACGTCAGGATGTATAATTACAATCTTAAATCTTAAAACGCCCCCTCAGTATTCAATGTTTATAAAAAATATGTATTTTTAGCTCAATCATGAGCAGAGGTCTTCTTCCTAAACCAAACAGACCACATGGTGAAAAACAGCAAGATCAACCTAAAATCTGTTCTCTCACTCTCTTTGGAGGGGCTTCGGGCTCAACAATCTGCTGTTAGGTCTGTTCTTTTTCCCGATAACTAGAATCCAGATGTCCAATTTCTAAAAAAAAATTAACTTCTAGTGATGTGAAAAGATTTGTCCAACAGGTGAAAAACCTCTTTCTCTGAATCAACAGTCAGGTATACGAGATTTCCAGAAGAACACAACAGATACACATTCGCTTCTCACACTGGTGTATGCCACATTATTTGCCAGTGGGTGATATCGACTGACTGATGATCAACAGATGCATTGGTGTTTTCCTGGATTACATCTTTGTATGCACTTTTTTTTTTTGTAGAGATGCACCAATTGTGAAAATCAGGGCCGGGAAACGATACCTGTACCAATGTTTAAAGTAACAATTTAGCTGATTGCCGATTCCAGTAGATGTCTTTTTCATTACTTGTAAAACTCCCACACTGCCGACATTTTCTCTCATGTTTGACCATGAAAACAAATCTGAGTCAACAGGTGAAATGAAAAAAAAAAACTCTTCTCTGAGTCAGCAGTTAGGTATAAAAGCCTGAGGGTATTAAATGGATATGACACAAGAAATAAACTCTGGCTACTGACTGCTTTATGACAAATTATTTACTGATGGGTTGATATCTTTTAACAGGGCAGATATTGGCTGATACCAATGAATCTGTGTATCCCTTCTGTTTTACCAGGACAATAAATTAACCTTACAGAAGAGACATTTTGATGTGCTCATTGAAATTAACTCGTGAAAACATAACACTACTAATGTAAAGGTTTGGTTGGGGTTAGAAAAAAAAAGGAATTGGTGAAGCCCCAGACTGTCCGCAAGAAACAATAACAGATCTTTCCAACAACTCCAACCTCATCCAACTTCACCTTCTGCAGATTTTCTGGTTCTATAATACCACAAAATGTCACAATTTTCTTCAGACAGACAAGTCATACTTCCTACGGCTACAAGAGGACTTTCTCTATTGTATATAAACCTAATATGTTTTTTAAGCATTTGCTGACACAACCAATGCTATGAGAGTCTCAATATGTTAAACTGAAAGATGAAGTGACCTGCACCCCAGAAGATTAAAAAAAAAAAAGTGACCTAATAATTCTCCCCTTTTTCAAGTCAGCAACCTTATGTTAGTCATCGAGCAGTTGAGCTTTTTGTGTCACCGATTCCTGTCCCCGTCCACTTCATCATTCCGTTCTTTTAATTGCTTGTGTGAATATTCATGCAAGATCACAACAAGAGCAATCTTCTGTTACAGCTGATGCATTATGAGTCAGATGTTTAGAACTCAATGAGTAAAGGGTACTAAAACAGCTTAATCAAGTGCTCTTGCTAAGGGCCATAATTGTACTCTGTTTATGTGCCATGGTGCCCCCCCCTCCCCCACCCCCCCTTTGAGTTCCTGTTATCTGGAGTATTTACACTGCCGCATTGCTGTGTGAGATTAATTAAAATGCTGTCACTTTCAGTCCAAAACAACATAGCCATCAAGACGCCTGATTTATAGAGCTCTGCTTCTGATGATCTACTTTTATGTTTTTCCTCGGCAGTGATTTATACAATTATTACGATATAGAAACACTTCACTTGTCACTGATGAAGGCACAGCTTAAACAGTCCCTTTCAAAGTAAATTGCACAATTTGCAAAGCTGAACTTATCAACAATTATGGAAAAGAAACCGCGTCAGCAAATACGAGAAACTTTTTTTAGTGTGTGTTTTCAAAGGTATATTAAATTACTTTTGAGCAACCCATCAGGTGCCTACCCTGTGTTCTTGGTAGCCAAGCTATCTTTCTCTTTATAAAAGATCATGCCTTCAAGAGAAAAAAAAAAGTTTGATACATTTTAAACAGCCTTGTGTGGCAGAGATGGACTTTCACTCCCCACCAGCATACAGAAAGCGTACCAATAGCAGAGGCTGAGGAATGGCTCTCCACCAAAATATGAATTAGATATTTATCTATGAACTCGATGTGTAAGGAAACCGTGTATATTGCAAAAACCTGTTGCTTAAAGTTTAATCTCACTTTCCTCGCATGTGGAGAAAATGTTCCTGACTGCCTTTGTTTGACAAAAGCCATGTTGAGCTTTATGCTAATATACAATTTCACTCTACCACAGACTTGGTTTGAAGTCAGTACAAAGGAAACAAGCCAAAAGAATGGCAGCAACCTTTCTAAACCCATCAATCCATCTCTTATGCAGCAGCAGGCTGCAGAGTAAGCGCTGTGTGAAAAACTAAGCCCTATTATTTCTTTCAGTGAGAAATCAGTTTTCAGTCTGAGTGCTCTGACAGCGATCAGCTCTGCAGAACTATTAACCAATGCGTATTTAAAAAATAAAAAAAAATCACACAAAAAAAAGTTATGTGGCTTTTAAAACAGCATGACTTTAAGCACATACAGTTATGGGTAGAGGTGAGTGTAGCTCCAAAAGAAAGCAAAGACCAGGCGCTCAGCAGTCTACACGTAATTGTGATGTGAAGAACAGTAAAGCCACAGTCCTTCCTCTTCGTTAAAAACCCATGTTGAGCTTCCCATGTAGCAAGTACTGTATAAGTGGGAAGTACTTATTTTAAGAGGCTATGTGCAAGGCAACAATCGTGCATCTAAGTCCCGACAGCAACCCAATATTTGCTTCTATAGCTGTTTTCACAAATGCACCACTGAAAATTTTAAACATACTACACCTGAAATCTTCCTGAGTTGATTATTCATACATGCACCTAACGGCGAGAGACTGTCTCTGTCGGATGGAAGTGGGGGGGATCTCAGGAGGCAAGACATGACGTAAAAAGTAACATGGATGCAGAAGTGGTGGACGAAGCAACAGAGTCTGACGTCATGATGACAATTTTTGCCTTCATATCAATGCTACGTGTAGTTCGACACATTCACAGTATCAGCAAAGGAGCCGAGAACAGAATCACTCGCAGGGTTCTCACATCAACTCGACCCGATTTCAATGGAAAAATTAACTATTGGTCTGGCAGGAAAATTCCAGGTAAAGTCGGATTCACTCGTGTACAGACATACAGCTCACCCCAAAGAAATTTCTGAAAGTTTTCAGGAGCTTTGTGCAAGCGTGAAAGCACTGTATCAGAGACTCAGCTGTACAAAGAGGCGAAAAAAGGAAGCCTCCACAAAGGATGGCGTAAACTTGGAGCAACCTCTCCCAGTTAGTCACTCCATTTATGACAAAGCATGACATCTCATATGATACATGGCAAATAAAAAAGGTTTGAAAGCAAGAAAACTGCTTCTGTTAATGTTCTCAGTGTCTCTGCCTGAACTGAACAGAAACAAGACATGGGCTGTATCTGAATTGTCAAGTACATACTCAATCTGTCAGTAAGACAGTAGACAGTACCTACTATCCGTGCTGTATACTGTTCAGTACCCACTATTCAGTAGGCGCGCACAGTAGACAGATATTTGTTCCTACTTCGTCTGATTCATTCAGTATGGAAGTGACGTCATTTACATTACCCGAACCGGCTGCATTCACCCGTTTTTTTTTGTTTAGCTTTATTCAAGAAGAGTAATGCGCATATACAGTCAGGTAAAGAAAAAACAATATCACAATGTAAATCAAGTAAAAGGCAGATTAAATAACTAAATAACATACAGTACATAAAGAAAAGTACAAATGAAAGACAGTAATATACAGAATATAAAATAAACCAATAAAGACATTTAAATAGTGAAATCATTATTTAAATAGAGGGGGAAAGGTTTTATAATAATGCAGACATTTGTTATATTTTCTGTTGTTAATTAAAAGTAGCTATTTCAGTCGCGACTTTAACTCTAGATTAAAAATGTATTCAATTAATCCACGTTCGTTTGTTTTGATTAGGAGGCAGATGTGAAGTGACGATTTACGTTTAATTTCGCACTGCATTGTGGGTGGTAAAATACAATTCATTTCCTGAAAGGATGCATCCGATCCATACTACATAAAACCCGGAAGTTAGTATCCATACTGAAATGTTCAGTAAACTGAGGTGGACCCAAAAGATGCATACTGAATGACCACGAAAGTTCAGTATACTGAAACTCCATACTGAATAGTACGTACTGCCTACTGAACTGTGGCTATTCGGAAAGGGCCATGGCTCACAATGTAACAGCTCAAGCTTCAAGCACTTACCTTAGCCTGGTATCTGCTAGGGAAGTCATCACTGGGATCCAATAGCGTCCTGGAGACAGCTTATACCACAACCAACATGACTTTTTTTCCTCGTGAATCCAACCTGAAGGGAGGTTTTCAGACAATTAGCAGGGTAGCTTTCTTGTTAATCATCAAATGCTCAAAGAGGAGCAGAATTAGCTAATGTAGCAAACGATGGTTTGACAGCTTAACCCTGTTTCTTATTCATTAATGTATTGTAGCCACTTTTTTTGGAACATATGAAACTAAAGGTAAACACAATCTAATAAAAGTAATGTGAAAAGTGTTAAGCAGTAAATGTAAGTTACACAGTTGATTTTAAACAAACTCCTAATGGACATATCTGCTTTAAGCTCCCCTATACTCACCTGAGAGTAGCTTGAGTTTGGCTTTCTGCACCTGTTCTTTCCCCAGTGTAGCCTACTGTCTTGTGCGTTTTCCCATTGATTGCCCTCATCAGTTCCCCCCTGTGTATTGTCTGTCACACCTGGTTTTGATTACCCCTTGTGTATTTCATCTCATGTGTTCCTTCCCTCCTGTGTCAGCTAATTCTGTCATGTTTGAAGAATTAACAAAGGACGAGGACCCGATTGCAGAATAATTAATGGATTTATTAGTACAAAAGACCAAAGTGGCAGAACCGAGGCTTAAAAGTCTGGGAATTGAATGTCCATCAAAAGTCAACTGAAAATACTTCAAAACAAAAGAAAAACAGCCCCAAAGGAAATCACATGGTAACACAGGAAGGCACGATGAAAATCTACATGCATGGAGAAAACCGGTTGGGTAGACATAAGACTAACTGACATGTATTTTTCAACAGTTATTAACACTAATTAATATTTCCAAACAGAAAGTTTTAAAAAGTTAGGATTTAAAACGGCTAAATCGTAATTAAGCCTCCAAACGGATTTTACAGTGGCTCACTAGTTGAATTTGTTTCTGTTTCTGTGTGTCATTTTTTGTGATGCCTCACAATATGTGTAATAGGATTTGTATAAATAGAAAATAGCCATACATTTAAAATTCCATCCCATCAAGTGAAGTACTGTAAGGATTGACGTAGCAGTTGCCAGGGTAGTCGGTTCTTTGTCTTTTCTGTTTCTTTACCAAAATAATGGGTTTTAATGCACTGATAGCTACAGAAGGAGGCTTAGCTCATTATGGTCCATAATCCAATCTGTGAGCTCCCAGAATTGCAGGTGCAATTACATATCAATATTGTCCTTGGTAGAGAGGCTAGGTGGAAATGCAGCAAAGGGGAGAAGGAAAAAAAAGGGGGAAAAGCACTGAGAGAGAGCGAGCAAGAGAGAGAGAGAGAGAGAAAGACACACACACACACACACACACACACACACACACACACACACAACATTACTGGCTTTAAGCAAGCACCAGCTGGGAATACAAGGTACAAGGTTGCGGCAATGTTTCCCCTGTACTCAGTGAGTTGGACCGGTCTGCTCCTGCATAAACATTATCACCACTGTTATGCAAGTTTGATTAATGTTAAACACTCTGAATGTCATTAAGTAAAGAGCTATGTTGGTAGATAAAGCTTTTAGTGCAAAATGAACTCTGAAGAGCTGAAACAGGATCCAAAAATCCATCCAGCTGAAACAGAAAAGGTGTGCATGAAACACTGTGTTGTAGTGTATACATCCATACAACATGCAGTGTAAGTTTACTCAGGGTTATCCTTAGGTTTTTGCTGCAGAAATACACCATGCATCCAAAATATTAAAAGACAAATCATGCTGACCAAGACACCATACGCTCTAGGCTCAGGAATATATAGAGATGTTCTGCCAAGCCGCAGGCTCTGTCAGAGGCATTAACTTTTTATTGTCCTGTGACATATATGCTTATATATTCATCTCACTGTCAGGAGCTTTAGAGAACATTCATCAGAGTGAGCGGCTACCAACAGCCCCGGTGTGCCCATAGCAGAATCGAACATAATCTGTCTTGATGTGGAGAAAGATGTTTTGTAAGCAGATTGTGTTTTATTAAAAATTTCAACATTCACATCCTGTGCCTTCTTGCTTTTTTTTTTTTTTGTGGATCAAATGATGCCAGATGCTTTAGCTGTCAAGTACCCCATCCCACAGCAGCACAAACACATTGAGACACTTATAGTCACTCCTCTCACCTGCCAACCGGCTAAATCCCATCTGCCTCTAATACAGGGTGTCCATGATGGATATGTTAATACTGTTGAATAAAATTAATTGTGAAAAAAAAAAAAACGAAACCCAATTTTATGTATTTCATGGATGAAACTCATTAAACTAAACCTCAAGAGCTGGGTCAAAAGCCTGCTATTTGTTTAACTGAAGTTCCCGTTTATCCTGAAGGAATTTTCCAGTAGTATCCTCATTTGTTTTCTGAGTATTTACTCTCTAATAGTTGATTTAATTGCTCCAAACAAACAATATCTTTCCGAAACACATTTCAGCACTGCCCAGTATCCACATCCTTGAACAATGACAAGCTTTCAGAGAGGACAGAATTAAAATTCAAAGGCAAGGCGGTTCATTTTAGTTCCAGGAACGGCTGTGTGAAAAACACTTGACTGATTTTAATCACATTCTTATTTATTTCAGCTTAGAGCTCGGAATGACGTTTTTAAAAGCCAGTGATTTTCACTGTGTTGTCAAAGTGCAACAGCACCATCTAGCAGGTCACTTAAGGTATTGGCTTTTTGCTCACTGAAGCCATTAGATGTTCACTCTAAAAGCCCTGCCTTTCAGCACTCCTGGAATAGCATTTGTTAGAATAAAATGTTCCTAGTAAAAGTATTCTCTAGTCATGACAACATAACATTCTAAGTTAGTTTTACTTCAAGTCTGTGAAAATATTGTGTTAATTCAATATTATAATTTTGATGTCACCTCAACTAATTGAAAGTTTTCCAACTTTGAAAAGTTATATATATTAACTTCAAAATGGCGAGCTCTCAATTTTTTTATTTTTTGTTTGTTTGTTTTTCACTTTTTGTATACTATTATTATTACTTCTATGACAATTATTATGGTAAATTGTACTGACCTTATATATAGATATATATATATATATATATATATATATATATATAAACTTTTTTTTCCTTTATCTGTTAATTAATACATTTATTTACCTATTTTTTCTTCTTTTGTATACTATTATATTTCGTATTAATGTTATTATAAATTACAGAGGCCTGTCATGTTATATTATGTTATTCTATAGAGGGGGGTGGGTTAGTTTGTCCCTCCATTATGACTGAGATTCAAGGCGAAGTGCACTGGGGAACAACGCGTGGAAAAGGAGCCACAGGCCGGATCCGAACCTGGGCTGCCCACCTGGAGGACCAAGGCCTCTGCACACCAACCACCATAAAGAGAGGAAACGGAGAGATACAGCTAGCCAAACTTTTACTTTGCCCGGAGCTGTCACCTCAAGACAAGATGGTTGTTGTGAAGTCAGAACATAACATCACAATGTTATGGCTCCTCCCAAATAAATAGTTATGCAACATGCTCCCCTTTAAACCCAAAATACAATATGATATAATACTTTTTTCCTTTTGTTAATGAGGGACACATGCAATGAACACTGCTTCATGTGTAAAATACCAAGTAGATTCCCTCATACAGGTTGCTAGCCGTGGCTAATTAAAAAACAAAAAAGTCCACATTGCCCCTCACTGTAAGACATCAATAGTTCTGGCTCTATACTCCCTCAGATCGCTGTAATGAAGCCATTTATATTACTGACAAATGTGATCTTTCTCTCTTTCTTCCTGTCTCTTTTATCAACCCCACTTGCAGCTGCTGCTCAGCGTGTGTCTATTTGACCATCATTAAAAATGTATAGCGTCTCTCCAAACAGTGTCCTGACAAGCCACCCCTGCTCATTGGATATCAGTCATTAAAATTTAGCGAAGAGGGCAAAGCATGTCCTGGGTATGTATCAGGTTCCTCATTAAGGCCGTGAATGAATTTTTCAAAGTCCTATTACCTCTACAGGCACTGCTGCTGATGTCTCAAGGCTGTGCGCTCTGACACTGCCGTTCTCTACCTCTGCATGTAGCTGAGGTGTGACAGAAGCTGAATCAACAAGAACAACATGAATCTCTGGGTGGCTATACTGGTTCATTTACTACTGCTTGTTGACAAGGCTGGTTCTAAAAAAGGTGAGTGGCTATTTGTTATTTTGATGCCGCAAAACTTAAATTTGATGGGGGTAGTTAATCTTTAAGGTAAAGAGATCTTGCTATCAATCCCTCAAAGTCGGTAATTTACTTTCAGAGGTTGTATCAGGATGCTAGAAAAACAGTCATGAATAATTAAGCAAAGGAAAGAGCCTCAACAACTTAATGGTATCGTTTCTCTTGGAGCTTAAATTAAAGTACTTTTCTTGCAATTATTAGGTGTCAAATGTGGAGGGATCCTCTCTGCTCCATCTGGGAATATCTCCAGTCCAAACTTCCCAGGCCTGTATCCATACAACATTGACTGCTCCTGGCTAATAGTCGTAGCAGAGGGTTCCTCTGTCCTCCTTACCTTTCACCACTTTGAACTGGAGTACCATGCCAACTGCGCTTACGACTACATCAAGATCTACAATGGCATATCTGAGGATGAGGGGAACCTCCTTGGGATATTTTGTGGGGACATCTCCCCGCCCCAGTTTACCTCTTCTTGGAATGTCATGTCGATTATCTTCCATTCAGACCGCCATGTGGCCCAGAGGGGATTCAGTGTTGGCTATAGAAAAGGTAAGTCATGAGATGCAATGTGACAGGGATCTCATAGCTAACCACCTCAAACTTGACATGATTTTTTCTGGCAGTTCAGTACCTCATGGCCTCAAGCTAATATCTTACTGGATAACTTAGACCTCACCTAAACATTATACATAAACAGGAAGGAAAACAGTGGCTCTAGTAGGCCCATGAGTGCTTTGAGCTGAAAACTCTTATCAGCATGAGATCACATTTATCATGTGAGTTTAGTATGTTTACATGCTGACAAGAACAAAAATGTACATCCGAGGATGATGGGAATGTCTTTAGTTCTTAACAGGTTTATTGTACGTTAAAAAATATAGGCTTATAGTCATCATCCTCTGGGTAATTTGAATGTGTGTACTGATCTTTAAAGCAATGTATCCAGTCTTTGTTGAGACATTAGCATAAAAAACATTAATGCCAATTCTCATGGTGCTGCTAGAGGAAGCAGGAAGTCAGCAAAAATAATAAGGATTCATCTTCAAGAGACCTTGACCATCTGCATTACATTTCAAAGCAATTTCTTCAGTAGTTACAAAGATGTTTCCCTTAGTTTGGGTATCACACAAGTCATTGTTGTGCATCCTCTTGGGACATTGAATGCGTGTATCAAATTTCAAAGCAAACCACAGACAGAAAAAACATTTTCACAGTCTAATGATCTTCGAAATCAGTCCATGTTCAATTGCAATCTTATCAAAGTGCAACCAAGCTGTTTCACTCAGTGAGGGGAACACTAAATTCAAACATGAGAACCATGACTGTGTCCCAAGAATTCAGAACAGTCCATCAAAAAGTTGATGAAATGCTACAGTAAACGGCATAAAGGTCAATCAGTCGTACGTCAATGTGTGTAAGAGAAAGTTTTTTCACTCAGGAAGGGATCCCTGAAGTCCTTCTTTTGAATGTCAATCCATCCAACGGTTGTCATGTTAATGCTAACCTTGTATTGTCGTCCATCCTCTCCAGATATGTGTGGTGGAGTCCTGACTGGCCTTTCCGGTGTCATCTCCAGTCCAGGGTATCCTCGGGAGTACAGTAACAATGCAGACTGCTCCTGGGCCATCCACGTGTCCAACAACAGCGTGGTCACCTTGGTCTTCTTGGACTTCCAGTTGGAAAACAATGAAGGATGTAATTTTGACTTTGTCGCCTTGTTTGATGGCCCGACAGTCACCCACCGCCACCTTGGCAAATACTGCGGGGCAGATAAACCCCCGAACATCGTCACCACCTCCAACCAGCTCCTGGTGGTCTTCAAGTCGGACTTCAACATTGGTGGACGTGGGTTCAAGGCCTACTATTACTCTGGTAGGATATTTTGGCCTATTCAATCACTTGACAATTTCTAACAGTTATTTTCAGACTAGCTCAACATGTTGTTCTGTGTAACTGCAAGAAAGATTTAACAAACCATCAATGTCACATATTGTAGCATTGTCAGGAATTACATAAAACAACCTTTGTTTACAAAAATCCTATTCATATGCCATTCAGAAGAGAAAAGCTCCCATGAAATCCCAAGTGCACTGTAGAGATATATATTTGCTAAGGGCCATAGAAATGTTGACAAAAACTGAGTTTGGCTGAGTTGGACAAGAGAAAACAATGAAATCAATGATTCAGATGATGTTAGTGGCAAGAAGAAAAAAGAACATATTATCTAACACTGAGAGTCTGAAACAAAGGCACATGAAAGATCTAGAACATGACACAAAAGACGCTGTCATCTGATGAAAAGAAAATTGAACACTTCTGCTTCAAAGTGGATCGCTATCTCGGAGACGAACAGAGCTCATTCCCCGTCTCACACAAGCCCCCCCACAAACAAGACAAAAGTCTGCAAAGTGAAAGTCCTTAAGTGGTCTAGCCAACGCCTGGACTTGATTTAAAGTTAAACACTGCTGGATAACTTTTTAGGCAGCTGAGTGCAGACTGTCCTCGTTTGACTTTGTCGAGCATTAACCAAGAAGATTACGAATCCTTAAATTTACAGTAGTTGCAGAAGGACACTGAGTCATAAACTACTGAATTTAAAAACAAAACACGAAGCTTATGTGATTAATATTTGCAAAAAACATCATCACAATGAGTAAGTAGAAAATACATAACAGTAGGTTCACATATTATATCGATATATCTCATAAAAATAGCAATTTCTGAAATCTTGTTTTTTTTCCCTTTGCTAGAGTTAGATGAAAATGTTGTGACTGCCATCATTTGGCTAGCTTACTGTAGGTACATATAATGACTGGAGACAGAAAAATCTAGCGCTGCTCTGCCTTTAGTAAGTAACATCTGTTACTGCAACTCTAAAGAACATTTACCACCATATTATGTCTTCAGTGTTTTAAATAAAATAAACTATTTATCATGTTACTGCCTGTGAACTGGCAATGACCAGGCTAGAAAATGTCCAGTCAGGTACGCTAGGCTAAGCTAACACACTGAGGACTGTAGCACACAACCAAAAGAGATAACATCTGGTGGTTTGTTTGCCAAGCATTCATCCAGCCTTGAGGCTGTTTTCCTCAAGGCCGGCGACCCTGGTTCGAGTCTGACCTGTGGCTAAATTCCCCACCCTATCCCCCCCCGGTTCACAACTCTATCCATTGTCCTATATCGCAGTAAAGGCATGAAAAGCCCAAACATAAATCGCAAAAATAAATAAAGAAGGACAACCTTGTTATTCAAGTTTACTGTACTATGGTTACCTTATTAAATTATCAAATTTTATTGACTTCTCTGATTAATTGTAATTACCAGGTGAATGCCAGCAGTTTCTGTCAGCTGTAAGTGGCAACTTCAGCAGCCCCCATTTTCCAAACATCTACCCAAACAACATCAACTGCCACTGGAGCATCACTCTAGCAGCCGGATACCGCATCAAACTCTTCTTCCCCATCATGGACCTGGAGGACCGCAACAGTCTGTCGGACGAGTGCGACTACGACTCCATCGCAGTTTACGACGGGGACAGTCAGACAGACACGCTGCTGGGGCGCTGGTGCGGCAGAGAGAAGCCCCCCTCTCTGGTCTCAAAGAGCAACAAGTTGCTGGTGGTGCTCAGCACGGACAGAAATGTGGCTCATAGAGGCTTCACTGCTTCTTATCTCGGAGGTACATTTTTTAAGAAGGCGTCTCTTGGAAGCCCATTTCTGCCTGTTAAGTTTTTTTAAAAAGGCTTCATGCTCAGATATTATCACAACATAGTAAACTTTTACTGGTGTAAATACTTCCACAGATTAGCATTTTCCTCGTCATTCCTTTTTATACTACTTTTCAAATCTAACAGCGAGTTGTTGTTTTTTTTCCCTTCCCTGCATTCTAAGTGGTTCCTGTCAACGTTAGCTGCACTAGATCAGAATTCACCATTCTGATACCGCAGCAGTCCTTACCTCAGCTGGAGCGCGAGAGGATCTACCTGGGGAACCCAACCTGTGCGGCCCAGCTGACAGCCACCTCTTACAAGATACTCACCCAGTTTGTCAACTGTGGTACTGCCAGCCAGGTGAGGAGCCGCAGTATCGTGTTCCTTACTGGTGCAACCAAGCTTTAGCCGTTAAATGGATTTGTTAATCTGCCTGAAACTCCTTTTCCCTTTACAGAAACATGGGAACATCACCATGCTGGTAAACAAACTCTACATCGATTTCTCGGATGGGAAGCGGCAGAATGTGCAGGAATATAAGGTGAAGTGTGATGCCCTGCGGAAGATAGCATCAGTGTCCATCATTTCAGCAGAGGAGCGTCGTCTCGAGGAGCAGAACCAGCAAACTGAGAGTGTCGATAATAGTGACACAGAGGGTCCTAAAGCTGAGCCTCATGACCTGAGCGACATCGTCTTCATTAGCATCTGTGTTCTAGCTGTGATTCTCATGGTGATTGCCATAATCTGGCTGGTGCTGCTGTAGTACCCTCTTCACATAATATGGTTGTATCAACAACAAAAAAAAGGACTTCAACACTGAATTTGTCATATTTTGTATAAAAATGTTCACCAACAATATAAAATACTTTTTACAAGAACCAAAAAGTTCATGATTCAAGTTCCAAAGAATGGCATTATAATCAACTTTTTTTTTCATACTAGTGAGCTCGATTAACATGCATGTTTAAAAACAGTGTTAACATTCTGATGTGCCACCAATTGTAAATCTATTTTATATTTTCTTTACAGAAAAGTGAGAATTAAAAAAAAAAAAGTTTTAAAAAAACCTGTTTTGAATTAAAAAAAAAACTACTTTTCAAGTAAAACATGGTCTTCTTTGTGTCGTTTGAGGCTCAGACTGTTTCATCATCAGTTATTTCTTGTATTTGGACACCAGCTGGTTGACTGTTAGTGTGCTGTCCTTCACTTGACTTCTGATTTCAGGGTTGTGTTTGAAGGCAAACACAAGTGCTCGAATAGTCCGCCTGTATGAGCTGCTGACCAACCGGGAGCTCTGATGAAACACTTCCCTCTCGATGTTGTCTATAAGTCCAGATTCTTCCTGAAGGTTGGACAAAGATAGAAAGGAAAAGTCTTCATTAGCAGTTAGATAGATAAGGAGATTAAAATGGACTTGCAGCCATGTTGCTGTTTTATTATGTAGGAACAAGGTGGAGAAGCTAGTGTTAACAAATGTATATAAATTTATTAAAACATTAAGGTGCTGCTTGCTGCATGGATTAAGCGTGTTGCATTTTAGAAGATTCTATCAATTTGGTAAAGGTCTTTAAACATCCACAACATTGCAACGGGTTATATCTCTGATGCCATTCATGTATAACAATTTTGACTGGAGCTAGGTTCAGAGCTAGCGTTTCCATTCCTTTATAATCTAAAAAGATCACAACCAGTGTAATGTAGACATAAGGTTAAACGTAAATGAGAGGTGGAATGAATATAACTATACTGAGACGCTCTTTCTTACCTTGACCTCCAGAGCTTCAGACATCAGTCTTCTTGCGTTGCTCCGGAGTCCTTCAGACTGTTTGTCGGCGCGCACCTCAATAGACGGCTTATTGGAATTCTCCTCAATGAATGTCCTCCAGTCCGTGTAAACTTTTGCTGCAAATGAAGACACCTCAGGGTCCGGATGCTTTCGCATTTTGTTGACTGTGTGACCTTAGAGGAGAGAGAGAGGGAGAGGTTTTCATCATGGGTTGAACTAATTAGTGCAGTGTGAATTTAACAAAGAACAAATTAGAAAAATACAACAGTGATACAGCAGCTGTTTATTTCTTTGAATTGTCAAGCAGTTATGTAATTTGACTTATTTTATTTTCCACACATTGAAATGAAACATTTTTTTCAGAATATCTGTCTCTATTTATTTGGCCTGCAGGATATGCGATATTAATTGTACAAAGAGCTTGAGCTTCATCTGCCTGCATCAATAGACTTCACAGCCTGTCCATGAAACTCCAGACTGTATTGAATTGGTAAAATGAATCGATGCTAAATTAAAAAGCATTTCTTGTTTATTTTTTTATTTTTATCTTGATAAATTCTGACTTGTGACATGTTTATGGCGAATATTGTTGACTCACAATAAATATAAAATTCTGACTAATGTGCAAGCCAACTCAGGACTTGTAACCAAACAGTATGTTCATTTCATCAAGTTTAAATAGACTTCAATGCTCTACTACGGCAGCCCTGAAGTGAAAATCACAACAACAAATAAGAAAACACAACAACAAATAAGAAAACTCATCAACAAATCAAAAAACACAACAACAAATAAGAAAACACATCAACAAATCAAAAAACACATCAACAAATCAAAAAACACATCAACAAATAAGAAAACACAACAACAAATCAAAAAACACAACAACAAATAAGAAAACATGTCGTTGTGTTTTTTGACTTGTCGTTGTCGTTGTGTTTTTTGATTTGTCGTTGTGTTTTTTGATTTGTCGTTGTGTTTTCTTATTTGTTGATGTGTTTTTTGATTTGTTGATGTGTTTTTTGACTTGTCGTTGTCGTTGTGTTTTTTGATTTGTCGTTGTGTTTTGTAATTTGTCGTTGTGTTTTTTGATTTGTCGTTGTGTTTTTTGATTTGTCATTGTGTTTTTTGATTTGTTGTTGTGTTTTTTGATTTGTCATTGTCGTTGTGTTTTTTGATTTGTTGTTGTGTTTTTTGATTTGTCGTTGTCATTGTGTTTTTTGATTTGTCGTTGTGTTTTTTGATTTGTCGTTGTTTTGTAATTTGTAGTTGTGTTTTTTGATTTGTCGTTGTGTTTTTTGATTTGTCGTTGTTGTTGTGTTTTTTGATTTGTCATTGTGTTTTTTGATTTGTTGTTGTGTTTTTTGATTTGTCATTGTCGTTGTGTTTTTTGATTTGTCGTTGTTTTGTAATTTGTTGTTGTGTTTTTTGATTTGTTGATGTGTTTTGTAATTTGTTATTGTGTTTTCTTATTTGTCGTTGTGTTTTCTTATTTGTCGTTGTGTTTTGCACTTCAGGGCCACCGTACTCTACAGTGTGTGCCATGTCCTAAGCAGAAACATACACATGTTTGTGCTTTTCCCATCAGGAGTGCATTGTGATAAGTGTCGCTGGTTTCCTTGGTCTACCTATCTTGGTGGACTTGAGCACCTCCTTGGATGGGATCTTCTTGCTCAGCTCTGTCAGGGCTGTCAGCAGGTTGTCTTTGCTCTGCTCAGGCAGCTCCAACATGGACTTATAGCGCATGATATCCTCAATAACAACAACCCTCTGTAGGAAACACACAAGAGCAATGAATGATGTAAATATGTGGCACAGTTAACAGAGACTTTGACAAATCAGTAATTGTATGCTCACCCGTAAAGATTCAATAGTAGTTTGTTTGTAGACCTTTTCGTTGCTTTTTGCTTTTTTCGGTGATTCCCCCTTTGACAGCCTGACTACGAACTTGTCCATCCTCACACAACTAGTGAGGTTTAAAAAACCTATAACCTACCTATGTCCAGCTGCTACCTCTTAGCTTCCTGGTTTACCTTACGTTGTTAATTCTTTTAAATGTCTGAAATCAAAGAGCTTATTTGAAATGCATGGCTGGTTTGGCCCGACGGATTCGTAGTTTCTGGACTAATACAAGATTCCCCTTTCATATCATAAACGCAACTACGAAAAAGTCTGTTTGGTGAAGCTAGCTGCAGCTGGATGTGGATGGTAAATAGAAGCAACTACGGGTGCCTTTACGTGCTGTCGGACATGACAGTGAACACCCTTGTTTTGGACGGTCAAACGTAACAACAAGGTGGAAATATAGACATTTTGTGTTTTCAAAGCAATGGAAGAATGTTGTAAAAATCCAACAACTTACCTTTCGTAAGTATATGAATTTAAAAAAACAGAATAATAAACTTCAAGGCGATTTTTTGGGGGATATTGCAATTTCATAATTGGTTAAAGAACAATGGAAATGAAGGGGAACCTTAGTTTTGCAGTCCTTAAGTAAAACACATATCTGGACAAAAGCACAACAGCAACATTATAGGTGTCTGCTGCTATGAACACATGGAAATGCAAAGTATTGGAGTTGTGGGGCGGCTGTATTGGGTTGTTCTCTTGTGTTGTCAGTGTTTGGTGGGCCAACAAGAGTATGTGCGCGCAGCTGTACACAAAAATATGCTTTCACCATCTCCAGGGACAGCGGGGGTTCCCAGTCTGTGGTCACCTTATTTTGGGGGTCGCGAGCTGACAAGTTTCTGAACCCCTGTAATAAGTGTATGATCACATTTGGGTTTATGTTTGTCACTTTTATTTTATTTGTGTCCAATGTTGATTACCCCTTTAAATATAAAGATAATGATAAACTTTATTGATTCTCCATTGGGGCCTATTTTTTTTTTATCTTTAATTGACAATCAAGAAAATTACTGCTGCTGGAAATGATAAGTATGAGAGACAACATTGAATGGACAAGTAAGTAACACAAAGCAAAGTTATATATGTTACGCTTACATTGGCACAGGATATCTCTTCTAGATCTGACATAACTGGTTTTTAAAGGGGCCATGTTATAAGATAAAAGCTAAAAAAAAAAAAAAAAAAACATACTTTTTGCACTGCTCATTTTCTGTATATCTGCACAATCTGATATCTCCTCACCTTTCAGAAGAATTGAGGTATTTACGAGGAGTCCGTGAACATCACAAGATATTCAGCGCCACTCTCGCGAGCCCTTAAGTTCCCGCGAGACTCGCGAACCGTTTAAGGAGGAAGAAGAAGAAGAAGAAGAGCGTGTTGTTGTTTGTTTAGATTTTTTCGCAGGCAAAATGGGGACTCTTTCTTTCTTTGTCCGTGTTCTAGCACAGTTCGCTCTGCTTTCGTGCACACTGGCGTCATCGGAGGTGTTCAATAGCGTGTTGGGAAACACGGCGTCCTGTCACAAGTCGTGTGAAATGACATACAGTTTGCACACGTATCCGTCGGTGAGTACTTATCTCTATCAGGAAAGTCACGTCTGCTAGCCTTTGCTACCCAGTTTTAGGGAAGTGAAGTCAACCTGTGACATTCGCCTTGTCGAATGAAAGGATGACAATGTGTAAAAGTTGAAAGTGCGTACTGTTCACGGGTGCATTCAACTGGTCCTGTGGGTTATTGTTGTTTTGCAGGAGGACGAGCTGTACGCCTGTCAGAGAGGCTGCCGTCTCTTCTCCATTTGTCAGTTTGTCCGTGACAGTGACGATCTGAATCAGACCAAATCCGAGTGTGAATCAAGTGAGTCATGCACTTAGCCCCCTGACCTATTTAGTCCACATCTTCAACTTGTCTCAAATCAATTTAGTGCATTACATCAGTGCTTTTGCATATATAATTATCATGTTTACACGCCCATCCATTATAGGCAGGGCTTGCTATGAAGACCTCTTTGTTCCTTGTTTGCTATCCTGATGTACTCTCTCATTTTAACTCTCACCTCCTCCTCCTCCTCCTCCTCCTCCTCCTCCACCAGCCTGTCGTGAGGCCTACTCCCAGACTGATGAGCAGTATGCATGCAACCTGGGCTGTCAGAATCAGCTTCCATTTGCAGAGAGACGAAATGAGCAGGTACGTCTCTCCCAAGTCTGCATTAATACAAATAATTTTTTTAAAAAAAGAACAGCGTGCTAAGGATTGCTTGTTTTTGTTTTCCAGTTGGAGGCCATGATGCCAAGGATTCACCTGCTGTACCCTCTAAGTCTTGTCAGAGGGATTTGGGGCGACATAATGAGTCAGGCCCACAGCTTTATAACCTCCACGTGGACGTTTTACCTCCAGGCCGACGATGGCAAAATCGTCATTTTCCAGGTGGGTTGCTCAGTAGGAGAAAAAGGCGTTTGATACTCTGTATGGGAAAAACAAAACAAAACAAAAGAGCTCATTGTGTGGAGATGGAAGACATTGTTGACAATCCTGTTCTGTCTTTTTGATTCACAGTCTGAGCCACAAGTCAAGTTTTTCTCCCTGTTTTACGTGGACGAAGAAGTCAAAGAAGAGCCGGAGAAAAGCTGTGAGGCGAACACACGTTCTCTTTAAGATCCATTTAACGTGTGACGTTTGTAATATTCTCGAGGAACCCCCAACCCCTGAAAAAGTCACATTTATCAAAATACCACCAAATCCTGATTTGCGTAAAGAAAACATTTTTTTCAATCCTCAGTGTCATAGACCACTTTTGATGTCCCAAAACACACAAAGGAGCCACATGGTTGCGTTGAATGACATGCTTCTTAACTAACATGAGCATGGGATAAACTTTTTTTTTTCCAGTCATTCAGGCACCGCTGTGCTGCTGTCAAAACTGCCCAGAGAGCATCAAACATGTTTTAATCTACTTCTGCAAAAAAAAAAAGTCCCCAACAAGTGTACAGTTTGATTTACGCCAGCTGAAGACAGCGTTGTCCTGCTAACGTCTTCAGAGAAAGCATTTGGCCCCCAGCTTGCCGAGTTAAAACTTCATCAACGTCGGCTCTTCTGACAACCGAAGTGTAAAGTTTGGAGAAGGGGAATTGAAAGGCCGACCATCATTAAGAGAGCTGACAGGATATTCTACAATTCACTTAGCAGATGCTTTTATCCAAAGCGACGCACATCAGAGAGGAAGAACAAGACAAGCAAGGATCTAGAAAAGAGGAATATCAGTAAGTGCCAACGATCAGCTTTGAGTTGGATCTGACACTCAGGTGCTGACGGGCATTGCGCAGAGGCGGAGCACAACACTGACGGCAGTTCTTGAGAGCTCTAATCAGTATAGAAACCATCTTACAATCGTCGCTATCGAACAAAATCGTCGTCATTACTATCATCGTCAATATCAAAACCATCGTCGTCATCATCATTAAGTGTGGTGTACTTGGTTGCTTATGTGAAAATGGAAATAAATCATGGAGAGTATAAAGTGAAGGCTTGAGAAAATGTTAGTTTTAGGACAATAAGACAACATGGGTGATAAAAGAATAAGATTTGTTGTTGAATCATTTTTTTTCCCCCCTCTTACTTCAAGTCCCCGGGTTTGGCAGTCCAGTTTACAAAGAATACCAGCGCTCTTTCATCCAGGAGAGGGACAGAGATTTGAGCGGGGACCGCAGCTACGATGATGAGTACAAGCTCTTCGGTTGCCTTTCAAGGTTGGTTAGCAAACAGTTCTCGACCGTGTCAACCTACAGAATGAAAGTGTTTAACTTGCTGAGGAGAGTTTGACCTTTTTTACAGCAACAGGTATCTGATCCCACCAAAGCTAAATATTTATTCTGGCTTCCTCAGGAACTCATGGCTACCAGGGTGGATCCTTACCACTACCCTGATCCTGTCTGTGCTGGTCCTGATCTGGATCTGCTGTGCCACCGTGGCAACAGCTGTAGACCAGTATGTACCTGTCGAGGTAAGTGCTGTGTTGTCGTCTTCTTTTTTTATTTATTTTTTTAAAGACATTTCCTGAAGCCCTGGATGACAAACAAACGCAAGTTAGGCATTTAAATATTTGTCAGGTGAAGTCTCAGGATGCTGTAGTTTTAGATTTGTCATGTTATGAGGTTGTCCCGGACCCCTTTTCTGTCCCGGATCAGAAAATCCTGGTTTATACTTCTTTGTCGGCTACACAGCCACACTGTAGTGGCCTACACCGTCGTGAGCACTACATACTAGTGTGTGATGTGTCTTCATAGCTTTGCAACACTTGGGAGTGCGCCAGTCGGCAGTTTCCAGATCAACAACATAAGATAAGACAGTCCTTTATTGATCCCCAGTGTTTTTAGTTTAAATTCATTCTCTTCTGTTTGGCTACAGGAAACCACGGCAAATGAAACAGAGTGTATAATGTTGGATTTGAAGCTGATAAATACGGTTCCAGTTTTTTCCTTTAATTTTTACTATGCCGGATAAATGATGGAAATGTGATGCCACCAGCAGGCCAATCACAGGGTTTGATGTCTGTGGCGTTTCAACATGTCGATACATTTTAGAGGAGGGGTACATCAGGCTATATACATAGGCTTCTATCTAGGTACATGTCTAAGCAAACCTGCTGTGTAGATTAGACGCAGAAGTATAAATCAGGCTTAACCCTCGGCCACTTACAAAGAGCTATAGGCCAGCCATTTACTGTTTTAGTTACGCTAGCATTCTGCTGAGTGTAGCTTTCTTAAAGTAGCGTTGATCTACTCATCCAACTCTCAGCAGAAATGTGAAATAAGGACGTTCCAAAAAGTGCAATGCGTGTCTGTCACTGCAGAGTTCTCAGGCTAAAGACCAGAGCTGAACACTTTTAATGTCAGACGCAGAGTGCTGGATATGCAGAAGTTCTGCATGCAAATAGAAGTTAAATGCAAGATTACAATCTTAACTTTTGAGTACTTTCAATATTGATAATGTAAAACATGTTTTAAAAGTGTTGTTGTTTTAATCTTTCAGAAATTGAGCATCTATGGAGACAAAGAGTTCACAAAGGAAGAGAAACTGATCCCCTACCCAGCATCCTCCCTGCTGATCATCACCTCCAAAGGGCCAGAGGAAGAGGCCGGGCCACTACCTTCCAAAGTGAACCTGGACCAGTCCAACATCTAGAAGCCAAAGATGTAGTAAACAAAAAAATGAAAAAGGGATTTCCTCCTTTCTGAATAGTCTTAGATTGTTTTTTATCCTCTGGCACCAGACCTGTGCTTCTTGCGGTCTAATCAGGAGTAACTTTCAGCACATTTTGATATAATGCATCGTTTCCCTTTTGAAGCTTCTAAAACTGGAGTCATCAAAAGTTGTTTTTTTTTTCTCTATATATTGGTATGATTGTGGCATTAAAGGGATTGCAGAAAAAAAAGGGTTTTGGACTTTCCCTACATTTTGATTTGTGAAAAAGTTGTCTGGTGGTGTGCTTTATTTTATTGAATACTTTTAAAAAATAAACGATTTGTGTAAATGAAGTGATCCAGGTTTAACTCTTTAACTTGAGTTTTCTATAGATATGTGCAGATATGGCAGATTCTCCCAGTTTGTTCTTACATTACTACTGCAGTGATTTCCAGGTGATATTGAATTTTACAATGAAATGTCCTGCTTTGAATCTTAATTTATAGTGATGGTACATACACTAGGTCTGTCTGCTTCACTGATGTCTGTTTGCCTAATGATGGATCAGAATAAAATACAAAGAGAAGTTGTTGGTGTGATTATTTCATTATGCTGTGGAAATGAAGAAATAATGGAGAGTAATACTACAATGGCAGACATTCGTCAACTAACCAATATGTATTTAAACAGCACCAAGTCATAACAAATGTTACTGCAAGACACAAAAGAGCAGGAAAAATACCTTACCCATTGTTATATTATCCACAAAGACCTAACGTTAAATCATCATGAGTACTAAGCAACATTTAGCAACGTTACAGTGGCAAGGAAAAATGTCCTCTTAAGAGGTAGAAGCCTCAAATATATCTTTAAAACACCAGACGACACGGACGGCTGTGGCTCAGTTGGTAGAGTCAGTCGTCTCTCAACTGGACGGTCGGGGGTTTGATCCCCAGCTCCTGCAGCAACATGCCCCATGTGTCCTTGGGCAAAACATTTGAACCCAAGTTGCTGCCGCTGCTTCATCTGGTCATATGAATGTGTGTGAATGGGATTAGGTACTTCTGATGGTCACTTTACAGAGCAAACTCTGCCATCGGTGTGTGAATGTGTAGTTGTGACCTGCAGTGTTAAAGCGCTTTGAGTAGTAAGAAGACTAGAAAACATTATACAAGCTCAAGTCCATTGACATTTAAACAATGTGACTTTATTAAACCATTAAACACTCCACACACAGCAGAATAAAAGCACTCAACATAGAGCTATATGAAAGGAGGACAGGGCACTAGTTTCTTAATGGGGGGTATAAAAGTGCAATGTGCATTATGAGGTAGCAGGCTGACCTCAAAGTACCCTTACAGGTTACGATATTCTAAGCCTTTGAATGTATAAAAATAAAGATTTGAGCAGCTTCACTGCAGTTACAGTTTTAAATTCATTTCCAGCAGTGCATCTAGTGCTTCCTTTTGCTCAACATGTAAAGCAGTGGTGACCACTTATTTCTGAAAGGATTCAAACATAGTGTTTTTAAGTTTGTTTTTCTCCACTCAGCAGTCAGTTATTTATACAAGACTGCAGAAAATAGCCCTGGTTTCCTGCGAGACGACAGGTTTTGGGGTATTGAGCTGTCGGGTGGTTTACAAATGCGACAACCCAGCATCAAAAAATGTGATCGTCGAATGGAAGTGGCATTGAAAAGTCCAATTTTGAATTCCACAGCTACCTTAGAGTGTCTTATTTTAGCATAATGGGCTCCTTTTTCCACTTTTCCTTCCAGCCTTTAGGCCATTTTTTCAGATATTCACATTGTTTTGGTGTGAATATTCTCAGAGCTTTGTCTATAAAATATATTATTGAAATCTGACTGTGACAGGTTAGAGACGCAGCAGTTATAAAGCCAATAAGGCTGAATTCACCTGCTGGGGGGCCTAAGGCAAAAATGTGTTAATAGGCCCCCTGTCAACCCCCTTTGTACATTTTACTGTGTTGGAGTGCTCATAACCTCCAGCTCTGTCGTGAGGGGGGAACTGCTGGGATTTTACACATCACAGTCTGTAATCAAAGTCATTCAGAGTGCAATTGTATAATCTGCATGCAAAAAAAAAAAAAATCTAAATATGCCTACATACTTTTTCTTACCAAAAGAGTTTTGTGTACATTTCCCAAATTATGTTCAAGTGTTTAAAATGTGCAAATCTAATTTTGACAACCTCAGACCAGACAGCGCTTCACAGCCCCCCTTTTTTTATTTTTTTTATTATCTTTAAACCTGTTAACACTATGTTTAATTGACTGTATTCAGAAGACATATTGGTGGGCACAAAACAGTCTGACGCAGCTTCATTATGTGCAAGAAGATCGCACCAGCTTGCTTGCCGGTCACAGGATATACACATTATCACCCACTTACACTCACTGCGGTGGATTATATTCCTGACTTTGACCTGCTGTGTTTGCACATCGGCTTCCCCTGACTTCACATGCAACTTGTACTTAAGAGGCTGGCAGGAAAAAAATGTCAGGTGAAGTCATGGTGAAAAATTCACGACTCACCATGACAATTTCAAGGAGCTTTGTGTGAAAACAAAAAATAGTAAGCCATTTCAAAAGATATGGAAAGCAAGCAAGGTGACGCAAACAAAATTCTAAGCTTTATTTATGACAATATAAAAACAATGCAACCTGTATCCAAGGTCAAGTCTTCACAGTTCACCAGGTGAGTAATGTAGAAAACATTCCCGCACAATAAGCTCACTGACACACTCGTTGTGGAATGCCACAACGCTCGCCTGCATCAGTAGCAGTTTAACAAGTCCACGTCCTCTGCTGTTAGGACGGATGAGGACGAATGCTTCGTTGGAACACTTTGACAGGCACTGTCACGCGTCTCCGACTGACGCTTCCTTTTCTTGATATTTTGCAAAGCCTTCCCTTGATGATTGGTTGCAGGTGAAGCGTGTTTCTCTGGTATGAGATTGTTCGCTGCAGGTCTGTAGAAATGCAGTCTCTCTTTCTTGGCATCTTCCTTGCTCTCACATACCAAAGGGGCTGCATTCAGAACATCTCTGACAAACTTCTGCCTGCCAACTAGAGAACAAAGACAATGATTAAGCAAAGGTTATGTGTGATAATGATAAGGAAGGCTTTTAAAATAACGTGTGAACACAATGTAGATGTTTGAACTTACAAAAACGAAGTGCTGAAGATCTGGATTCGTCAATTTTCTTCTGTTTTGGCATGTGTGAGCTATTTGTTTCCCACTGGTTTACAATCTAGATATTAGACAATAGATTTGTTAATGAATTATCAACTTCCACTATTTCTGCAAGACATAGCCTATAATAAGACAATGATGCTTGAAAGACACATTGTGTTTACTGTCGCTGATGTCCATCAGTGTCTGCAGATATTTACCTGCTCCGCCCAACCTTCTGTTTTACATCTGGCGTGATCGAAAGTGTCCAATGGTTTCTCCGAATGAATGAGCCCCAGCTGGTCCCATATGGTTGTCTTCAATGTTGTGCAAAGCTGGAGGTATAAAAAAAGATGTCAGCATCGCCGTAAGTTTGAGCCAAGTGTTAACCACAGTCATTATTCCTGTACCTTGAACCTTGTGCCAGATACATCAAGTTTTTCGAGCTTGGGGAGGCATGTGAGGTATCTTAAGGCTCGATCTGAGATAGGATTATCTGTAGAAGATATAAAATCATTGATATTGTTTTTATAATTCTAAAAAGGTTATTGTCGATTTATTTGAAAATGGATTTGGTGTTGTTAAAGCAGCTACAACAAAATGAAAGCACATTTAATACATGTTACTAACAGGAGAGGTCAAGAGCCTGCAGACAGTCCAGTCCCTTCCTCATCATGCGGACAGGAGCTGTCAGTCTTTGTAGGCCGACGTCCGACAGACTGTTACCACCAATGGAAAGCTGAATCAGGCTGCTGAAAAACAGACGGCAGAGATGTTATTATCAGCTTTTTTTTTGTAAATTCTCTACTTCCTGTCTTTTGGGGGCTCAGATTCTTGGTACTACCTTGCCAGTGAGCTGGATGTCAGATGCGGGAATATTTCATGATCATCACCCAGTCTGCAGCCGAACAGGTCGAGAGACTTCAAACTGTGAAATGTTTTGATTTCGTTCATCCTCTCGTGCAGGAGCGGAAACCTGCAGGAGTAAGAGAGAGAGGCAAAAGATGTTGCTGTCTTTGATGGAGGCAACTTAAAAAAGGATGGAGACATGTCGATACTCACCTGTTTCTCAGACACAGTGATCCAAGCACCAGCTCCCCATATGCATCACTAAACAGCTGCAGGGCTTTTGGAGAAATGTCTGCGTTTAAAAACACACGGTTCTCCTCTGCTGCTGTGAAAAGCCTGTCTCCTATTTGCTCTGGGAAGCCAACAAGAGAGTCCACATGGTGTATATTATCAGCCACGAATAACAGAGTGATGTCAAAGAGGGACTTTGTTGTGTATCTCAGACTTCCCTCTGCATTGTAGGTGAATATGAAGTGCTCCTTTCTCAGCACAAACGGATTTGTCCTTCTGCAAGATGACACTGGCTTTGGCTGTGCCAAGACTATGTCACTGACACGACGAAGGCTGCCTTTTTCTCGGACATAAATGGTGCCATTGTCCATCTTTAACCCCCGACTCTTTTCCCCCCTCCTGAGCTGTTTGGACAAAACTCTCAAAATGTGCAAGTTGAGTGAGTCAGCCGGTTGAACTCCTGATGCATTGTAAACCCCCCCCTCCCAAAGGCAGCTAGCCACTTAGCTAATCTATTGTCCTTAACTTAACTCAGCTGAAGCAGGAAGAAATGACCCACGCGTCTTACGGTTGTCTGTCTTTTGATTTTCTCCTCTTATTCCGCACATTTCTCTCCAAATTACCTACAACTACCGCGTACTGACTGCATTTATTTAGAGTTTACTGCTGAAGCATACAGCGCCAGCTCTCGCAGTGGAGTTGTACGTTTGCTAACTTCAAAATAAAAGTTTAAATTAAGTCACACCTCATATTCAGATACGAAAAGAAAACAAAAAACGCATTTTCCCCCAACATAAATATACCTCTTTACATATGAGATATCATTCACCATATTACACCATATTACCGTGCATTATTCGCCGAACTAATACAGGGTCGAACTCTTACTTTGAAATATTTAGAAACCAGAAGAAGTCTTGTTTACATGACCACTACGTCCTGTTCCACGCATCACAACCATCCCAACGCTAACTTAGCTGAGAGAGCTGAAATGATTTAATGACTTTCGGAAGATAATTTGGTAAGCATGCATTGTTAAGAGGAAAGAGTGTGCCGGATATGTCAATAAAACAAAGGCTTAACGCAGCAATATTACGTCGGGCATTAAATGAAACTGTCAGGAGAGAAGTTGACAAGCGAGCTAACTTAAGCTAACTTTTATAAACGGTGTTTCTCTTTTAAAACCAACACGCAGATAAAAAAAACAACATTTGGTTTGAAAGATTATGAAGCCATGGTTCTTTCCTTCACAGATTACCAAGTGAAGTTGTTGCCTTTGGTGCAACATTAACTCTTTTATCCTGAGAGACAATCCCTCCTGTCTGAAAGAGTGACTTCGTGTAAATGGCGTCTACAAAGGATGCATTTGAATTTCAAGGTGAGAGTCCTTCATAGTTATTTGTATAAAGAGAAAAAACTTTGCATAACTGATGCTGCTTCCTCAAAGTCTGTGTCACCTGTAAACACTCACACATCATCACACAATCTATTAACACCTGTCCCTTTGACTAAGTTGCACTGTGATGCATTGCAATAACGTGGAATTACCTTTTTTGCAATCAGCTTTTGAAGAAGCTGGAAATCTGCTGGAAGAAAACAGAGATGCGGTCACCATAAGTATCGAAGATGAAGGTGGCAAACCCAAAAGAGCTGCAGCTTACTCTCCTGGTGGAAATGAAGAGGACCCACTGACCAGTGATGACAGGACAGAGGTCTGGATCCCACTAACTAACATGCATTGTTTTTACACTGCTTAATGTTAGGGCTGGGCGATATGGACCAAAACTCATACCTCGATATTGTTTAGCTGAATGGCGATACTCGATATATATCAATATGTGTTTTTATTAACAGTGCAAACTCATGGAAAAATAAACTACCTGTTTGTGAATTTAAAAAGTAATATTATGAAATAAAAATGTTCCTTTAATACAATAAAAGAGAGAGAGAGGAGGAGCAGGGTTAAGAGGGACAGACAGTCAGTCATCATCAGTGAGATGAGAAAAAAAGTGACCTGGCACCTCTGTAACGTTATTTTAATGCAACATAAACTATATCAATATTAACGATATTGTCTTGCCCTACATCTTGTTTGAAAATATATCGATATATGTTTAAAAACTCAATATATTTCCCAGCCCTACTAAATGTTGCATCAAAGATTCATTATTCAAGAAATGTCTTCTATTTCTTCTCTCTTCAATCCAAAGCTTCTCTCTGGACAAAAGAAAAGCGTCCCTTTCTGGACGTTTGAGTACTACCAACAATTCTTTGACATCGAGACCCATCACGTAACATGTTTACAACTTATTCTAAAGATTTAAAAGCCCTGATTATTGTTATCTTGTAAATACAATAATAATAATTTATTGGTTTTGATCATTTCTTTCAGGTAAAGGAAAGGATCATTGGATCAGTGCGGCCATGGCCTGTAAAGAACTTTATTCACGTCTACCTTCGTAGAAATCCTGATCTTTTTGGTAAGCACATAACCGGTTTAAACGTTCTACTTTGTAAAAGTTTGATGTGGTTTTTTGGCAAGTATGAGAAACCATTGTTCCAGTTTTTTTTTTTGGCTGTGTCTATATTCTCGTTTCGACAAACACCACACAAATGAAAATGCTTGATATTTGTGCTTTCAGGACCATTCTGGATTTGCACCACCTTAGTGTTTGCCATCGCCATCAGTGGAAACATATCCAACTTTCTGGTACACTTAGGCAAACCAAACTATAAGTATACGCCCGAGTTTAGAAAAGGTGAGTGCTGTTTTTTTTTTTTTTTTTACCGCTTTCCTCTACAAGTTTCATCAAAGAGGAATTTTTTTATGACGCTCTTTTTTTTTTTTACCAGTGACCATTGCTGCAACGGCCATCTTCAGCTATGCTTGGTTGGTGCCTCTTGCCCTCTGGGGTACCCTGCTGTGGAGGAACAACAAAATCCTGAGCCTGGTGTCGTATTCCTTCATGGAGATCGTCTGTGTGTACGGATATTCCCTCGCGATTTACATTCCAGCAGTGGTAAGAGCTCAAATAATAATGAGAGATGTACGTAGGTGTAATAATCAAGATACTGAATATTTCATATTCTACAGACTGTGAGACATCATCCCAGCTCAAAAACAAAAGTTCAACTTAGATTTTACACAGCTTGAACGTAAACATTTTCTACTCTACCATGCAAAAAGATTTCATAATATTACACCTGACCTTAATGTAAAGCATTGCTTGTGCCTTGTATAAGTTGTATTTACATGAAACACTACTAACACCATAATGCCCTGTCGTTTCCTCCATAAGGTCCTATGGATTCTCCCGTATGAGTGGCTGAGGTGGTGCTCCATCGTCGGGGCTCTGTGTCTCTCCGGCTCGGTACTTGTCATGACTTTCTGGCCTGCAGTCAGGGACGACCATCCCAAAGTCATGATATCAATCCTTTCAACCATCGCTCTGCTCAACGTCCTGCTTGCAGTCGGTTGCAAGGTAATAGTGCTCAATAGCTGCGATGCTGATTTCACGTAACTTCAGTGGTTCATGATTAATTACAAATTTGAGAGAAATGGAAAATAAATCTGTGTAAGGAAACAGGATATATAATTCTTTGTCCTGCTTTTGGCAAACTCCATCTTCGCCAATCTAGCTGATTCAAGCCTTCTCGTCCATCTTGGTGTAGATAACAACAATGATTGACTCACTCCAATTTGTCCAGGATGATCTCAGTAGCTTGGCCAAGACTTGACCCACCTTGTCTTTGTCAATCACAGACGACACACTAACAGCGCAGGGACATTTCTGTGTGTCTCTTTCTGTGTGTTTTCTGGGACCCGATGGTATCAAGTTCAGTACGCTCTCGGGAGTCTCTGGAAACTGTGACAGGGTTTGCTAACTGGTGTGGGAACGTGCACTTGTTAATGTGAACACTGTCAGGCCCACAGAGGTGTCGTATGGCTGGTCACATTCACGTAATGAGTCTTAAGAAGTAAGCCAGTGTCTGAAGGCTGACCAAAATGAATGGTTGCCAGTACGGCTTTATTCTCTGCTTGAACATTTAGTCCCAGACACACCAGCTTCAGTCCATGATTGATTAGTAGTTTCTCTTAATGATGTATCGCAGGATTGGTTACACTCTTTTCTTCATTTTTTTTTCCAGGCCTATTTCTTCAGCAAACCAGAACCCGCACTAGAAGCTGAAATTTCTACTGCAGCCCAGGCGATCAAGGCGACGTCTTCCACATGAGGGCCTTTGTTTAAAGGTAAACAAAAGTGACACACATCCTTTTTAAAGCCATGATCCCATTGTGTAAATACACTCATATAACCTGATACCTGTAAGTCATATTCCTCCGGCTGCCACTTTCAAATGTCTGTTTTTGTACCACCCTGTTTCCTAAGAAGATGTGACAATGTGTAAACTGTTCATCAAAACAGAATGTGATGATTTGCAAAACCACTCAAATCAAATTTTAATGACACTAGCACAAGGACTACATATCGGATGTTGAATCTTGAGAAATGTCATCGTTTTGGGAAAATTCTTGAATCTGTATTGACATTGGGTCATATATGAAGAAGAAATGTGAAATAAATGTTGAAGTTGGTGCCTTCTTGGTTGAGAAAAGGCAGAAAGTGTCTTTTTGACTCATGTGGATGAAAGACACCAAATCCCAGAATGCACAGCACCACAGGCCACTCCCACTAAGGCCCTCAAGTTCAGAATCAGAATCAGAAATACTTTATTAATCCCAGAGGGAAATTCGATCGTTACAGTTTCTCCAAAATATACAATATAGCAGTAGAAATATAGTAATAAAAACATTTACAGACATATTTACTTCAACACATAAGGCCACACCGCTAACCGCTTCCAGTGACGCAAAAATCGTCATTTTGCATCACTGGAAGCTCCTTTTCAGACTTAGAAATACAAAGATTTCCCATCTCAGGGGGAAATGAGGGCGGGATGCACGACCATTCAAAAATACTACCAGGTTTCTAATGATACAAAGCTTAATGCAAATGGGTGAAGTATCCCTTTATCCCTTGTTTTTACCATTCTTGCATGATGTATGGGTTCATCTGTTCAACAGTTCAGGGTCTCCTTTGTCTTAAGCTCCACACATTTTCAGTGAGCGACAAGACGGGACTGCAGGAAGTCCAGTTTATCACCTGAACTCTTTTACCACAGAGCCAGGCTGTTAAACATGCAGTGAATGGATTGGCATTGTCTCGCTAAAGTGATGCAAATCCTTCCCTGAAAAGGACGTTGTCACATGTTGGCCCAAAAGCCTGTATACATGGTTGAGTATTTATGGTGCCTTCAGAGACATGCAGGTTACCCATACCATCATGGGTGCTGGCTTTGGAACTGAGGGCGAATGAAAACAATCCGGATGGTCCCTCTCCCCTTTAGCACACATTTTGACTCGTCAGACCACAGGACATTTTTTCACTCTACCTCAGTCCATTTTAACTGAGCCTGGACCAAGAGACACTAGGGGGGGTTCAATAAGCTGTGTTCACAGAATTATTCTAGACGTGTCCTCTCTGGGATGCTCTCAGGTGTTTTCTCTTAGCATTTCAGAACAGTACAGTCTTTAGTTGCCACTGTTCCTACTTTTTTATAAAATAAAATTTGTCATGTAATTTTCCAAAAACAATGACATTTCTCAGTTTTGACCTTTAAGATTTTGTCGTTGTACTACTTTAAATTATGTAAGGGGTTTCCTTTGTTTTAAAAATTATCTCATCACACTTTTGATCCTGTAATAAAACAACCTTTGCTTCAGCGGCTCTACATCGTTGGCCTATTTTTCCTGGCCTATGCCTAAGTGTGTTTTTTTTTTCTTCTTCTTTGACCCACTAAAGCTCAACATCTGACACCGGACTTCCTCTACATGATTTCTCCTTCCCAAAGCATGTGTTATTCTCTTCAAAATTGCAGGTTCTCCTGTTGCCTTATCAGAGAGAGTCGGGTTGCTGTGGTGATGAGGTCATGGGTCGTCTGGATTTCACCTGCACTTGGACGACGCTCTCGCTGAAGACCTTCTAACCCAGCGTCTCTGCTCGGTTCCACTGCGTGACCTCTGAAAATGAACACTGGTACCAAGTATGTTATTTCTAATGGGATGGCTTCTAAACTTCCTTTAAGATGAATAGGGTATGGTGTTACATTGCACATACGGTCTCTTAGAATTTTAGTTTTCTACTTTGTAGTTCTCTCGTTGACATTTGGAATACAAGTCTCAAAGATATTCTGTATATGCATTTTTTTTTATTGGGTTATCGGGAACCGGCTTGTTTTATTTTTTTTTGTAAAAAGTTGTCTATATAAACTACAAAAAAATGATACGAGTAGATGATATATCCAAGGGTGGGAGTTGTTATGTACAAATGGAATTTTTGTATCTATATGCGACTGAAGTAACCCTAAGTGCCCTGGACTAATGCCAAAGACCAAATGTAAATATTAAGGGGAATGAATGGCTGGTTTAACTCTTTGTTTGATTAACAACCAATGTTTGTTATGTGGAATTTAATCTGTTCAGTCTCAACAAGTGCTGCATGCGTAAGAGATTCAAACCTTCATTGATTCATTTTGAACCCACCTTTTACTAATGACATGATCGTTGTTGTGATAATAATCAATCTACAGTCAACCTGTAGCCTTTTTAAAGCACACCTTTTCACAAATAAACTCTATAAACAGATCACTTTTCTAATTTGTTATGTGCCTCTTTATTACATTTTTCGTCTACAGACTTGAGATGGGATAACAGCTCGACTGGTTCTATAAAAGGTGATACAATATTTGAAAGAGCACCTTTTGAAGCCCTTTAAATAACACTGAAACCTAAAAAAGGGAAGTGGTGGTTAAACAGGTGTGACATTGATTTCATTCCAATGAAATTATGTCACAGTTAATTCAATAACTAGTGTCTGTTTAGCTTCTGATAATATGATCTTGAGCATTTTATTAATGTATTGTGTTTCATGTTTATTTGTATAGGGACAAGTTTGGAGCAAGTTAACCATTGCCACACTTCAGCGTTTATAGCCTAAGCTAA
The DNA here is from genome assembly GCF_963584025.1 of Labrus mixtus. Classification (NCBI taxonomy): domain Eukaryota; kingdom Metazoa; phylum Chordata; class Actinopteri; order Labriformes; family Labridae; genus Labrus; species Labrus mixtus. The sequence goes on along the minus strand of NC_083619.1, from coordinate 23,316,926 downwards.
TTTGCAATGCCCGCCCCTAGATGGACCTTCAGACAAAGACATAAAACTCAACAATACTGTATATACACGTAAAACAGTCTCAAACAAGCACAACATTACACAGACAGAACAGTACAGGATACTAACTATCCTACAATAAAACAAAGTAAACCAGAAGAGCGAGATCATACAAGACCACAAAACTGAGTCCTCTCTAAGAATGTTTTCAGCAGCGTGTCTTCTTCATGATCCTTGTACAAAATGTGAAGTGACTCTGGTTTTGTTTGAGTCTTGCTCGTATCAAACCTCGACTCACCTCCACACGTGTAAGACAACGTGACCCTCCTCTAGCAGCCCCCTCGCAGCATTAATGGCTGCCAGTACATTTCAACAGTTGCACATTTTAAATATTAAAGGGGGAGATCGTTACTAATGGGTATAACTTCTACATTTCAAAGAGGAGCGTCTCACTTTGGAAGTGGACATTTGGCCGCTGCTACCGTTTTTTTTTTTTCCAACTCATCCATCTAAACTGTCGTGTGCTCGAGCAAACCGATAGAATCTGCGGTGTCAGTGTTTGAATGCAGAGATCACCTGCAGTGGAAAATGTTACTTATGTATGTAAAGCTTCTACAGGTATCGAGCTTGTTGTTAGCACCTTACACCCATAAGCCCTGTGTGAAGTCTGTGTTCAATATTTTCATTGATTAAGAGGAGCAGACTTTTCAGATTAATTAACAAAAAAAGGGGAAAAAATGGGTGTCACTTGAAACGGTGTCACAGGGATGGCGGCGCCCTAATTAATGGTCATTCTAGCCCCAGCTTTGAGTTACACAGGAGCCGCCTGTCAAACAGATAACCCTGTTAGAGAAATGTCACCTGCCTCAGTTTCAGGCATTCATGTGTCTGCTCGTGCTTGTGAAGAGGATTTACCAACACAATGCTCAGGGATTATTTGAACAGCTTGTGAGTAACAGCTTTTTAAAAGAAGAATAAATGCTGTTTTAAAGTTGTTTTTTTTTGTTTTTTTTTTGTATATTGGGATTGGGAAATCTTACCAAAAGGATGGCCAGCTCAAATGGGAAAGTGGAAAAGGTTTCTAAATTTGAGACGCTGAAACTTTTGGAGAAATGCAGAAAGGAAAGAGACGACGCCATGCACAGGGAAAGTGTCCTCCGAGAGAAACTGAGGCAGTACGAGTCCAGGATGCGAACAACTGAGGCTCTGAAACAGAAATGGAAGACTTTGACGATGGACAACAAGGAGCTGAGAAAACAAGTGAAGTCTCTTCGTACCGAGATTGGACTGGAGTGCAGCCCAACGTTCAATGGAAAGACCACAAAGGACATAATCATCGACTTGTGTGAAAAGGAGCGCGAGTGCAGTTCTCTGGTGGACAAGGCTGGGAAACTGAGTATAACCATTGATGATTTGACATCAGAGCTGGCAAACACAGTCACCTCTAAAACACTGCTGGAGGATCAAGTGCAGTCACTGCAGCAAAATCTCAAGGATATGACAAATAACCAGCGGCGTCTGCTAAAGCTGTGGGAAGACAAGAAGGTGCAGAGGGAGCAGCTCGCCCTCCCTGCAATCAACCAGAAACACGGACAGAAAGCAGTCATCCACAAAGCTGTTCAAACTGAGATGTCCGTCGGCTCATCACAAAAGCTTCCGGTCAACGCCTTTGAGACTAAGCCATTTGTTCGGGAACATGACAGAAAGACTGTTTTGGAGAAACACAGCTTTCCAACTTACGGAAATGTCTATCATAATGATAAGAAAGTGTTTATGCATGATGAAACTAAAGGAATTCAAAACTGACTTCAGCTACTTACACTCTAAATAAAGAAAAAGCAGCTTATAAATCATCACTGGACTTTTATTAAACATGACTGAAACTGATAAATCACGAGTGGACATGATGGACATGACTTCTTTGTGTATTTATATTAGACAAGGTATCATTCAACTATATCCTTACTTTATAGTTCTGTTTAAGCATACCTTTGAAACAGTTTTATAAAGCTGTAGTTTCTCTTTTTAACAAATGTATTAATGTTTTTTTAAGCCACTGAGCTAATTAAACTCTATCGTTTGGCTGAACTATTGGCAACAGGCAGTTGTGTGGCCACCTATTAATCGGGGTCCTTCAGAGGTCCTTTGAATGCATGTGGCGCGATATGGGGAAGCTGAGTGGAAAAATAGTTTGACAGCAGGAGAGCCGAAGAGACTAAAAATCGCCGTGTGGCTCTCCATCTCTCCAAACGACATGTTTTCCACACAGCAGAGTTGTTGGTTTATCCGCAAGGTGAGTTTTTAAAACTTTATTTTACATTTTTAATGGAGAAAAATAAATCGCGGTTTCGAGCGTGCTAACTTCATGTAGCCTGTGTTTATGCTAAAGTCTATTCAGCGACATAAATGATGAAGAAATAATCAAATACAGAGCAAAAACTGAGACTACGACAAAGATAACGACACTTTGCATCTTATAAAGGAAATACCAAACAGTAAATGATTAGCATTATCAAGCTAATCGGCTATGAGTCAAAATAAAACATTCATAACAATAAAAATAATTCAGGACATGTTAGAATACTTCTTAATGTTTATTTTTAATTTAAAGACTTGTGTTTAAATAAATAAATCAAGTCGAGCAGAAATACATAATGGGGACATTTACATTCAACAATTTAATAAATAATATTAAAAAAAAAAAACACAGGTCAGTATTTGGATTTTCAAACTGTGACACAAACAATTAAAAGTAATAATTGCAAAAATTAAAAGAAGAGATCATGCAAAAAAAATTCTGCTGCAAAATATATAGCATGACAATTAAGTAGAGTCAATTAAATGTCCAGATATTATCAGGGGTGGCTTCGTTTAGGTCAGGGGTGGGCAACTGGCGGCCCTCAGGTCCATTTTTATATATCAAAATCTGCCATGAAATCATAAAACACAGAAATATTTCCATAATAATATTTGATCACTGCTATATGTTGAGTTAAATTTGAGACATAATTGACTAATCGTTTTTGTGTCCTACAATTTGGCCCTCTGGCAGACAGAATTAAATGAATGTGGTAAAGGTGTCTTTAATAATTGAGTTTCTGTTATGTCTTCTGTAACGACTGATTTTGAAAACTGCTTTTAGTGTTAGTGCTGCAAACTCCTGGAACATTTTACAACAGGACCTGAACTTGAGCACTTTTATCCCTTATGGACACTTTAGAAATATTCTTCTTAACCGCCCAACACCTGACTGTAACTGTTTTATTTGATTTGAGTTGCTGACTTATCACTGTAGTAATTTCAAGCTTTTTAATTATTTAGGTGTTTTATTGTTCTTATTGCTCTTTTTTTATTTTTTTTTTAAGATTTATTTTTGGGCTTTTTGTGCCTTTTTAATGGAGAGATAGGACAGTGGATAGAGTCGGAAATCAGGGAGAGAGAGAGAGAGTGGGGAATGACATGCGGGAAGGAGGCCACAGGTGGGAAGCGAACCCGGGCTGCCCGCTTGAGACGACAGCCTCCATACATGGGGCGCACGCACTAACCACTGCGCCACCAGCGCCTCGTTCTTATTGCTCTTTTATTGATTTTATTTTCTGTAGTAGCTTTATCTCATTTCTCGTTGTTTATCATTTATGTATGTTTTCTCGGCATCATTGTAAATGAGGGTCGCCCTCAATGATCTCCCCGAGAACTTAAATAAAGGATGATGATGATGATGATGATGATGATTGCTCTTTTCAGGTTATTTGCTGGAGAGCTGCGGCCAGTATTGCTTGGGCTGTCCTGTTGTTGCCACCCACTACTGCGGTTTTTGTTATCCTCAGCCGGTTCAGTCTCCTTCATCCTATCCAGACGATATCAGGTCAGTCGACATGTTTACTGAGAGATTTGATTCACTGCTTTATGAAAATGTGTCAATCTTACTATGGCTTACTTTCTAATTACAGAATGCCTGTCCCTCCTATCAAGTGCAAGTGCCATCTTCTCCTTGATATTACTGTTTGGAGTGATCCTCATGGTGGGGTTCCTGAACCTGGAGTATTATACAGGTGATTGAAAAGATACTTCACAGAAGAGAGACGAATACATCCTTGATGTCAGATTTTAGTTGGATCAGATCAAAGCCGCATCGCATCGAGACTTCAATTCAGGACTTTTGTAAACAAACCATTTGGTATGACAGCTCATGAGAATTAACCAGATGTGTTGTGTCATTATTATAAGTTTATGAATTCCTTGAATAATCAACAAATTGTTTGAAACATTCACAAACCTCATTTGCAGTTATATTAAGCCAAAGTAATGATAATAAAATACTCACTTATTTCTTCCACGAGTAGAATAACAAGTTTATTCAAAATTATCTTTGCATGTTAGGAAAAGTTAATTTTAGTATCTGATCTTAACAAAAGACTAAAATTACAAATATTTTAAACAGCATTGATTTCATTTTCTGTCTTTTAATGAATTATTTCAACATTGCTCATACAAATATTTCCAAAATCGGTCAGTAATCTGTAGTTTCAGTCCTTCTCTCCGTTGCACCCGAGTACTAGGCACACATATGTCTGTCTGTAACGGATGTTTTTTCCTCTTTTCTGCAGTCATTCCCACTATTGCATGCTCAAAGATCGCCCTGTTGTGTCAGCTGCTCCACCCTCGCCAGTTTCTAAGCTCCATGGCCCACTGCATCATGGGAATAATCGTTGGTTGGTGTAGTGCCATCACCATTGGGGGCAGATATGAGACACTTGGATATTCTTGTGAGGGGTAAGAAGCTGTCATGTAAACTAAACAAACAACAACATTATGTTAAGTGAAACATTCTTCATCCACAGTCTTAATTTTCTATTTGTTTTTTAAACCCTCACAGTTCCACTCAAATGTGTCTGAATGAGTATCACGTCTTCCTTCTGCTGGCTGGAGCCTTCGTTGGATTCTCTCACAGTCTGCTGGGTGTGATCCACAACATGAACTATGTGGCTTTCCAAACTGTTCAGGTAAGTCAAATGATATTACTAACTGATCTGACTGATGATGTCACAACCACTACTGAATATTTAAGTTTCTAACTCTAGAAGGCAAAGACAGTTCTTTTGTTTAAAAAAAAAAAAAGTTTATAAACTTCTTCCTATCAGGATTTTTTTAGTCCTGGTGTCTGAAACATCACATGCTGATCCAAACTTTAGAAAAATAAAATGACTGGTTCTGACCTTTTTTAAAAAGCTGTTTACGTTTGATGTAAACTTACTGTAATTGTTCCACAGCAACACAAATACCTCCGCTTTAAGGGATCCCTACCTCTGGTGGTGAAGTGCAGCGCCACTCAAGCACTGTACTCTGTCAGGAACTACATTGTTGTGTATTTCTTCTTGGGTAAGTTATTTCTCTCTACAAGTGACACCACTCAGAACAAAATACTCAAGGAGCTGAAAGCCTTGAAGTTCTCTTTACTGGACATGCTTTTGTTTGGGTTTTATTATTGTGCCTGAGCTCATTTTTTATTCTCAGTTGAATTCCAAAATATGTCTAATTTTATGCCAACAGGAGACATTCCAAGAGCGTGGATTTGTAAAACATTGAATCTTCAGTTAAACAGGTCAGTAGTGAGTCTGGAGAATTTCATTAAACAAACATTCTTGTCTTGTTCTTTGCCGTGTGCTGCTCACTGGACTGATGTTAAGCAACACGTCTCCATTGCTGTGTGTTGTTTGTGTCGTCTCCTCGCGCAGTTCTGCCCACCAGCTTGACAGTATAGCAGGACTGCTGGACCTCTCCCTGCTCTACCACCTGTGGATGAGTGCCACCTTCCTCCTCTTCACATGGCACGTCACACTGCTGCTCTTTCGGATCTTTGTCACAGAGGTATGTGTAGCATTTAAACATATAAACAACATCCAATGCAGATACACAAACACCACCACCCCCATGTTTCACTGGTCTTGTAATAAATGTCTTATTTTCTATCTAATGAAGTCTGACCTGGGTACATCCAAAGTCTAAAAGTTGTACAATAATCAAAGCCTAAGTTACAGACTGACCACCACAGTATCATGTTCTAATAACAAATGTAATATCCAAACTAGAGTGTTGAATTGCAGACTTCTCCTATTAGCTTTTTACATATTTGTAGACACTAGGGGGCAGTGCTGTCACTGCCTTGAATGTTTAAGTACATAAATCGCCTCAGACTAAACTGCACCATCATGACGAACATCCAAGGATTCAGCACTTGTGATGATGTGTCTTTAAGGTTTAATGTTTTTCAACATGTTTCCTCTCGTCTGCAGACGTACAGTTTTCCTGTGCAGTCGTCTTTCACTGAGGATGCCCTCCTGTGTCTTCCCAAAGTTCTTACTGAAAAGCAGCCAGTCATAGTAAAGGTAGATGAAACATGTCAGGTTCTTTAAGTTTCCTCATGGTGTGCTGTAGTATGATCAAATTTGAGTGTTTTAACATATCTTTCCTCAACTTTTAGTTTCTAGCTCTGCAGGACTTGGCTCTGCTGTCTCAACACTCCCCATCACGACGCTGCGAGGTCTTCGGTCTGAGTCAGCCAGGTCTGTTCTTGTTGTCTACATAAGCGGACCTTTCTTGAATTTTTTTTTTTTTAAATCATGTTAAAAAAATGTTTACGCACTTCAAATATGCAGATTTTACTTCTAGTATGACAAAATTAAAATGTGTGTCTTGACTGTCCCAGGTGGTCATCCTCATAACTGGAACGCCATCAGTAAGGAGTGTATGTCTCTGCTCGCTGATCTGACCCAGAGACTTGTAGCCTACCACGACACCGTGGCAACCAACGGCAGAGCCAAATCGCTGTCCACTGGGAGTGAAAGGAAGACCTCGTCCGAGACTTCATGTACGATTCTATAAAACACAAAGTAACTGAATTGTTTCTGAGCAGTCCTCTTTATTCTTTGACATTTTAACCCTTTATTTTATTTCTCAATAGTAACCTCAGGTACAGAGGATCTGATGAGCCCCAGGCCCACTCTACTGATAAAAACTCCAGCTTCAGTCTTTGCACGCTCCGTTATTGGCCATCCGCAGAGTCCTCTGACGGCACCTTTCACTCCTGACCTGGACAGCCCTTTTGCGTCTCCCGCCCTGCGTCGTCTTACTGCTCCTGTGGAACAGTGCTCGCCGTGGTTCGGTACAGTGCAGAGTCCCCACGTCATGAGGAGAGGTCCAAAACTCTGGTCCACCTCCACAGGTGAGAGGAGGCTAATAAAAGACTGTTCGCTAATTTCCACCTGTTCCTTGAACTGTATTTTCACCGTGATTCACTGAGCCTGTCAGCTGTTTCCTGAGGTGGTGAACTTTAAGTCAACTTGTCCGTGAGACATGTGATCATTTCATTACTTAACAAGGTCACAGATGAAGGATGAGTAACTGCAAACCCAGCTTTCTTTCTGATTCCCATTGTAATCTAGCATCTGTCCCTGTGCAGATTCACAGGTCAACGGCAGTCCCCCACCCTCCCCCGCTTCAGTAACCGATCCAAAAGCAGAACAGTCCAAACCAAGTCTGCTGGCTAAGTTCCTCCAAAACCGAAAAGATCAGGTACTTCATTTTGAATCTTATAATGTAGAACCACAGTATGGATGTAGTTTTTATTTTAATAGTATTGAAAGGCTTTTCATACTTAGTCCTGTAGAGGGGTCTGTCCCTTCAGATATTTCCAACAGTCATCTCTGCTTTATGGACACAGGCAGTAAACACTCTCTCTACTGTCCTCATTTCCAACTCAATTGCACCAACGACTTCTGTACTGGCACTGTAGAAATGTGTATCAGAGATCAGACAGGAGTGCCAATGAAATATGTTTGGTCTCATTTCTGATCTCTTTCACTTATAAAATAGAGGTCACGTCAATGCCCTGTGTCTGCATCCATTCTAAGAGATGAGATGTGCTCAATTTGAAGCAGTAGTTGCGATCTCAGCCTTGGGTCAAGTATGAAAAGCCTTTACTTAGTCTTCATGTGTTTCACTACTTTGTGCGTTTTTTTTGAAAGCTAAAACAACTCTACACTTAACTGCTCCATTCAGGTTAAAAATTTCTTGGCAAAGCGGGTGCTGATAATGTATTTGTTTAACAAGGTAAGGATGTGTGGCGTGTGCATGCTGTCCTCTGTAGACTCCCGATCACTGTGAGGGGCTCCCTGCATGCTGACACAGTAGATAGTTCATGTAGGCTCACCAAATCTAACATCCCCGCCCTGCAGACCTCTCCTTTGAACTCCTGGGTTTTGACTTTGCTTCTTGCAGACATTACTAATGAATCTCTTTTCCGTCCGTCTGGCTGTTACAATGAGACGCATTAATTAATCACTCCGAGGCTTGAATGAAAGAGTGGTGTTACTCTCATGTCGTGCTGTTTATATAAGCGTCATCTGTACTGATCACATGTTGAGACATTGTGCGCTTGAGATTAAACTGACAAGGAAATGTTTATCACAAACAAAATCATGCATTCAACTTCCTGGTGTAGAAAGTAGTTGGGCTAGTCTGCTTTGCTCTCTGAAGTCTGATCCCTCCCACCCCTTGGTCATGCATGCATGTTGTAGTGTGGTGGTCTAAACATGTCCATCTTAGTACACTTAATTTAGCAACCTACTGTAAATGTGCTTTTTTATCTTCAGTAGAAAAGTGTTGCTTATTAACGTTGTCTCTCAAAGCTTCCAGAAGCCTCCAGTCAGGCTCTGTTTGCAGACAGCCAGGCTCACATCTGGGCTTTAGAAGGTAGGAGGACATGGTCGTCTACATTTCATATTTTCAAATTCACATATATTTATTGGCCTGTTGTACACAGTTATATATATATATATATATATATTTGTACATACATATTGAAATATTTTTGGTACCTGGCCAATCAAGGAAATACACAAATTATTAACAAATGAGTGAAATTAGAAGTAATACAAGTTAAAAATATTCAAATGTAAAAATATAAAATCTAGAGTAAAAAAGATTGTAATGTAAGAGTTCTAATTAAAACTACCTGCATATGTTGAGCAACATATGTTGTGCAGGTGGAACAGTCTGATGGCTGAAGGAAAGAGGCTTCTCCTCAGAGATCTTTCTTTGCTTTTTTCTTGCATCACTTGTGGTAGATATGAGAGTGTTACCTGTGAAATCGTCATCTCTATGACAACAACCTCTCACATCCTCCTCCAGGGCTGTCCTACCTTGTTCAAGCTTCCTTCTCAGAGGACCAGTTTGGGGTTGTACAGACCACATTACCCAGCATTCTCAGTTGCATGCTGGTCTTACAAGAGGTAAGTGGTCGTGGCTCATTGCAGCAACTATGGTTTAAATAATTAGATTTGATGTTCCTGCTCTGATTATTGTGTTTTTGCACACTATGTTTTGAAACAAACCTTAAACTGAACTTTGTGCCTTTGGGGGAAAAAAACAAACAGAAATGAAAAAGATTAGAGATAATCAAAGGGCAAGTTCATCTCTATAATAAAATAAATCCATTTACTATATGTAATTCCTTTTTAAAAGGTTTTAAAACAATGCAATCTTAATTAATTTTATAATGATAGTAGCGTTTTCACCTAACGCTACCTCCAGCAAAAGAGAGAGCACCTAGTTTAAAATGTTCACCCACTAACAGCAGCTGTGTCTTCTCCTCCATATCTTCAGGCAGTAGATCGACACTTCAAGCTGCCTCATGCCTCCAGTAAGCCGGTCAGGTCGACCAGCAGCATGGGAGACTCCACCTACAAAACCCTGCGCTTTGCTCTCAGGGCCACTCTAAAGACCGCCATCTACAGGATAACGACTACATTTGGAACTCACTTAAAGTAAGGCCTCTTGTAAAAAAAAAATGGACTGTCTTCAAATGATACAAATAGAGTTGACAATCGTTTGACTGCTTTTTCTTTTTGTTTGAAATCCTCAGTGCTGTTCAGATGTCTGCAGAGCATCGGAAAAGATTGCAGCAGTTCCTGGAATACAAGGAGTAACACAGCTGACACTTTAGATTCTCATCAGTGTGATTTTGTGTGCGAGTGCACGTAAGTGAAAGCTCATGATAGTGCCTCTTTTAATATTTATGTCTGCACTATGTCACGGCAGATTGTATTTGACAGGCTAGATGACATCGACACGCAGGAGGAAGTCCAACAGATTAACTGAAACAGGTTGAAGGCTGTTGCCGCCTGCGTTTGGGTGATTTAAACTAGCTTACTGTAAAGTTAAGCAGCTCATTCCAAAATATGATTTAGTATTACAAGAAAAATCATATCAGCTTTTTTCTTTCTTTCTTTACTTCTGCTCTTTGGGATGACTTGCAAAAGGGCTATTTGTGCTGCGTTTGTAACATCTGGTTTCCTATTTAATCTGCGATCTTCTTGAGTCACATCCTTGTGGTTTCAATGCAATCTTGCATCAGGTGTGCTGAGTGAATGAGAGAGAGGAAGCAGGGTATGTCAGTAGTGAGCAAGTAGCTGTTTTTTTGTTTGGAGATCTCTCCAGTTTCACACGTGTCAAAGAATGTGTGTAGATGTGTATTTTCATAGATATTGCCTCGTTCTAGATATCAGGTCGGAGAACTAGCTTACAGCTGTGCACCTGAGCACAGGTTCTCAAAATCGAAAATACAACCAAAATCACAGAGCGGACACCTCTGTGTTTGTACATGTTGACTGTTTGTTTTTGTCAGTTTTGTTGATGTGAAATAAGGCTGTTTCAGATACAGAGTGGATAGAATGTGTGAGTGAATACCAGTGTAGGTAGATGTGTTTTGTGACTGGCAACAAAGAACTGTTGAATAAAAAAAGTATGATGTAATGCTCATTCGTCAGGTTCTTTTATCACTTCAGCTGCAACGAGGAGTTTATGAATGTGGAGAAAAACGTTCTTAATCATGAAGTTCAAATGCACCCATAGGATTCACTTCTGTGAATGAAAAAAGCTTTACCACGATTACAAAGCAGAAAAGATGTGATTTAAACCTCCAGTCATTTCTGGCCTTTCATCAAAGCCCCTGTGAGGAACCTTCAGGATGTGTGGATTTTGGCGCCCCCTGTGGACTGAGCAGAACTAACTTAGTTCTCATTAAAAAAAAAAAACCCTCATAATTCTTTATTTTAAATGTCTAACATGCATTAAGGCAAGCACCACTCATCTTTAGTGTGGAAAATATTTAGAAAAAAAGGGCTGTTAATAAACTTGTCTGACACCTTCCCTGTGACAGGCGTATAAAAGAACTACAGAAGTTTCCTATCTAAGGTTTGGTTTGCTTGAAGTATCAGTATTAAAATCAGTCCTCTTATCAGCTAAAAAATTCTCACACACAAAGTTAAAAGATGCATCAGAACTTCTTAGACCATTCTCTTTAAATATCTCTGAAATAGAACCTCCTTCACTTCTAATGGAAGTTAAACATGACATAGTTTCAGTATATGTTTGCTTTTCAAGACCAGAGACGAGATGTCCCCACACATAAACCACATCCAGCTGTCCTTTCAGGCTCATTGAGTTAAAGGCAGGGTTGGTAATTTAAAAAAAAAAAAAAAAACAGCATGATTTTGAAAGTAGCATTCCCTCATTGCTACACCCAGCCTCTCCCCTCTGTGCTCACTCTGAAGCCACGCCCCTCACTTACATGCACGAGCGCCGCATTGTGTAGAAACTACGTCGTCTCACGTCTCATTGAGCGGTAAGTGAACTTGCAGCATAAACTGCGACGCCCTTTGAGTGTGGGCTCTTGCAGGCCAGGGGTAGAGAACGAGCAGGGAGACGGGGAGGCGTGATTGGTTCATCAGATTGGTACCTCGTGGCAGACATTGGTCGTAGTTTTTACAGGCTTACAGCAGCTACAGATGACAGATTTTCTTTTGATCCTCTTTCAGGACGTAAAGATCATTTTAAGCAGAATCTTAAAGTGTATCTGGAGGAAATTACCAACCCTGCCTTTAATTAAAAAAACAAAACACAATCTAAAGTATGATGCAACCATGAAACAGCAAGAGTTCATTAAATGACACAAACGTGAAGTACACTGTCGTTTTGTTTATTGCACGAATTGTACATATCTCCAACTGAACTGGTATAATGTCATATTAGGCAGTGGTGGAAACAAAACTGTTTTCATCAAAAGCCTTTTTTTTTTTTTTTTACGTATACAAGATGCCAAAAATAGCCAGTGGGAAACTCTGGATACAACAGTCTCAAATGTTGGATTAAGATCTAAAAGGAAATACTGGTTTTGTTTAATAATATATCTTGAACAAGAAAGAGAATCCAAACTTTTAACACTTGAAATGACAGCGGTTCTGTTCTGAACAGAGGGATGTCATTCATAAAAGAGAAACTGAACAGAAATGGTGCTTTAAGTCAACTTTGTTTCTTCCTCTGGATTTTAAAAGTACTATTTCCTCATATAGAATATAAACCTCTGCATCAATACCAATCTAATGTTCTGACATCTTGTTTTTCCTTTTTTTTTTTTTGGAAGTCAAACAGCATTTGCTAAAGTTGATTTTTTTTTTTTTTTTTTTTACAGTTTTAATATATATTTATATATTTACATATAAATTCAACTAAGTAGAGTTCTCATAGAAAATGAGAAAAAGCTGGACTTTATCGCTCTCACACAACATAAGACTGGCAAGCATATTGACCCCCGCTGCCCCCGCTGTCCTCCTCTTTCAGCCGACAGCAAACATGCGACCTGGTTTAAAATATTTATCAGATAACTGTTCTTTAGCAACATGATTTTTTTTTTTTTTTTAAACAATTGTAGTCCGTTATAACTTAGTTCTCAATTGGCACACAGGAAGTCTTTAATTTCTGATTGAATCCAGGTCGGTTCTGCCTCTTCACATTTCCTCCAACATCTGTTCTTACATCCAATGCACATGCTGAACACCATCTTTATCTGTAGGTCTATGCTGACTGAGATTTGAACTGAAGTTTTCCTCTTTCAATTCAGTGTCAGGGCGGAAAGTGAGGAAGGGCTGGTGGAAGCAAAAGGAACCTCCTCTTTAGTCAAACAGAGAAAGTGCAAAATATCCCCCCCCAAATCACAAACGAAAAGAAAGTACGGGAACTAAACTTAATTTAAAGTTTTCCAATACAAGATACAGGACAACGCCTCCCACCCACAAAGACCACACTCAGTGCACATTTTGTCCGTCTCAAACTAAAGCATCCCTGATTCAAAGTGCACTCAGAAGTGAGGGGAGGGGAGGGGGGTGTGATGAAGAGACAGAGGAGGGAGTAAGGGGCAGCATGTAGGGGGATGCAGCATGTAGGGATTTAGTAGTCTGAGGAAATGCAACCAAGCTGCACAAGCCTAGGGCCAGAAATCTATACGAGAATGGGGTGATGCATTAAGGGGTGCTGGGATTTTCCTTCTGTACTGTTAACTCTTTAAAGAAAGTCACATTGTGGGCTTGGTTTCAGAGTACAAATTTACACTCTTCCTCCAAATAAGGTAGGTGCTACTAAGAGAGGCAGGGGGGGGGGGGGGGTTGTGTGCTGGTGATGTATAGCTTCCTACAGGGTGCTTTAAAAAGGAGGTGCTTGCTGCCATTCACACACCAGTTCAACGTTCTGGGTGAGGCAGAGCTTATAGATAATGTATGAACAAGCAGAGGGGCCTCCAAGAGGTTTGTAGGGATGTACACACACACACAAAACTCTGCACAATTCTGGGTTCTGGAGGTGTGTATGCACTCTATAGTTGCCATTTGCACACTCACAACTTCTGGGACACAGGGGTGTCAAGCTGAGTTGTCACTCTGTTTTAGCTGTGTGTTCATGTAAATGTGTTTGTCTGTGTGTGTAAAAAGAAAAGAGAGAGAGAGAGAAAACAAGTCTGTGGCTCATCAGTGTTTGAGTGTGCCAGTGTGTCAATAGTGCCTGCCTATGTGCATCAATTCAAGGGCAATCAAGTGTGTATGTATGTATGTGAGTGCATGTGTGTGTGTTTGAGTGTGTGTGTGGCTCAGGACGACATGCACTGGACATGGTCTGGACCTCCTTCCTCTTCATCAGAGGATTCAGGAGAGCTCCAAGAATCATCAGTGTCATTTTCTGCACCCCGAGGCTGTGTCAGGACAAAGAGGAGACAACAAAGAAAAGTAAGATTAAGACTATTTTTGGGCTAAAACAGAAAGCAAACACCTTCCTAAGAGAGTCACAAATGTTACATTTTAATCATCTGCAATTTAATCCACACCAAAATGGTTCTTTGTCATTGATTTTCTGAAGGCCATGATGATATAATATTTATATATAAAGTCAATGCTTTTTGAAGACTTTCATTGCCAAACAAAAATCCTGACGCTTTAAATCATTACAGAGATTTGCATTTCAATGCATGTGGTATCGTATCTTGTCAGTCGTACGTTGTTTATACACTTTTTTCCCTGGCTCCCACTCAAAAATTTAGAGACTCCCCCAAAAATAAACATGAGCTTAAATTAAAGCAGCAGAGGTCAAAACATCCACCTTCAGTCCACTCTGGATCTCTTCATGTCCTATAATGCAACCTTTTTTTCGCCTGTCTGCTCGCCAGGGGAGTTCAGACATTCCAAAATCTTTTGAACTCCACCGCCCTAAACATAATGGATATTGTTGCGTCTGAGAGCTCACCCTCGCTGGCCGTCTGTTCCTCATGTGTCTCATCAGGAACCACAGCAGCTGGGTGTCATACTGGTCACCGTGGCGCACGCTGTCCTCGTCGCGCTCCCGCTTGTTTTTCTTCATCACCTTGACAAACAGGACAAATGATTTAAAAGAATTAGAGCATGCAAACACAGCAGAGATGTCCCTCAAACAAATTCAAATCTTTTTTTTTCTTTTAGGAATATTCAACCCAAAGAGAGATGTTCAATTATAATTGCAATAGTAAACAAACACAACCAGTCAATACAAAAACTTTAGAAAACCTAATACAATGTTACTGCTCACATGTAACGGATCATATGGATCTCGTGATCTTTTTCTTCATTCATACTATGTTAAGATACTATTCAGAGAAAAACCTACACTGAAAATCTCAATGATATAATTAAAGCATAAATATGAAACTCTGACACCTAGCGTTGGAGATGGGTACTGCAGTCCAAATTCAAAACAAAGAGCACCGTCTCCCCCCGCCCCCTCCTCCCTAGAGTCAATGTGCTAAGCAGGTTGCCATGTTGTGGACACTGAAGCTTTGCTATTTAACCAGCAGCTCTTGGTCTTAAAAACCTTTCTGAGATTTAACCTCTAAAGCATCTCCAACATTTATCTTTGTTTTTTTCCCATGTGTCTGATCGTGGAGTTTATTAGAAACATGCAGGGGCTTTTTTAGGTCGGGTAGAATCAGTTATATCTGAACCAGTACGCTTGCCCGCTTTGGTTTGCCGTCTGCCTGGCAAACCAACGGGCGTCTAAAACGTAGACGGAGCCTTAAAACTGCCAACTTCTCTGGTCAAAACAAAAACAGACCATTCCGCTGCTGTATTGTTGACAGAGAAGCCAGCACTTCCACACAGCATGTTTCCTTGATGTCTGATGATATCGTACGGTTATTTTATGATTTAATTCAGCAGATATGTCACCTCTTTAAAATAGCCACTGTAACTGTCTATTTCAACACAGATGTTGGAGATCAATGGACAATAAAAACCAGACGGTTCAGTTTCATCTTTACTTTTTGGATTTGAAATATGTAGTTTGGACAAACTTGTTAAATTTGGATTTCTCAAATATCAATATTGTATTATAACACAGAATCGTGTGTAAAGTATTATTTAATCTTGTGACTTCATCCCAATGTTTTTAGAAAGATCTTGGTAATAATGTTAAGTGGAGTGAACTACCTCTTTCAGACCCTTGAGTCCTGTGGGGCTTTCAGCTGTGGGTGCCCACAGTTTGACATCATGGTCCAGCCCACTGGTGGCGATACCTGGAAGATGTGGATGTGGCTCCAGACAGTTCACCTTTAGTTAACAAGGGGAAGACAAGATGTGACTGAGATGATAATGTACAGATACAGGGAGATTAAACAGAGGATTTGTGGGAACAGAAAGCTTTTATTTAGTTACTCCATTAAGTAGAAATATTACAATTAAATGTTATCAAGTGTACTTTGCTTTTATGGCGTTATAACTACTTAGATAAAGAGATTATAAAAAAGAAACTCTAAAAACTGGTTGAGTGCTTTCCTGGGTTATCTTTGCACACAAATCTATCACACTCTGTTTTTATGACTCACCACTCCTCCTTTGTCTCCCTCCATAAACTGGACAATGCGTGCAGAGTACTTGTCCCACAGGTAGATGTGTCCACAGTCGCTTCCACTGACCACAAACTCACTGCACGGCCCGTAGAAGTTCACTCCCTTCACTGAGAGAGAGAGAGAAAGGGGAAGATGAGAGAGGACGACATGATGTTTATGCTAACCCATAACTTCTTATAGTCCTGCAGTTTAAGTTCAGGAAAAATTAACCGCCTATCCATCAAATGACACCGCGAGTAATGAAATTATTTACAAGCTAAATCATGTAATAAACCTTGGCTATGATTCGAGCTGAATGTCATACCTGTGGCATTATTGCGGTGTCCCTTGTATCTCCTGCGGTAGTCAGCGCCATCACTGTGGTTGGAGTCAAACAGGTAGATGTCTTCATCGTTGTAGCTGGCAAGGAGCTCTTCACACACACACACACAGGGTCAGACAGTCATCTGTTTTATTGACTTTTATATCACATATTCAGATCATGATTTTTAATCATACAGCTAACGTTCAGAGGATCTTTGAAAAACAGATTCATTGGACTTTAATTTGCTGTTCATGCTTCACTGCTCTGATATTGCATTGTGGTTACATCAGGAGTGGTAAGAAACAGAACTTCCTGTTTTTTAAGACTGAGATAAAAAGAATGAATCCTTATTTTTAATATTTTTACAGTATGCTCAGTTCAGAGTAAGAAATTATGCAAGGATATTTAGGTCATACCAAGAAATTGCAAAGTCATTAAACCATGACAGAGATATTTATATTTAAAAAACACATCAATAAATACAGCATGCAAGCTACTCCATGTTTCTATTTTTACTGGGGACAAAAGAGAAAATACTTTTTTTTCTTATGTAACATTTACCTGTGCCATCGTGACTGTACACAAGGCAGGTTATGTTGGTTTTGGATTCACTGGACACCAGATGAGAAGGACAAAACTTTTTGAGCACACCATTGTTATCGTTCTCATTTATCTTCCTCTGGTCGTAGATCCTACAGAGGGTGAGGAGGAGGAGAGAGAAAATAAAAAGTTAAGAAGTAAGATCTAAGAAACCGTAAAAAAAAGAAGAAAGGTTGAACATAATTGAAGTATTTCCAGTGCATCGGGTTTTCATTATTAGTGAACGTTGTACCTCACATACTGATCTCTGCCTCCCACAGCAAATTGGTGTGTCTTAGCTGGGTTGACAAAGATGGTGTACAGCCCAACTTTTTTATCACCCTCCTTCACAACCACCAGTTTGCTGCAACACAGATTTAAAAAAAAAAAAAAAAAAAGGGGAAGGAAGGGTATTAGTCGTAGTTGTAAAAAAAGACATATGGCAAAAATAAATCTAAAATTAGGTGCACTGTGATGTAATTTATGATATCTTTCCACATATGCATTAGCTTCAAAACTGGTGAACATCTAGCAGAGCGTCACTCACTTAGCAGGACGGTCTAGACGCAGGTCAATACCAAACACCACGGCGTCCTCTCCAGCCGACAAAAAGTAGCAGGGGGAGTCCGGCTCAAGAGCGAGCTGGAGCAAAAGAGGAGAGAAGAAACACACAGAGATGAGAGGCTTCTTAATGGCCGGGTTATCAGACCTATAAATACATTGACTGGAGCTGCAGTGTTAAAAGAACATTGTAACATTGTTAGGCTCAGATTTCAGAACTTGATAAATCTGGCTGCATCATGAGGGAGGTTTTAATATCTGAAAACAGAAGTATGCTCGTTCTTGTTAGGCTGAAGGGCTAAACATCTACCAGCAAAGTTTCCTTGCAGTATCAAGGACAACATCATAACTGTGAGCCGTTTCGAAGGTTAACTAAATCGCTTCCCTTAACTCTTATTTTGGTTATTCACAACTACACCGTTCACTCACCTTGTGTGCTGCCCCTTTATGCTGTGCTACACGTTTGGTGTTCTTGCAGCGCTGTGTGGCGGAGAGCTCTGCCACTCTGATCTGACCGTCTCGGGCACACATGGCCAAGGTGGAGTCTCCACTGTGAGGCAGGAACTTTGCCTACACAGGAGAGGTCTTATTGAAGGGTCAAGCCATACTGATACATCACAAGCTCAATCATTTCATTCTGTAGTCTACGCTCAGGCAAGATCAATCATTTGTTTTCTATTTTTATCCTTCACCATTAAAACGTGCAGTGATCTTGTCTCCGTTTCATCTTTTCCTTTACCTGAAAGACATTGCTCTTGTGGCCGCTGTCAAACTCCAGCTCAGCTTTGCGGATAGCCCAGTCCCAGATCACCACTCGCAGGTCATCGCTGCCTGAAGCCAAGCGTGTGCCCGAGGGGTTGAAGTGCAATGTGTTGACGCAGCCTGTGTGCTTCTCCAGACGGCCCTGAAGCTCCAGCCGCTGCACGAGGCCGCGGGCTCCGCACACGCGCCTCACAAACTGGTGCGAGTCCCTGCCGATCTCTCTGGAGCAAAGTGAGGGTACCGCCCGCCATATGGGGCCGCGCAGATCCTGAAGTTCCGCTCCCAACCACGCCTCCATGGCCTCGTCGTCGTCGTCATCTTCGTCGTCTTTCTGATCTTCGTCTTCGTCCTCGTCGTTGTCCTCGTCCGAGCTGCTGGAGTGATTGCTGCCGCCGCCGGGTCTGTTCCTCTTTCTGGCGGCCCTTTTCCCGCCGTCTTTGTCCTTCGCTCGCTCTCGCCTGCCTCCCTCGCTCTCTCGATCTCCATCCTCAGTCAGCGAGTAAAGACCGCTGCCGTCCATGCTGTCGGTGTCATCCTCCACCTCTCCCTCTCTGTTCTCCCCCGCCTCTCCTTCCTCGCCTGGCACCGGCTTGTCTCCAGACGCCTCCCCTGTTTCTTTGGGAGCTACAGAAATAAAGGGAGGCCAGAAGCAGGGACGTAAAGGTTAAAACATAAACGTCTCTTTGGGAGGTTCAACCAAAAGTTTTTTTAAACCGCAAGCAAAGAAAACGAAACTGAAACGGCGTTAAGAATAGAATAGCAGCTAGTATCCTGTCAAAAACATGTCTGCATTTAAAAGCATTTATAATTTCTATACCATCATGTGTTTGTCCCTCTCTGCTTCCAGAGGCGTCTTCCTCCTTGTGTTGATCTTCTCCTGGTTCTTTTTCCTCTGAGCTTTCTGGTAAAACAACAAACATAACCTCTGATAAACTCTCTCACACACACACACACACACACACACACATGTTGTCACACTTATTGTCCAGCACTGATCCTTTACCGTTCAGCACAGTGGATTTGCCGTCAGCTTCAGCCATTTCTGTCTCCTTTTGTCCTGCGTCGACCCGAGGGGGAGAACCTTTACGTGTCACATATAAAAAAACAACAACACCACTTTAGGCTGTTTATTAACCACGTTAAGGAGGGCTTGAACTGAGAACAGAAAACTTGCAACATGCACAAGTTAACAAACATTATGTGCTTGCACTTGGAAGTGTTGTCTCTGCAGAGAGAGCCAAAGGGGGGGGGCACAAGTTACCTGTTAGCTCCTTAGCTTCAATTTACACCCATGCTAGATTAATTCCACACAAAACAAACCACCCAACTCGATAGTTTGCTGCTTCAAAGGCCTGACTAATGCCTCATCTTTGCTTTCTTTTAGATGTTTATATTGTCCTCTGCAGTGCTCCGACAACTTGTCACTTGTTATTGACGTTAGCTCATGCTACCTAGTAAACGTGAGGCTAACAGATATTGAAACTAAAGCTGCTGTGAGTCAAACAGCCAAACAGCTGGTTGTCAAAAAAAAAAAAAAAAAGAGCCAACAAGCAGCTAGCAGTGCTTGTGGTGGCTAAGTAGCATAAGCTAGCGTTACCTCTACTCGAAGGCCCGACGAGGCGTACGTCTTAGTTTAGTCCTAATCTTTATTGCAGATATATTTTCTTCACTCCACTGCTTAGCAAATAGAGCTAAGTGTCTCGTCTGTGAACTCTTTCACGGTTAACACACGACATTAGGACTGCGTGCGTAAGCTTTTCTGCAACAGACGGACTTTAAGTAAGCTAGCTGCGTTCACACAGGGTTGACTGCTCTGTTTATGTTTTGACGGCTCAGCTTCTTCTTCTTCTTCTTCTTCTTTTTTTTCTTTTTGGCAGTCTGTTTCCGGTGTCGTGCACGCTGCGTTTTTTTTTGTTTTGTTTGTTTTTTTCACCTAAGGTTCACAAAGGACAGAAGGCCAAACAAAACTATATTGATTCTTGTACAAAACATAAATAAATAGGAAATAACATTAAAAAAAAAAAAAAATTAAAAAAAAAAAAAAATTAATGTTTATAATGAGATATATAAATTTGGCTTAAAGGTGAGCTATGGAGGTCTGATAGTGAAATGTGAAAGTTGGAGAAATTCACAGATTCTGTTGTATATATTCATAACTCTATACACAAACTGACCTCAGATGAAAATTTGGGTCCGTCCCTGTAACAATGTTTGAAGCAGGGGTCTCCAACCTTTTTTCATCTGCTTTCAAAAAATGAAAGTGGCCAAGGGCTACTTGCTTCAAATCGCTTGCATTTATTTACACAGCTCAGCTGAATTAAGCTACTGTTTGTACATGTGTGAAATTGCAATAAGCCAATGCTTATCAATAATTTTAAATTCACATCAATGTCCAAGAAAACATTCGTACTTCATACTTTTTTTATGGGCCAAATATATGAATAGCGGGAAGAGGTGCATTTACCGTCGTCAGATTTTTATTTTTATTTTTGACACAGCCGGTCAACATATAGGCGAGCTACTGAAAACCTGCCAGGGCTACCAGTAGCTCCCGAGCTACCTGTTGGAGACCCCTGGTTTGAAGATAAAATGCTATTAGAGAAGTTATGGTGGTTGGCCCGCAACAGTGAAACCGTAACTCTCCTGGTAGCTTTTTAGCTCCAAACATCCAGGGACCCATTTTTTCCTTTTGAATAAAGTTTGTGTATTTAGTTCAGAAAATCTAAGAGAGAATTGTTAAACTTCTCCAACTTTCAAATTCCACTACCAAATCCTACAGAGTGCACCTTTAAGTTAAATGTGTATCTATTGAATAACAACTGTAACTTGTTTTAAATAGGATAGGATAGTACTTTATTGATCCCTAGAGGGGAAATTCGGGCATTACAGCAGCACAGACAAGAAAGCTCAAAAATACACATTTAACAGAATAGATAAGATAAATATGAATAAAAATAAAAATAAAAATAAAAATAAAAACAGGGGCTATATACAGTACAAAGTGAATGATGAAGTTAACTGGGGGGAATTGAGAATTGAGACAGTATTTGCAGAGAATGACAAGATAAAGTGACAAGTGATTAAAGTGACTTGGTATGATAAATATTAAACATGAATCAATCTTTATTGTAAAAAGCTCCTATAAAGACTTTGAATTTGCATCAACTGCTAGGACTATTAATATAATAATATCACTTACGTCTGTTATCATTATTATAAATGTTGAAGTGAATCTTAGAGCTGCACGACTTTAACCTCCTTAGTTAACATAATCAGTCATCCCCATTTCAATAACATTATAGTTACTGATCTTAATATTAGACTTATCAGTGACAGTCTATTATCATTCTGAGCTGTTACTGCTAATAATATACCTTTAGTATTATTACTGGCATTTTAGCTATAAATCTATTTTACTCGTTATTGTTCTGTCTGTCTCTTTCTGCGTCTCCCTCTATCCCCTCAAAACTGCCACACAGTTTTGGCAGTGAGTCTGTTTCTCCTCGAGGTTTCTGCCTCTTAAAGGAGTTTTTACTGTTACTTTGCTAAATGTTGCTTTGTGCTCTACTCATGGTGGATTCATGTTGGGTCTTTATGAATAATATACCAAAGAGCAAGCTAGACCTGCTGTTTTTGTAAAGTGTCTTGAGATAACATTTGTTATAATTCGGCGCTATATGAATACATATTGATTTATTGATTGCTTGATTGATTTTTGGCACCCCTTGTTGACCAACAGTGCCTCATATCTCTTCTTTGCTGATCTTGTCCTGTACATGTCTAAGCTGTGTTTTCTGAACAAAAAAAAAGTAATTATGGTTTCTTTTAACAGTCAAACATATCTCTCATTGGAAATCTTTACCACTGAAAATGTCAGTGCAGCCTGCAGTAACTCACTTCATCTGACACCTACTGGATGGCAGTGCTTACAAGCATTTAAAAATGCAAGGCCTGTATAATCACTCTTGTTGCAGACGGTGTTATTTGCTTTTGAAGGTCACATGAAGAAATTAGTATTGATTTCAGTCTGTTTCATATAACCAGCTAAAAACTCACCGCAGGAGCTTTTATTGATTCTTTTATTCTTTTATTTCTTCTTCTTCTAGGAGGCCTTTTCACCTTCTTCAAGACAGAGCTGCATGATCAGGTAATAAACGGTTTAAACCCGCAATTAACAGATGTTGTAGCACAACACAGATTATCACCCATTCAAGGTGTTATGTTAGCACCTACTTACATAGGAAACCGTTATGGAGTGTGGAAATGTTTACATCATCTGACTGGTATGACCAAAAATGTTCTCACAATTTAGCTAAGGAAATATTTTTATACTCCACTATGTTCTCCAGCTAGACCCAAACTTTATCAAATAAATAAGAAAAAAACAAACTAAAAATTAAAATAATAATAATTAAATAACTGGACAAATAAATATATTAATAATTATTTATAGAGGCTACATGGTGGTGCAGTGGTTAGCGTTGTTGCCTCAAAGCAAGGAGGTTCCTGGTTTGAATCCCGGCCCGACAGGTCCTCTCTGTGTGGAGTTTGCAGGTGCATGCGTGGGTTCTCTCCAGGTACTCCAGCTTCTTCCCACAGTCCAAAGACTTGACTTGAGGTTAATTGGCAACTCTAAATCGCCCGTAGGTGTGAATGTGAGGGTGGCTGGTCTGCCCTCTATACATCTGCCCTTTGATTGACTGGCCCAATGACACCTGGGATCAGCTCCAACCCTCCGCAACCCCGAACGGGGAAAAGTGGTATAGATAATGGATGGATCATTAATAGTAAAAACAAATGAATTAATTAACTGAAAAATAAATTGTAATCCTCCAAAATACACAAAATAAATGTGAAACTCATGCGCTGGGAACAGCTGATTGGTGGCTTCATGTTCTGGGATTTTATGATACAAGCAACATTTTTCTGACAAAACATAGTCCCTTGATTTATTGTGACTATAAAAGAAAATATAATATTAAACATTAATAAGATCAGCTTTTCATTTATTGTATTTATAACAGTGCACATTTATCAGCAGTGCTCTTCAGTTTTCCTTAGTAGTATTAACAAAAACATGACACAAATAATATATGGACCAAGTTATTTTTAGTTGTAATTATCATTAGTTTGATTTATTTTTGATGTTAATTGGGTGTGTTTTATTCTATCATAGTGATTATTGATGAATATAATCAAGAGAGAGGGGAGTTTCCCTGCTCTCTCTCTGACTTGCTGAGGTTTATGAGCCCGTTTAAAATATAAGGAAACATCTGGCTCCATGATTCAGGGGGAAACGAGATGGGATCCCTCAGCTTCCTTCCTGTGTTTATGTCATGGGTTTAATGACAGAGATGTACAGTGAATCCCAAAGCAGGAGATTTCCTTCTCTGCCTCCGTTTGACCCCTACAGAGATCACAGCTTTCCTGCACACACACACACACACACACACACACACTACACTCAGCTTGTGTAGACTTGTGGACAATGTGTTACATTCGATCTCTTTACTGATCTTGTCCTGTATATGTTTACATTAAAAACAAAATTTTATGCAGATGTTTATTTAGCATCGCAATACACTTTACCCCCCTATAAGCTTATTCTCAACTGTACATACTGTATGAATATTGAGAACATTTTTATACGCTGCACATTTCTGTGACATATTTTAAACTACTCTCTGAATAAGGATGTACACTAATTTCTGCTAATGTTACTGTACATACCATAATAATTATCCTTTCACTCTCTCTTCATATATATACCAACTGTTTATCCTTTACATCATGACTTTTTATTCTTCATTTCAAAATGTGCGACTGTACCAGTTTACTTCCTTATCTCACGCTCTCTTTGCACTTCTGGTGAGATGCCAAACTGCATTCTGTTGTTCAACTCTTGTACTTATGCAATGACTACAATGTTGAATCTAATCTCAAATTTAAACTGCCAAACATAACACCTTCTGTGAAACGTTGGCCGTGGGAAATGTTAAAGGAGGCTGCTCTTTGCACTGCGCTGTTAATCACTTTGTCAACAGTTTAAAGTATTGGACATTACTCTATGAAATAATCCATATTGTTAATTATGGTCCATAGTTTGCTTTTATTAGGTCATTTAGAGGCATCAGTGTTAAATTCAGTTCATTTCATAAGCAGTTAGAAACTCCTCACAGGAGCTTTAAAGTCACCTGTCAGCCATTCTTAATCCACATAAGGAATGTCAGCTGAGAGCGGAGAAGAAGGATTACTCTTTAGGCCTAATGTAAACGATTTAATGAGCGAGAAACTTCAGGGAAATGACGAAGCAAAAATATCAAAAACTTGCATCATAATTTATTGTATTTAAGTAGACGAAATTAAAAAAAGATAATAGTCAAATCTTCACTTACACTGAATATTACAGACTACACTTTTGTCAAATAGCTGATCTATTTTTATTTTTTAAATCTATTTTTTAGTATCTATTTTTTTTGTACATTCTTAATCCTTCTTTTTAATTTAAATTGTACTGTGTTCACTTTTTGTCTGCAATCTTTGCTCTTTGCTGCTGTAACAATGTAAATTTCCCCATTGTGGGATAAATAAAGGATTATCTTATCTTATCTTATCTTCACTTGTTCCAGCTTTTTAAATTTCAGAGGTAAAAAAAGGTATTTATCTTTCTTATAATTCCATTTATTGTTTTTTGTTTTGGATGAATATGTTGGTCAGACAATCGTCCTTTCATTTTGTTTGAATGATCTCAGCTTAAATGATGATGTAATTCATCTTGGCAGCCTCTTGGTTAAAATATACTGAACATCCTTATAACTCTTTTTAGAAGCAGTTTTTAGCTCAACGTTGAACAACTATTAAAAAAACAACAACTCTAAATCAGGTTCATACTTACTTGCATAGGCCAAATAAATATCGCGTACATGTGGAACACCTGTCACCAATAGTGATTTTTTTTTGCAGAGCTTTTTTTTTTACAAGAGAAGTGGAAACTGCTTTCAGATGAAATGACATATTAAGATAGGTTATGTCTAGGCCTATATTAAAGACAGGTTCCGTGAAAGTTACAAGACCACCTCCGTGGAAACGCAACAGAGAAAGGAAGGGGAAGTTCGCTCATGCAGAGGGGGGTTTCACGCTGCGTGTCCCAGCTGTTCAGCCTTCAGTCACAACCTGCAGCAGCTCTGTCTGTCCTCCAGAGGCGATGCTGGAGTTTGGAGAGGCGAGCTGTCCGACCGCGCTAAACTCAGCTGTCATGCCGTGCACGGACTGAAAGATAGGAACCAAATCTAGAACATTCAGAACTGAACTGCTTCTCCTCGATAAGATGGAGCACTGGAGGCAGTGTGCGATGTGGCTGATCGGCTGCAACGTGCTGCCCGTGAACCACCGAGTGACTGCGGAAACGGCGCAGGTGTTCGACCTGGCGCAAACCCTGCGGGACGGGGTGCTGCTGTGCCAGCTGCTCAACAACCTAAAACCTCAAACCATCAACCTGAAGGAGATCAACCTCCGGCCTCAGATGTCACAGGTATAGATCCGTCTTTGCTTTCAGAGCAACTTGTTGTGGCTGTGATGTGTGCATAGGAAGAAAAAAAATTAAACAGTGCATCATTTCAACAAAAGGTGAGGCCACTTAATGTAACACAATAAACCTAATCAAATGACATCCTGGTCAAATTAGTCCTTTTATAGTGGAAGAAAACACATCCTTGACTCTTATGCTTAAAGACACGGACTTTTTGTAAGCATAAAGTTGAACTTCAGCTATGAATTTGCAGCTGTGCTCCCTGTTTGACTAAGAGATGCAGGTGATGTAATAACCTGGCTGCAAGCAATACTACCTATGGGCTACAGTGATCTTATCCCAGAGTTCTAAAAAAGTGAAAGCAGAGAAGCATAGAAGGAGTGTTTCTCCTTCAAACTTGAGTCAGTAAATTGTCAGGGATTTGCAGCACAAGGCGAGCTTTTGACCACTCTTCATCCATCATGCATACCGTTGCATTCAAGTCCAAAATTTGGGGAAGCAGAGCAATCCTCCTCCCTTTTCTCTCATCTTTCCCTCCTCGGACAAACTGATAAAAGTCACTCTGCCGGTTACCTCTGACAGACTCATTTCTTACGATCATCAAATGTGGACACGTCTTCACGGGTTCACTTCTTCTACACATGTTAATATATCCACTCTGATTTACTTTGTACTGTTTTATATGTGTCTGTATTTAAAAGTTGATATTCCCTAAGCAATTTAAAAGTCTTTCTGATGAACCGAGGGAGTGCTAAAGGTCCCTCAGCCTTGTTGAAACTCAAAGGAATGGACCTCTCTTTACCCATAATTCTCCCCTCTGCCACTGGAGAGGCCTGATAAAAATCCCGTCTTTGATCCACCCATTAGTCAGGGAACTTGTATTAGTGCAGCAGCTTGTGGACACACCAAGTATGAAGCACTATATAGCCTGTTAAGTTACTTTCTGACACTCCAAATCAAATGCTAAAAAGCCATAGATCTCTATTTTAAACAGGACACTTGTTAAGAAGAGCAATTAGTGCTAACTTATAGGTGTTATTTTGACAGACTGTCTTCATTTATTTAAAAATGTTTGTATTTTGTACTCGGTATATTTGATTGAATTAAATCCATATATTAAGAGCTGGTGATGCCGCACTTCAATCACATTTTAAATAACTTAAAGCTCCTGTGAAGAGTTTTCCGCCGGGTTATGAAACAGACTGAAATCAATTTGGTTGCCTCCAAATGACCTACAAAAGCAAACAAGACCATAGCAGACATTATTGATTATATCTAAATGGCCATTTTAAATGCTTGTAACCACTTGCGCTGGGTTTAGATGTCAGACGAGGAAGTTACAGAACGCTGCTCAAACAGCCTTTGTTGACATTTCCATTGGCAACAATTCACTGTGAGTGATACTATCGACTGTTACCAGAAAGCAAGATGATCTTTGTTTTTTTTTCTCCCAGAAAACACTGACAAGATAAGCAAAGAGATAAGAGGTACTGCTTTGTCCACAGGGGGCGCCAAAATCAACAAAATGTCTCATTGCAGCTTTAAATTAACGTCTTGTCTCTCCTCTCAAAAACAAACCATAAGGAGTTCAGTCAGAAATTATTAGACCTACTTGTGTTAAAATAAAATGCATGTGTGCTTCATGCTGTGTTTTTTTATATTAAAGAAAACAGAAATGTCAGTAAACTCGGTGTCCTTTAAAGTATGTTTTTTCTGGGTAGAGCCGCAGTGTACAGATCAACAACGGATGCGTCTCAGCACAAAGCCTTCATCAGAGTACGCGCAGTGCTGCTGCTCTACCCAGACAATAAAGGACATTGAGTGTGTTGACTTTTCTTTGTAGTCTTTTTAGGGCTGTGCAACTGAAGTTTTATTAGATTGTGTTCCTTTTTGCAGTTTTTGAACATTTACATTGAAGACCACAGCATTTCTTGGAATCCAACATTTTCAAAGTATGACTAATAGACTCATACATCAATGGTATATAGCAGACATATAAGAAGGCCAGATAAAGATCCAATCACCTGCAGTATGCCTGCAAGAAATGTGTAGATATTGGTGCATAAGGTTGGTTTATTAAGACATGTTAAGGTTTTCAAAAGTCTTGATACTTGATCCTTTTTTATACCATGTGTTTTATTTTGTTTATTTTAATGAAGGATGGTGTCAAAATTTGCAGAAGCTTTAAAAAAAAACTACAGATCTGCAATAATATGTTTAACTCAAAGAGAGAGAGAGAGAGAGAAATGTACTGTCTAGATTGCCCCAATACATCACCAATATTTCCTTGCAATTTTTGTAAATTGAAACCAGATATAACCCACAATAACCCATACTATTGGGTGCTCATGACTTCTATTTTTGTTGCCAGGGTATTGAAACAGGTTTGGATATCTTTTGATTTTAAATAGTTACACTTTGAGGTTTAACATTCTGGTATTGTGGCAACCATATATGACATTTTACAAACCAATGATGAGTAAATCAAAAGGATTTCAGCTGTTTTTATTTGTGCATACGGAAAAGCCAGTTTCCAACCAGGCATCCATCCGTCTTACTAACTGAAGCGATGTGCACGCTCCCTGTCACTGGAAGTCCAGCCATCTTTTATACAAGCAGTGAAAGCATGCTGAGGCCACAGTGTGCTGAACAATAGATAGCACTCGCCTGCAGCTGTAGGCCATCAGAGTATATGGAAGAGAGAGACATGTGTGTCAGTGGGCTCCAGATTTTAAATGGCCCTCTCATTGTGTCCATGCTGACCTAAGATCCGAGGAAATGGAAGCAAGTGCATGAAGGTAATGGAGTGGAGGACATTAGAGGCGGTTACTGGGAGGAAATGCACGTAGATGATACTTTTTATAGGCCTCGGTGCAAATGCAAAATATGGATTTTGACTGTAAAATTCTGTTGTAAGGATCATAAAAATAAATACTCAACAAAATTCATGCATTATTCTTTTAGAAAAAGTGAGAGAACGACTAATTTCAAACTAAATCTTTCGTCAAAGTCGGACAAATCAGTGCAGCTCAACATTGATAAATAAGAGGAACCAATGGAGTCAGAAGTTACAACAAAAGCTCTGTAGTAGGGCTTACACCAAATCAACAGAAATGGGCTCATGACTTAAAAAATGAGCATCAAGCAACCCTGTATGATCTTCTTAACTGTCCATTCAAAGTTGTTTTTAACATAATTTCTAAGAAAGACATGCAGCACATTGACTTTATTGTATCTGTTTATTCTTGATTGTATTATAGATAATGTATAGGAAGTAAATGTGCACCGCAGGGGCAATGACTGTAGTCAGGAGTACGAGGCTGGTGGGGGCGTTAAGCCATCATGTTCATGCACTTCCTCCACAGACAAACGGGGCCCCTGGGGCCGGCTGAGTGATTACAGGCGTCTCCATGATGAGCTGACGTGATAAAAAGGAGCCTATCTGTTCTCAAAAATCTCACCGCTGCTCTGTGTTTTTTTTACTGCAAATGATCACACAGTTCACAGTTGAGTCATCACGTACTTATATTTTGTGTTTTTTTGTTTATAGAGTACTAATTGTGAAGATGGATTTTTAGTGTAAATGGCCCACTTGACTCAAACCGAA
This sequence comes from Labrus mixtus, assembly GCF_963584025.1. Taxonomy (NCBI): domain Eukaryota; kingdom Metazoa; phylum Chordata; class Actinopteri; order Labriformes; family Labridae; genus Labrus; species Labrus mixtus. Next base: position 23,287,330 of record NC_083619.1, on the reverse strand, counting down.
ACCTCCACCTGGACCTCGTAACCATAAGGACATTGTCTTTATAAAAAGGTTTTCTGGTTGAAGTTTTATCACTCAGACTTGATCCTAATAGGAAGTGACACCAAAAGAAGACAGGACATTTTCAGTTTGCGTTTTGCTGGGTGTGTTTGTAGTTTACCTTCACTTAAATAAAGGCGACTTAAAGTTCTTTGTGCCTTCTTATATAGTGCTAATTTATATTTATTAAGGTGAAAACATAATGAAGTGACGGTTTCAATATGTCTCATTTTTATCCGCATGTAGATAGGCAAAATCAAAGACAAAAATCAGTCTGATTTATATTTTATGTATTTTCATTTATCCTTTATTTGAGGAGAGAGGACCCACTGAGGTTGAGGTCTCTTTTCCAGGTGTGCCCTGCAGCAATACAATAAAAGAATAGAAGAAGAACAAAAAACACACACATAAGACACAGTTCAAAATAATAACAAAACATTAATTAACACACACTGAATGTTGCAAACCCAAGCTCTGGTCAAATTTGAAAACAGTTGCAATTAATTCCCTTTAGTATTTAAAACATGGTATGATACCAGAGAAGGCAACTTAGCCGTCATGTGAAAATGATTCCAGATTCAAGGTGCAGCATGCTTTGGGTCAAAGCTTTAACAGGATATTAACAGCATTCAACCACAATTTCACCTCACAGCTATAAATATGCTGTTGTTCTATGATCCAAATACCTGCTGTCAACATATCAGCTGATCATAGGGGGATACTTATTTTGTGAGAAAGTGCTTCCAACAACAAAAAGAGCTTATTCCCTGACACTGTTTCTGTCGAGGAATGTCAGTTCTGCACTGTTATCCTTGAATTTCTCAATGATCTGCACTGAGTAATCTGAGACCCAGAACAGTCATCGTTGTGGATCAAATTAGTCGAACGCATCCCGTAATCGAGCATCTAGTTTAGGAGACAGTATTCAGTTGTTGTTTAAAAAAACAAAAAGGCATCACCTTGTCAGTAACAGCAAAGATATCCAGGTTCCTCCACTGAACAGACCTTTTTATGGACTTTTTATTCTGATGTCTGATTGTAGACAATGTAGACAATGAAAAAAAGAACAACAATCTGAAAGTGCTGTTAGGAGAGAAAGTATACAGAATTCACAAGCATCATACTTTTTCGCCCTCTGCAGTTCCTGTGCTTGAAGAACATCCGCACCTTCCTGACGTCTTGCTGTAACGTGTTCGGGATGAAGAAAAGTGACTTATTCGAAGACTTTGATCTTTTTGACGTCCGTGACTTCGGAAAGGTAACACCCACGTTCGCCACTTTTTTTTTGTCAAAAACAATGAAACAATCCTTTGTTTTTTAGAACGCTATTCTCCACCATGGTCACACTCCCCCCCCCCCCCCCTCTGCTATTTTCTTCTTCTTTTATCTCCCTTATTCTGTAGTTGCAAGGATTTATTAAGGATCTGTCACCTTTCTAGTTCAATCAATCAATCAATCAATCAATCAATCAATCAATCAATCAATCAATCAATCTAGTTTGCCCAACAGCACGAGTCTCGCTTTTTCAATGCTATTCTTACACCAAGAAAATTGCATCATGCCTAAAAGAAAAAGTCAGCAAACAAAAACAAAAAGAATACCCTTTGTTTAACTTCATGCAGTAAACTAAATCCTAGGTGTGCAGCCATGATATATTTATGTGATTAAATGAATGAAATCAACAAAGTATGTAAATAACCATCATTTAGAAAAGAACTTGCTAAAATCATGTCAAATCTGCATTCAGATTTTATTCTGTGAAGAGTTTTAAGCCGGTTATGAAACAGACCGAAATCAATTTGGCTGCCTCCAAATGACCTACAAAAGCAAACAAGACCATAGCAGACATTATTGATTATTGATAAAAGAAAAAGTCAGCGAACAAAAACAAAAAGAATACCCTTTGTTTAACTTCATGCAGTAAACTAAATCCTAGGTGTGGAGCCATGATATATTTATGTGATTAAATTAATTAAATCAAGAAAGTATGTAAGTAACCATCATTTAGAAAAGTACTAAAAACATGTCAAATCTGCATTCAGATTTTATTCAGTTCTCTGTACTTTATGCATTGTGTAGACTGTAAAGGGTAATCATTAACGTATGTGAACAGCCATAACTTCTGCATTTGAACACAAGAAAATCATCAGGCTGTGTGTCCAACATCCACATATTTACATACATACCTTGAATCTGCTTTTGAAGAAAACACTTAGTTATACAAGAAGAAATGTAGAACCAGTCAGAGGTGGGATATTCTTTCCTCTTGTGTAAGCATGGCGTGTGTGTGTGTGTGTGTGTGTGTGTGTGTGCATGCATTCAATATTTGTCCACCCATCGCCTGTCCTTGCATTTTTCGGCTGCACTTTCAAAGGGATCGGTCGTCTGCTTTTCATTGGCGTGTTATTGCGGGAGCTGGTTTAGTGTGTGTACACAGTGTTACCAGGTCAGTGGGTTTGTAGTGCGCTCCTCCATTTCTTCTCCACGCTATACTTGCCAGCAGCACAGGAGCGTGATTTAACTCTGAAGAGAAAACGAAAGCGCTCTGAAGCACTCTGACTATCCTCATTCTCACTTCTCCTTAGTTCAAGACGCTCTCTGCACAACTCTACCTCAAAGCAGTTAAGACTTGTGAGAGCCTCTCGGGGTTTTTCCAAGGGAAATCCTTTACTATTATTTTCTAAAAGGTTAAACCTTTAGAGGAATTTTCAAATACATTCATTCAAAAAGAGGGTTTTAATATTCTTTTTTATCCAGTCAGTGGACTGAAAGCGCTGCAGACTGACAGTCTGTGGACAGCTTTTTAATTTGTTTCTACATGTGATGAGATTTACTGTAAAAGACAAGAACAATGTTCTTTTGTTTTGGGGCGGCTGTGGCTCATTTGGTAGAGTCGGTCGTCTCTCAAATGGAAGGCTGGCGGTTTGATCCCCAGCTTAACTCCTGCAGCAACATGTCCGATGTGACTTTGGGCAAGACACTTAACCCCAAATTACTCCTGCTGCTTCAGCAGAGGCGGCATATGAATGTGTATGAATGGGATTAGTTACTTCTGATGGTCACTTTACAGAGCAGCCTCTGCCATCAGTGTGTGAATGTGTAGGTGTGACATGCGGTGTAAAAGCACTTTGAGTAACTAGAAAAGCACTAAACAAAGTCCATTTACCATTTACCAATATGAATGACCTGCGATCCTTTATGCAAGTCATTTTCTTTAAATAAATCTAACAGATTTTGTATCTGTTTAAGATCATATAAACTGATGTAGTTTGAGTTCTCCAGATTCACAAGAAAAATCAATAAAAAGTTAAATGCTCCTGAAAAAAGGGGCAAATGTCCTTAAATCTAGAAAATTGTAAGACATTGAATACACCTCTATGCAGTGACAGTGATCATTGGTTCTCAACAAATGTGAGAGGTTGCATATGGAGCTTTGCGTGCAGTTTCCCCACACAGGCTCTCTTTTCTTTCACTTCAGTGTGTTGTGTTCTAAAGAAGCTTCCAGTTAATCTGGCTGCTGATAATCCCATAGGGGAGGTGCTGCCTGCAAATATGTACACTACATCCAGGCCGGGCTGCATAATCTCAGTCATGTTCAAGGGTTGTCCATCAAACAAACAAGCTTCCGGAGGGGGGGGGGGGGAAGAGATTGCACAGCATCATTAGTTATAAATACGGGCGTGTGCAGGTTCAGCCACTGGGCTGCTCCCAGGAAGGGTCACAAAGTCCAACTAGAAATATTCAATCTCTTCCTTATTTTCCAGAAAAAAACATCCACAAGAGAACATCTCAAATCTTAGCCAGTGTAATCCACTAGGGTTGAGTTGTGCCAACTCTGCCCGTTGACTGAGTATTAGTCCGCTGAATATCAAATGAGAGCTCTCTAACCTACATTCCTCCGCTAAGATACTACAGGCCTCACCCTGGGCAGCTGAGCTGTATGTATGATAGAGGCCAAGGGGCCAGAGAGATGACAGGAGGAGGAAAGAAACGTGGTGGTTTTATTCTATCAGCATAAAATCATGCCCACTTGACTGTAAACAAATGTTTGCACACTTCATTTTAAGTGAAGAGAGGAGTGGTGGATCTAATGCTAAAGGCATGGCTGGATTTATGTTTTCTATTTGGGGGGGGGTTAAATACAAGTTTTTGTGAGAGAAGATCAAACTAGAACATCAAGCTTTCTTTTGTCTGTAAATATCAAGCTGCAGCCAGACATTGATTAGTTTAGCATATATAAAAACATGGGCAAACAGCTATAGCCTATCTCTCTGTGGTTTCCAACCTTTTTTCTCTGGAGCCGCCCCTCTTGTATGTAAGAACAGCTGAGCCCCCCATGGACCTACACACAAAAAAGTGATACATGTCTTTCAAAAATTAAAATAAATTGTAATAGTTTATATTGATAAAATCCTCTCAGACTATGCTGACACACTCGTTCTTACCAAAGGCCTTTGTATAATGTTCCCAGTAATGTTTTAATATGATTTTATTTAATATGTACAAATTTGATCTTGACAACCTTGACAACAGACAGAGCCCCCCCCCCCCCCCCCCCCGTGGACCCCATGGTTTGGAAGATCGTCTGTTTCTGCCAGCTATGAAATGACAGAGAGAAAGTCCCACACATCATAAAGAAACCCAAATGTCTCCTGACTCTGACAGATTTAAGACACAAGAAACTCTTCTTTGATCTCTTTGAGAGTTAGGAATGCAACATATTCTGTTACACTTATCTGTGTGTTTGCTATCACCTTTATATCGCTCTGGGGACATTTTGGAAAGAGGCCACACTCACCACAGTAGTCTGATTTCAGCTCAGGTTGTGGCATTGCTTCTGAAGTCGCATGTGGTTGAAACTTAGTGTTAAAGAGGTGTCAGCCAAGTGTGTGAAAAAACACGGACCAGCAAGAAGTTAACTCATCTTATTATTATGTTAAGATATTTGTACACTTTAACCCCTCTGTCTTAAATAATATCAGTTTTCATCCTGTCAACTAAGTCTTCTTAAAAACAGCTGATTATTTCTGCACATCATTGACTTTTATTAGTATTTAATCAGTTATGTCATATGATCTGTGCGGAAGAATGAAATGTTCACTGGAGTGAGGAACTTCTTGCTTTTGCGAAAATACTTCAGAAATCGAACAATTCTTTTAATTTCCAAACACACAATGTTAATGATTCAAATATGATGAAATTGTGAAGTTGATCAATTATTGAATTGCATTTCCTTAAATCCAGCGACCTTTAATAGTGTTTTTCTTTAAGAGTGTCTTGTATTTCAATAGGCTATTTGAGCAGCAAGTGCGCCCCCCCTGTTTAAGATATTGTGAAATCATCACACTTTAAGAAAGGAGGTTATATCACATCATGTTGGTGCAGGGCAAAATCAGCAGACTGAGGAAATAAGATAAGCCCGCACACTTGCTCAAATGCCACAAAAAGTTTGAATTGATCACAACGTTTCCACCAGACGTCTTCCTCAGGTGATTCTTTTTTCAAATCGTCGCACTTTGCAACCAACTTCTGGCTTTGCTACAAGAGGGGCATGTGTTCAGCTGCTGTAAATAACTCAAACAGATTAAGAGACCACTCGACTCTACAAACACAACTCTTTTAAGTCACATGAACAACTTGGTTTGATCAGACAAAGCCACAGCGCACATTCACACAGGAAGAGAAGATACACTGCAGATAGATAGGCAGTTACATCTAGCCCCATCTACTTTCTTTTTAACCATGCACGCAAATCATAATCATTACACTTAAGCATTTTAGAAGCTTCTTGAGAGCCAATGTAGAAATTATAAACATAAAAAGTCAATAAGATTGTTCTATGTCCTAAACTACTCTGTGGATTTAAAAGCATTAAATCGTTCAATTTGCAAAATTAAATCTAATACACATAGGATAATCTTCTTTAGCATACATTTTATTCCCCACTTTTTCTGAGGACATTGAGCTGACGTTATGCAAACATGAACTGTATTTCCCCTTCATATCCCCTATCATCTACTGACTGACTGCACTGTGTGAAATATCAGTGCATGTGTGTCCCCAAAGCAACCAGTAGAATTTAACAAAAACATTCCCCGTGGTTCATCTGTCTGCTCAGTAATGATGTCGTATCAGACTGGATCAAATTGATGTCCATTCTAAGGATTACTATAACACAGTCCAAATCAGTCCAGCTCTTCAGTGTCATTTGTGGTTACAGACACATAAATGCGCAACTAATGTAGGATTATCACACACAGGGGAAATCCTTGATTAAATCAAACGGTAAACAACCATGCATAAGCTTTTAAGTAGTTTATTCTCACATCAGAATTAAAATGTTTTTAATGACATTGAATGTGACTGGGAAAACATGACTTCAGTTATTAAAAAGGTGGGATATTTCCAGTTTGAAGAAGAAAGAAGCAGATGGAAGAGATTTAAGACATTTCTTTATTGCAGAGCAGATCAGACTTTCCTCACGTTCTGATTCTAGATCTGTCACACAAACAGCCTTGATGCAAAGGTGTGAAAGTCTGAGGTAACATGACCATTTCCTGTGACCAGTGCTTGTCTTTTTCTGTCGCTGTGTCTTTGTCACTCTGTCACACTTAACAGTCTTGCTGAACACAAGAAATAAGTTATCTTAACTCAATCCGTTTGAATTAGCATTTCATAAGACAATGATTAACTACTTCTTTATTTGAAGTGCTTCTGATTTAAAATGTTTGATTAGTAAATGAATACCATTTGTAACATTTACTCATTTCCTCTACACTGAGTTTAGTGAGTCAATAGACGGGAGTCTGTTAAATAACCTGTTTTCCTTTTAGCAAACAAGCTAACAAGCTTGCTTGAGAGAGTGTTTCTTCCTCCTGAATGAATTCATGAGGACACATTGCCCTATGATGGCATACACTTCACTGAGATTACACAGCATAAAACAAAGAAAACCAAGCAGTAGTTTGTCATTTGCCCTGATTTACACTTGAGAGCAATTAGCTTGCCAGGTACAAGCTAACAGTTGTCAAAAGCTAAGCTAGCAGCCCACTTTTCATTTCCTTTTAGTGTGTGAGAGGGATTCATACACGGTTGATGCAGCTCAGGGTCACTTATCTTAAAGAAACCATAGTTTCTTTCTAACTTTGTTGTCTTGTAGCAATAGCTCATGTTCTGCTACTTAGCAAAAACTCTTTGATATGGACCTAAAAGTGAGTCAAAATCCTTGGTACTTGAGTCTCAATTCAGGAAAGGAAGCTTTTGTTCCAGCTAGCTTGATGCTAAATAGTTGCCAAGGTGTTACAACTGCTTACTATGTAGTTACTAGTTGGTTAATATGTCATTGCTATATTTTGTGTGTATTGTGATTTTTGCATGTTCTTGGCCTATAGGAGGTGTCAAAAGTTGGTTACTTAATAAAAGCCAAGTTGTCGCCTGTTAGTTGCTACATGTTAAGCTGTTGAGGTAGAAAGTTATCACTTCATTGGACATCTTATTCATAAAGACTCTGCATTGGATATCACTAAATTTGAGCTTAATCAGATTAAATGACAACATTTTTATTACATAAGGCAGCCATATGTTTAACATTCGGACACTGCAGTGCCTTCTCTAGTCCAAGTGGTAGTAAGATATGTTACTCAGAGCTAAGAAAAACAAACAAGTTCCCCTGTCGAAATGAGGGCTGGAGTGTTCAAATGCTCACTATTTATAGAGTCATTTCTACAACAGTTCAGATATTTTATTTTACCTTTAAAAATATTCTCATTGAGATACAAGATCTCTTTTTCTGGAGGGTCCTGGCCAAGACAGCAGCATCAAAGATTCAGACAGAGAACAGAAAACAGGCAATAAACAAATATTACATAAATCAACAAATCACTAGCGTTCAGCAGACAAACATGTGCATACAGTCGTCAAATGATCCTTTATCCTGATCCATGATATAACTTGAGCACAGAATTAACATAAAATATCTATTTGCTCTCTTGCTATATTTACCCCTCTCTTCTTCCCCTTTTCATTCTTTGTCTTTGATTCTGATTTTGAAAACATGAATAAACACTTTTTAAATGTTTTCTTTTTAACCAGGTTATGGACACCCTATCTAAGCTGTCATACACATTAATTGCACAGCAAGGAGGATTCAAGTAAGTTACTCAGCATTAAGAACACTAACAAAATGTGTGTTATTTTATAGACTCACTCACATATTTAGAAAATGTGCCCATAGAAACCTGCAACCTCTACCTGCACTCCCTCTCCAGCTCCACCTCTTCACCCCTTACTGGCACTACAGCCACATAACCACATAATGCTCAGTAATTCTGTCTTTTACTCCTTTTATATATGCGTCTTTAATACCAGAAATTAAAACAAAGAAAAAACATTTACAACAGGGAAAACACATGATATGAAAACAATGATAAATAATTAATAATGTTGTTCATCAGTTATTGTTATAGTTTCAGCTATTACATGTTTGCACCGTATGTTATTTCTCCTAATGTGTTGCATATTTATTTTATTTTTGAAAGTTTGACTGTTTTTATTTCATCCTCTTGATTTGAAATTAGGAGATTTTCAGATTTTCAATTTAATAAAATAAGGCTCCTGAACCCAATTTGTATTTTTTTAAAGACACACTGATAAATCGAGACATTTTCAAACACTAGATTGTTATGCCATCCCTTAGCACATTTAACTTTTATGGACATTTAAATATAATTCAAGACATCAAAAGTTAATATGAGTTTCTTTGCTGTGTTTCTTTCTGCAACTCACGCTGCTTTTCTGTCATTTCCAGGCCGTTCCCGACAGAGGAAAGCCTAAAAGACGAGGACATTTACAATAATCTGGAAGACTTGATTGAGTATGTATGAGGCTCCTCTCTGCGGGGCCATTACTGGTGTTGATAGAACATGATTATTTCTGCTCATCATCCATGCTCTCCAGGGGTCTAACACCCACGTGTTTTGGTAAAAGGCTTGGCTCTGTTTCTCTCTCTGACTGTCGGAGGGAACTTATGAGTAATTCTGCATATTTTTGCTGAGTGCTTGCAAACCGCCCACATCAAGACTCTGGATGGGTGCTGTTGACAGCTTGATAGGTAGATAAAAAGAAATCAGTGTCTACAACAGATATCAAATTTGAATTTATTTCATGTCACATTACAGTTCCAGGAAATGCTGTCTATAAATTGTCTGTTTGATATTACTTTCCAGTACTTGCAGTGATTAGAAATTCATGATAAGTTTGAGAAAAACAAGCCACCTAAGTCCTGATTCTCCATGTATTGTCCATTACTCTATCAATTTGAATGACAAAGACAATTATACCTATATTTGTGCAGAAGGTATGTTGCCTTTTGTTTATATCTGAGTATTTCTTGCAATTCAACATTGCATTTGACATATAGTTACATTCATACCATCCATTCATTTTTTTTCACTAATAGCTAGAAGTAACTTTTTGCTGATATTCAAAACATTTCAAAGATACTAATGTGTGTGCCTGTGGTCGTTTGTGTGATAGTGAAAATGCCCTGGAGGACGAGGATGACTTGTACGCAGCTGTTTACGGGGTAGAGGAAGACTATGCAGGTGGAGAAATCTATGAAGACCTCATGAGGACTGGGCAGCATCCCTCTTTGGTACAGCATTAAGTACCACACACACACACACATGCAGTGCACTCACATCTAGGCAGATTAAAATACTCTTTTGCTACATTTTCAAATTGGTATTTTTGAATTAGTACATTTATTGGATAAAACCTGCTACTGAAACTTATTATGAGGAAATCTTTGAATTCTTGAATGCCCTTTTCACACATGCACTCGGAAAATATTCCACAAAATTTCAGGACAGCCTGCCCCTGAAATTTTCCTTTGTTGCTCTTTCACACATTTCATTCACAGCAAAAGATTTCTCCTTTCAGATGGTAGGGGAGGGTGTAAGGATGCAAGACATGACGTAAAAAGGCTGCTGTGGACGTTCGTATTGCGTACGCCATAACCAAGGTGCTGGATGAAGCAGCAGAGTCCGATGTTATGACAGTTTAACTAATGAGAGAGAAAGAAAAAACTAGCAAGCAGAAAAGAGTATAAAGCAGCTTCATTATGTGCACAATCGCGCCTGTCAGGCAGCAGCCATCTGATATATTCATCATCATCCATCCTACTTGTTTGCAATTTAATTTAATAAACTAAAACCAGCTGCGTTCACACATACAGCCCACTGGGAACATTTGGGGAAATTTTGTGCATGTGTGAAGGCTATAAGCCTCTTATAGACTCTGAAGGTAATGTATTTCTAAAAGTATAAACACATTATGTTCCAAAGATTTTTGGTTATTTAACAACACTGTCATGCACTGGGGGTACCACAGGGATCTATCTTTGGCCCATTGTTATTTACAAATTTGCCTTTGCTGTTGCCTGTCTATAGTGATTTAAGTATATGCTGATGATGTAGTAATGTAAGAACTTAAAGCTTGTCCATAATTGCAAGATTTTCTAAGTTGTGTGTCTTTCTAGAAGCAGGCAGAGGTAGATGTCCGAAGCTGCTGCCTTTCAGAAATCAAACAAACAGAGGAGAAATACACAGAGACTCTGGAGTCCATAGAGAAGGTACTAAATCTCCTTTAGTCTGCTCTACACTGAGATCATGCACTGATGGGTTGGGTTTTTAAGATGTAAAATAGCTATATCATTTGACCTTAGTGTAGCATTTTTACATTTGTTCACACTGACCACAACATTGATGGTGATGCTTGATCCGACATTGATAGCTGGACTGAGTGATACCACATGCTAATTTCTTACTACAGAAGATTTTGAGCTTCAAATGAAACATCAGTAAATAAATCTGTAATGCACATGACAAAGTGCTTTGGCAATTTACAGTCACAAATCTCCCAAGGGGATTTCTATCGTCTTCTTATCTAAAATCTAATGTGATGTCTGTTATTATTTAGCCACTCAGCTGTTGCAGTCTCGTCACAGATTAAATTACCATAACGATTATTCCTAGTTGAATTTAAGTTAAGAATTTAAGTTAAGTAGTTTAATTTACATAAGGAACCAAATGTTTCAACTGGGTTTTAATTTTTTAACTTATTTAATTATTTTATTTTTCTGTAGTATTTCCTGAATCCTCTGAAGAGATTTTTCTCTGCAGCTGAAATCGACAGAGTCTTTGTCAACATCCCAGTAAGTTCCTCCAGTTTTCTTTCATTTTGTATGACATTAGCAAAAATATGTTGAACTCCAAATTTTGATGTTTTCCCTTATTTAAAAAAAAAAAACAGGACCTGGTTAAAGTTCACAAGAGCCTGATGGTTGACGTTCAGGACTCCATCTTAAACAAAAATGCCTTAAATCTCCACCAAATATTCATCAGCTACAAAGACAGGTATTCATAAACGCTTATCACGGACACTTTTTCTTACGCTAAAGGGAAAATACAAGAGCACATTTTGATGTTTTCTTTTGTTTGTGCAGTTATGTCTCAGTAGTTTCCCTAACTAGTACTGAAAGTTTCAATTTAGGTTTCAGTATGTTCTCTACTGTACCTTACAGTTTGCCATCAGTGGAATAAAAACACATACTTGTAGCAATTAGCATCTAGATGTTGCTTTTGTTATGAAGGCTTTGATTTTATGAAGCCGGTTCTAATTCTCTATACATTTCAGGATCAAACTGAAAGTGTACTGAAAAACTGAGTGAATATGATTGACAGCTGCTTTTTTGAATAGTTTCTGTCCATATCATAGGAAGGATTTCCTTTTTGGTAATATCATGATGTAGTTTAGATAACTGTAGTACAACAGATTCTGTATCAAAAGACCTCTTGTTACAATCTCTACCATAAGACACATGATGGCTTCATATTATGAGTAACAATGTGATACTTTTCAATTGTGTGTCATCACTATATCTTGCCCATAACACACACACACTCACGCACACACACACACACACACACACGCACACACACACGCACGTACACACAAAGAGTGTACACAGTTCTTTTGTCTTAACTGTCATTCCTCTGAATTGTAGACTGCTCATTTATGGGATATACTGCAGCCAGGTGGAGCTCGCCATCGCTGTTTTAGACATCATTTGCAAAGAGAAAGAGGATGTTCGACTAAAGCTGGAGGTGAGACACCTGAAGAAGAGATCTATAGTCATAGCAGCCTCTAGTGTTTATTTTGTGCATTACAAATACTAAAAAACACCTGTGTGAAGAAAAAAAACATTTTGCACCAGTGAAAAAATGTAAAATATTAAATTAACAATAACACATTTTAGATTTAAAAAATGTACCTTTAAACAGATGAAAACAGATAAATAAAGACCATTACATTGATGATTTTATGCTTTAGATAGAGAACAGTAATTCAGTGATAGAACAGAAGATAATTGAGTGCCTTTATTTTCATTGCACATTTTACAATGAAAATCAAAAGAAATTATTTTTATCATTTTATCATTGTTCCATAATAGTCATACGCATTTATAGATAAGAGTGATAGAGAAAACTAGTTTTTAGGAAAAGATGCAGTTCACGTAGTTCAGTCTGTGGGACCTGTTTTTAAATCTTACAAGGATATTATTGCACATTAAATTGTAATGCACTGTAATTAGTGCACATTAAATGTTATTGCACTATGATTATTATTGCACATTAAATATCATGCACCTTAAATTATCCGTACATGAAATGTTAGTGCAACATGAGTTATATTGCATGAATACATGAGTAATCTTGCACATTAAATGTCATCCGTGTAATGATGCGTTTCAGCTCATGCAGTTATAAATATGTGATTTGGTGTTTGTTTAAGGAGTGCTCAAAGAGAGCCAACAATGGAAAGTTTACACTGAGAGACCTGCTGGTTGTCCCAATGCAACGAGTGCTGAAGTACCATCTACTTCTACAGGTAGTGAAGGTTTAACTCCACCTTATTTAAAAACAAGGATTTAAAGATTTAACGTACAGTTTCTTGGAACATCTGGTGCTTACTCCTTTTCTCCAGGACAACATAAAAGCAGCATTGGCCAATTTTGATTGACTCTTGCATAATTGTCAAAAACACAATTCATTCCAAATATATTTGATTTTTTTTCTTCAAATAAGGGAAAGTTCAACACTTAAACAGTTTGACCAATGGCATTGATTCAACTTATGTGACGGTTTTCTTCCAGTATAAAAGCAGCCACCTGAGGGCGACATTCCCCACACTTTAGCTTCATGTTTTCTTCTCCATTTAAATTGTCACCGCACATTCACATGTCACAAAACAACATCTATTTCAACAAGCAGTTCAGGTCTCACGTTAAGTCATATCATATGTCACATTTCCTGAAGAAAATGCATTAAAAAAATTAATTAAATAATTTCTATACAGTTACTGTATATTTCATCTTAACATAATTTCTGGAATTTTTCTCATAAAAAACACTTTTAAGTGGAAGATGTTTCATTTCTTGAGTGATATGTCACCTGATTGCAAAAACAGATTTTAAGCAAAATTATCATAACATCACTGAATCGATTTTTTAATACAATAGCAGGTTTTATACTTACACATCTCATGCAGTGTGGCTGCACTCTCACCAGACATGCAGCCTTTCACAATAATCCCTCTTTCACTGCTCACTGTGTGACACCTTCTCCCCTGGTTAGTATGAATGAAAGGGTCAGACTATAGCTGGCAGGGCAGGCGGGCACAATGACTAGACAGTTGTTTTAGATTGCTGTAGAGGGTTAAGGCCTCAATGGTAAAAGGTGGTGATCCCTGGTGTTCTCAGCAGCCCCCTGAGGAGACACTTTGAGACGGGGGTAAAAAAGGAAGAAAGGGGAGAGAAACTTATGAACAGGAATGAAGTAAAAGTAGATACAGCTAAGGTAGAGAGCAACACTGCAGATAAATGGTTAATGTCTTAATTTTGTAATGATATCTAAAAGGTAATGAAAGGTTAAAGCTCCCGTGAGGAATTTTCATTTTGTGCAGATTTTGGCGCTGCACTATAGGACAAAGCGGTGATAACTCTTTGGTGATTTTGTCCTGTCCATGTTGAATTTGTGTTTTTATGATGAAAGATATCGCCCTGCTTTCTTTTAACAGTCAGATGTAACGCTCACTGTGAATCTTTGCAGCAGACATGGTAAAGAAAGGCGGTTTCTGTAGGAGGAAAAGTAACTCAGTCTGGACTAGTACAGGGATATTTGTCTTACTTGATGTTTAACTTGTGTTTTGACGTCAATGCAGCCAAAGTCTTCCACAGGAGACCCGGGGAATATTTCATTGATTCTCAGCGTAGAATACTTACTGTGAATGTTGATGATAAATTTTGAACGGTGTGTTGGTGTTGGCAAAATTATATCTGGGAAAAAAAACCCATTATCTACCCTTTTCTGTCCTCAATATCTTTATGTTTTTACTACTTTCTTAACTATGAATGACAACTTTTCATATATTATTGCATAGATTACTATTAACTATTAACTGTAAGTATTATGATGAGTCAGCTGTGAGTTATTCTGTGTTAGCTTGAGTGTGACTTTTCTGTTTGAATACGGTCCATCAAGTCTTTCTGTCATCTTCTTACAGGAGTTAGTCAAACACACTCACGATGCTGCTGACAAAACCAACTTGAAGATTGCTCTTGATGCCATGAAAGTAAGTGCAGTGCTTACCGCGAAAGGTGATGTTAGTTTTTAAGCAAACGTAAGCTAATTTAGCCGTTTGAGTCTTAACAGTGTCTGCCACTTAAATATGGAGGAATTTGTAAAAACTACACTATTATCACACTACAGAGTAATTTAGCCTACAATCCTGAGGGGAGCTATAAAACTCTAGTTTTAAGGACTGAGCAGCAAAAGATTAAAAAGTGCTAGACTTAAGACAGCTTGTAACATTCATACTTATAATAGTCTTTCCAAGAGTTACATCTGAATACCATTGCTCTTTTCCAATCTTTATGGCCATATAAAGTTACAGACAGCAGCCTATTAACTTAGCTTAGCATACAAACTGAGAAAAGTAACAGCTAGCTTGTTTTCCCCCCAAAAGGAAACTTTTTATTTTTCTATCTGACAGACATGCAAAACCGCTCTTTAATTATTTACAACAAGTTTTAAAACAATAACTTGCAGTTTTTAGGGAACTAACTAACAGGTTAAACCAGAGCTTGGCTAGCTGTTTCACTTTCTTTCAAGTCCTCATGCTAAAATAAGCTAAGCTACGGCAGCCTGGTTATCTGCTAGTGCTAGAGTCATTTTGAAAGATCAATTATGACAGCTGTATCGCTCCTTTTATTTAACTGTTAGCATGAATTTGAAAAAAAAAAAGGTATTTTAATTGTAGCATAGGCTAAGAGTGTACAAACCTAAAATGAGCAGTACAAAATATGACTCGTTAAAAAAAATTTCTTTGGGGTTTTATAAATGAAATTTGCCTGACTTTCCGACTCATATCACTACCTCAAGACACAAGTAACTCAATAAAACTCGGTGTATTTGTGTGTCTGTCTAACCCAGGACCTGGCTCAGTACGTCAACGAGGTGAAGAGAGATAATGAGACGCTAAGGGAGATCGACCAGTACCAGAGGTCTATTGAAAACCTGGTAAACTAAAACATTTTTTTTTTCCCCCCCAAAGCTGTCAGAATGCAAAAATATCAGGACAACATGTTGTTTCTTTTTTATAGAAGGTCAGATTTTAAGTTAAAGTTTCAGCCAACAAGGTCAGTCTCATGAATAGTCTGAGGGTATCAGCTAGTAAACATCTGTTCTTCCTTTGGACTTATAAGGTTAATTCAGTGATGCAGAAAGGCATACTGTTAATGCTGGAGCACAACATGGACATATCTGTAACTCTTTTTCTTTTTTAGATACTTATTTTAATTAACAGAACTTTAGTTTTGGGTTCAGTAAAATGATAAGACATGGCAGGAAAGGCAAGTTTATTTATAAAGCAGAAAGCACTTCACATACATCGTTGTATCAAAAGTATTGAATAGCAAAACGTTTGACTACCTCATGACTTTCAACGATGTCTTATTTTACTTCCAGAATCAGCCTCTTATCACCTTTGGACGGCCCAAAGGAGACGGAGAAGTGCGCATGGTTTCCAGTGTTGACAAGAGGAAACAGGACAGGTTGTTCTCTTTCAATAAATAAGAATTGCAAAGAGGAAAAGCAGGAAATTAACTATCTGATGAAGATCGCTCCACTGAAACATAGCTGTGCAAGACATTAGCCTTAACTATAAATCCCTACAGTGTGTGATCACTCGAGGAATCACTCGCAGAATCTTTGCAGCTGTTATGGAGGAGTGCAAATATATCGTTTTTAGATTAAATACAGTAAAAAAAAAACCTGTGTTTACAGCATGAAAGCGGAATAAAGCAAACAACAAATCACTTTTAAATCACTGCTGTCGAACAAATATACAGATAAGAAAACTTTCTCAGAGAGACAGACAGAAATACTGAGACTCACATAAACTCCTTGAACTGACCTGAATGAATACTCTTCGGTATGAAGATGCGAGAATATAACATTCTGTCATCTCTCTTTACAGACATATCTTTTTATTTGATGTGGCTGTCATCGTCTGCAAGAGACGAGGAGACAACTATGAGATGAAGGACATACTCGACCTCAACTTCTTCAAGATCACCAACAACCCCACATCAGACAGAGAGTGCAAAAAGGTCAGTCGGTCTGCTGATGAATAATCAGAACGGTTTATTAGTACCTGTGCACTCTGCACTGCATCAGATATTGGATCTCTGTATGTACCTCACATGTTTTGATATGTATATTATCATTTTCACAGTGCAGACCAATAAACTTTTACTGCTGTTTGTTGCTTTTCAGCCTGATTCGCTGCAGATTTTATTGCTTACATAAATGTCAGCTGCCTAATAAGAGCAATCTAAAATCATATTTATTTTGTAATAAGCTTCTTGGTGTTTTCTCCCTGATTTAGAAATGTTGCAAGGCTTCCCCCTTTCAGTCACCCTCCACAGTTTAAACATGTTATTTTTTCGCCTTGTGGGAATGTTTGCAAGGCGTACTGTAGTGGAGGGGACTTGTTGATGTCTTGTTGATGTATGCTCACAGATGGTGTCTTCTCACTCCGATGCTGATTGCTAATGTAAAACTGACAGCTTGCCAGAATGGAAGGGTTGTGTGTGTTTTCTTCTCCTTCAAAGGGACTCCATTATCAAGCTCATTTACTCGACTGTGGATGTGTTTGTGCCGTGGTGTTGATTTCAAGAATGTATGATTTTGATTGGTATCTTGTACTAAACATTTAATGACACAATTATGCAATTTATAAAAAAACTCACTCAAAGAAAACAACAATTATTCACAGAACTCCACATACCGTTTACCTACATCCACCTTAACACACACACATACACACACATGTGGGACAGAGATGCTAATACCAGGTGATGAATGTGTGCAGTCCTCCAAGGCTGCTTATAGCCATATATCATTTTCTGCTAAATGAAACTTCAGAGTGTGAATGTGGTGCCACTGAGCACCCACACAGTCATCAATGATTTAACACTCAGCAGAGCTCTAAAACACTCAGGACTTTGCAGGGCTGGCCAATCACTGACGGGTAAACCCTACAAGTTTTTTTAAGATCAGACACAACAAGCTGGAACAGATTAGGGTGGCCAAAGCAAAGCAGAGAGGTTTGGGAATTGATGGAAAATTGTTCCCCCAAAATGCTCATTTAACCTCCGAAGGGCTGCAGTGGTGGAAGAGATGAGGCAACGCGTCATGAAAAGAAGACAATAATTGGATTTTAAACAAACTATTTTCTAAAATAATTATACTGAGCATTGTTTTATTTTTTTGATAACATGGTAGTTAGAATTTTTGATGGTGATGGATTTAGAAAATAACCCTACCCCATAACCCTAACCCTAACCCTAATGCCAGCTGCTGATGCTCTTTCTAAACAGAAGAAAAATGTAAATACTCAGCTTTGGCTCAGCTTGTTCTTTTTATTTAACATGCTAGAAAATAAACTAATGGACAGTTGATAGCTTAGCAGTGATATTGTGTTCCCCATATACAGAGGGTATTGCCCTTGATGCAGGCATCATGTAAAGGCCCCCCAAAAAATAATCTTAAAAAAAAAACAAAAAAAAAACCTGCAACAAGAACATCAACAACAATCAATACATAGATCTTTTGCTATTCTCTGGACAAGTATTATAGCTCATTAAAAGCTGTTTCTTCAATATAATTAATCATCCACTGGTGTAATTAGAAAGCTAGCTTATAGGACAACAACCAGTAACCGATAAAAGAAAAGTTTGTAATTGTGAAGAAAACCAAAACTCTTATGTGTTCCAGCTAAAAGTAATATGATTGTCTGGTCTAGATTCAACATGACGCTAACATTAGCTAACAGCTAAATCTGCCTATCTGAACCCCGACAGTTTACTAATTTCAAACTATGGTATTAACCTTGTAATGGGTTAGGGTTAAGCTATAAAGAAACCACAAGCATCTTTTTTCAAAATGTTTGACTACCCCTCTAAAATTAGGCTTAAGATTGAGACAAAAGAAATCATCTTCCATGCTTTCCAAATGTGTAAAAACCTACAGATTGCATATATTTACAAGCTGAAACTGAAAAGTTACCATTACCATGACTTGTTGTGTTAACTCACTCTTTGGTATTTTCAGTTTTTAAACACAAAAGCCATCCTTCCATTGTGGCTCGATAGTCATGTAACCTGGAAGAACACACACTGCTTGCACTTAAATCTGCACAAATACACCACCACAACCATTGGCATCATAAATTACCTTTTCAGTGACACAAATAGAAGAGACAGTTAATCTTACTTACCCTGGCATCCAGCGTTGAGAGTGTGTACATTGTGAGAGATAATCACAACAGTCGTCGTTTCACCATCTTAGTTTACATAGATATTCAAATGCAGAAGACTTCATCGTAAGTTGGATTGAATTTGACTGGTGTCTTCTTCTCGACCTCCACAGTGGTGCTACGGGTTCTACGTGACACACCAGCAGGGGCACACAGGTTTCGAGCTCTTCTTTAAGACCAGAGAGCTGAAGAAGAAGTGGCTGGATCAGTTTGAAATGGCCATGTAAGCACAGACACACACGCACAACACAGTGTTGATAATCATTGCAGAAGACCAATGTGTGTATCATCGTACAAAACAAACTGTGTACTTTATGTTTGCATGTGTGTGTGTGTGTGTGTGTGTGTGTGGTGTTTATTTGTCTTTGTTTGCGTGCGTGTTATTCCAAGGCCGAGAGAGGTGTTGACTCTTTCATGAGCAATGTTTGATCAGGCCTTTGCCGTAATCAAGCACATGCTGCTGACAACAGTACGATAACACACACACACACACACACACACACACACACACACACACACACACACACACACACACATAAACACAAACAGAAATACACACCCACACAAACATAAACTGTGCCAAAGAGCTGCAACACTACAAAGAAGCGTCTCTGCCGCTGTGCTTTCTTCAAATCAGTGCTTTATGGAGGTATACCCTTTTGTATTATTTTGTAACAGTGGGAGGTTTTTCTCCTCCAGATATCCCGTCTGCATCCTTTGTTATGCTGATTTGGGAGAATACAGTGTTGTTTTGACATAACACTCTGATTGACTGAGCAAATGCTTTTTTGTTTTTGTTTGGGTGGATACGTATGAAACATCCCTGATCTGCATGCTGACTACCTGATGTGGCCTTCCTGAATACATTTCCTCCTCTCACACTGTGCTGGATTGCGCTGTAGAAAAAAAAAAACAATGTGCTGTATTGACATGTAGATTCTCTTCTCTTCTTGAACAACAACAACGAAAGAAAAGAATGAGTTAATAAACCTCCATGACAGCCAGGCCCTTGAAACCCATCCAAAACCCTCAAGTGTAATTTCCAAATTTAAAGAAGAAACATCCGTTTTCACACCCTGCTTTGAAAGTGTTTTTCCTCCCAACAGGTAAAAGGTTTGCGTCCGAAAACAGCGCCGTGTGCCTCTGTGCATTGGGTAATGACACCAGAAGGGGCCCATTCAGAAAGTGAAAATTGTACCTGTAAAGAGGATGTGGGCTCCTGATGAAGGACTCACTTATGGGAGCACTCACTTAAAGTGGCTTCTGGATGGCGTGTTCAATACAAAAATGTGCTTTCCTGTCGCACTTTGTAAGTTCATGTTACAGAGAGGCAGCTTATTTTTCTGCTGTGCATGTTTTCGCTCTCACGTTTGAACACATGCGGCTTCAGTTTTGATTTGTTTGGGAGGATGCAAGTCATTTTCATGTTCACATACACATACATCAGGGGGGAAATGATTTCATTACAGTCAGTTAAACAAATTAATTGTTTGTTTTTCTCACAACAAAGTTCTTTTCGTCATTTGATACATACAAAAAATGGTTGTTCCCACTGCAGAGAACAACACACCAACTTTTGTGACACACACAAGATATTTCTACTGAAATATCTAAGAATATTGTATCTGATGCCATCAGATGGTGTAGAGGCACTTGCAGTCTCCAGAGGATGAAGATTAATCACTTAGGTAAGACTTTGACTTTGACTGTAGCGCCACCAGCAGGTCAAAAGCTTCTCAAATTCCTCTTATCTTGACTAATATCTCAACATCTGCACAATGGATCAGGAAACAATCTTATGGAGACATTCTCAGCTACCAGGTGATGAAACCTTTCAACCTCGGCAGGGACTTCAAAATGTTTGATTACTGTGTGAGGACTTAAAAAGAAGTTATGTCATACATCACTATTTAAAAATACCTTCAAAAGGAAATGTACCACAGAGAAAAGCAAAGAAAGCTACTATCTGTCTGTTGCAACATCATTTTTTTACATAACAAGGCCAACCCTGGCCACTCCATGGATCCACCCTTGAACCTGGTTGATCCCCTGACATATCTCTCGGTGCCACCATGACATTGGCATTTGTAGCTTTGTGTAGAAATTTCTGAAATGTCTTTAAAAAGATTGCACATTCAACTTTTGTACTCACCTTTGAATGCCCCTCAGGATCACTTCCATTTACTCTTTTGACCCCCTGCTTTTAAGCTGCTTGCATAATCAGCTGTGTTGGGTGCTTCATAGCAAAGTTCACTGGCAAGGACCACGCCACAACAACATCCGTTTAAACATTTAATGTGGGTGTAGGTGAGAGATGGCCGTCGTCGTTAAGGCTCGTCTGGGAGGTTGATTGGAGATCAGGCGAAAGGGAGACTCAGAGTGGGGGTTCCGGGCATTAATCTACCCGAACTGATTACGGCCCAGACTGTACCTGAAATGAGAGAGACGTGGGAGAGGCGTGTGCTGAGTTGAATAGGAAGGGATGAGGAAGGGAGGGAAGGGAGGATGGGTTGAAGGAACTGAGACAAACAGAGTGTGGTGAGGTGACACGGTGTAAGTAGGCTTGTCAAGTAATTGGAGGTGTGGTTTTAGGCATTAACTCCATGAAACATGCTGACAAGCTCTTTATGAGGGTTTAGTCATCCACTTCAAAGTGATTTTGAGCCTTTGCCCCATTGGCCATCATTTCAGGGCATAGGTGTGGAAGGCTGACAGGCTCTAAATCTTTTTTTATCCAAAGTACTATTCATGTGCTAAATGCAAAATAGCACACAGGTCGCTTTTCTTTTGCTACTATTGTGCATTGTCACACTTCCATATTGCACTTTTGCATATTTACACTCTGAGTAATTGAAATTTTTGTACGAGTTCAGATTTTAACGTTAATGTTGTCATTTTATTTTTTGTCATTTGTTGTGTCTTATTTTCAAGGATGAAATGAAGTCGGTGTGATTTTGCTCTTTAAGGTGTCCTTGTGTTTTGTGTGTTGTGAGCTCCTGCTGCAAAACTTATTCCCCATTGTGGACCGATAAAGAAAATCTTCATCTGACTCTGAATGAAGCTAAACAAAGAATATGACATTGTAAACACGAGGCAGGCTCAACATTAGCATGTTAGCACTGTCACTGCTGTGGCTAAATAAAGCAGCACGGAGCCTCCAGCACAGAGATACGGTAGAGGATGGATCTTATTTAAAACAAATCATTTTGTGTTTCTATTTCCTGCCTCAGATCAAATATCCGACCGGAGAAAGCCGACCACAACTCCCACCAGTTCAAGATGCACACCTTTGAAAGGATCACGTCCTGTAGTTACTGTCACCTCTTACTCAGGTAATACTCAGGCATTATGAACACACTCTTTCATTAGATAATAATGTTAATAATCTGATAAAGACCCAATAGAGTAAAAAGTGCCCTTTTCACATTGTGCTCTTAATTAGGGCTTTCACACTTGCAGAAAACTCCTGAAATTTCCAGGAGGAGCTGTACGTGTGAACGCAGTTTCTCCTGCCAGACCCCTAGTTTTTTCTCCGCAGCAAGTCCGAGTGAGCTGATGTGAGAGCGCAGCAGAATATAATTGGAGAATTCACCTCGAGCCAATGGGAAGTGATTGCCTGACTCATTGTCTGACAGGGATAGTCTCTCGCTGTGAAGGGCATATGTAAACAGCCAGATCAGGAGAATATCCAGAGCATTCCTCCTGGGGCTCAGTTGGTAGAGTCATCGTCGGGAAGGTGTGACATGCGGTGTAAAAGCACTTTGAGTAGTCAGTAGTCACAAGACTAAAAAAGTGCTATACAAGCTCCAGTCAGTTTACCATTTATCTAGATATTTTCAGGAGAACATATGAGAAAACAACTAATGTTCCTGCCCCACTAGCTAATTGTTAATGTATATATTATATATAGCCTGCTGTGTGCACACAGCCAGAGTGTTATCAAGAGGCTGGCTCAAAAAGTCCACACAAAATCAGGGTGAAAAGTGAGTGCAGAGCATGTGTGAAAGTGTTTTTCAGCACTCAACCTCAAATCTGGGAAAGGGTTACCACAAACTCTTAAGTACACACATTCATCTAGGAGGGGAAATCGTCATGTGCCACTGCAATGTTTCGGTTTTTTCTGTTCTTATGAAAAGACACTTTCAATCTCTCTCATATTCCAGGCATGACAGGAACATAATGACATTTTATATTTTGGTTTCAGTCAGTTTTTGACTAAAATGTAAATGTCTCTTTAGGACCGCGTTTAATTGCAGTAGACATGGTTCATACATTGTTGACTGTCTCAGTTTCCAACAGACAACATCAGTTTTATGCTTATGAAAAGCTGAAGGACGTTTGTCAGGTCGTTTTCTTATCTTGAGACTTGAACAGAAGTGTGAAAAACTCAAAATGTCAGGGAATTTCTCATAATGGAGGCTGTTCTATATGCAATACATCCTGTGGTTTATTGTGTCCAGGGGCATCTTTAACCAGGGTTATCTCTGTCTGAAATGCGGGCTGGGGGCTCATAAGGAGTGTCTGGGTCGACTGGGACTCTGTGGGAGAACAGGTGAGATGGAGGCTTTTCACTTTTTTATTTTTATTTTTTGTATTACCCTTTGGTACTTTACATGTAATCTTGAGAATGGATGGCTTCCACTTCCGTGATATTTGCTGTGTATATTTATGTCCCTCGGAGAATACATCCTAATTTTTTGCTGACCTTTCCTCTAGTGCCACCATCAGGGCAAAATTACCCACAAAATATCAAAATCTAAAAGGCAGATTGCCATGAAATTTACTGAGCACATTCACTTCTCCCTGGAGAAGAACCGCTTTACATTTTGTGGATTGAAAGAGCATTTCTCTCGCTCTATATTTATGTCAGATTGTCAACTGGAATACAAGATCTCAAACAGCTGGGTTACTATGAGATACGATGTAAATATTTATGATCCCATACAAATTAAATCTCCCTTGATGAAGTAACCCTCTGACCTACCCTCAGGCCAAAATATCCATTTGTACATACCTTTATTTTCCCCTCAGGAAAACTTTCTTCTTCTTTAGAAACAGCACATTTTGAGCCATTTGGATCAGTTTAATGAACCCATAAGTATGTCAGGTATTTAGCAGGTGTTGCATTTTACTCCTGCGTCGTGCATCGGCTCTTTGCCACCAGTGTTTGTAGGGTGCAGTTCTGCTACATTACCTTCCCTGAATACACAGACAGCTCGGGTCTTTGACAACTCTCCTTAGCAGACGCCTGGTGGTCTTTATGCATTCTGAGGCGTGATGAGGGCCAGCAGAGGTTGACAGTTGAGGTTGTATGTCAGGAAGCCACCACACACACTCATATTGTAATTCCTCTCACTGTGTCTTTCTCTCACCTGACTGCAGATCCTGCCAAGCCGAAGCCGAAGGTAAGACCCGGACTGTTTCCTTTCTTCGACTTAGACACCCAAAAACTAACGCGACACACTCGCACCTCAATTGGTGATTTCACACTTAAGGGTTTTCTTTGCCACATCAATAAATAGTTCAGTTCCAGAAAATGCTGGTTAATAGATTTTTGGAGTGCACTTGCAAAGTAGAAGAAGCTGCTGCTAATATATTTGCCACTGTATACTTTATACTTTATACTATGCCTGATCTTCTTCATCACCACAGCCCTCCTCTGGATAATATTACCTCTAACTTCAGTCTATGAACACTGGGTGGTTTAATCAAACAGACTCTGCTCACTTATATTCATGTGAAATGAGATGCAACTACTGGAAATTAATTATAACATTTTGCTTCAAATGATGCAACAAAAATGGTAAAGATTTCATTACATTTTATTGGTTGGTAACATTTGTCGACATTATCCATCCCACAAACAATTAATCCCATACCGCGACGTCAACATGAAATATTTATAGATTGTGTTCATGGGAGAAGTAATTATTTAACCACAGACTGTTTCAAATAAAAGACAGCATGACAGCTCCCCAGAAATTCAGAAAAAACATTTAGAGCTCCCCCTTCTGCCCAGCTGCAGTATAGATTATAAGCTCCGCCTCTTGCTTGTTAGCAGATGGGACAATTGGTCAAACAATACAATCAAAAATACAAGACACTTCTTTTTTTCTCAAACATTGTTTCTGTTTTAAAAGTTGGGTCTTTTCACGCTGAGATATGTCTGAGTGTTTATTTTTTGAAGAGTTTAGTTTTTATATTGTTTTGAGGTAGGAGTAAAATGCAGTGATTGACAGCTCTGTTGACAAATGCGGCTCCTTCAGCGCTGCGATGCCAGCGCAATATATCAGCACCCGTCACAGGGGTATTTCCCTTTGTACAGGAAGTGGAGACGCATCATCCATCTTTATTTATTTTTTTTAAGATTTATTTTGGGGCTTTTAGCCTTTATTTAGATATGACTGATAGGACAGAGTAGGAAATTGGAGAGAGAGTGGGGAAAGACATGCAGGAAGTAAGCTGCAGGTTGGACTCGAACCCCAGGCCGCCCACTTGGAGGACTATAGTCTCTGTACATTGGGGTACGACCTAACCGCTACATCATTGCGCTGAGTCCATGACATTTTCTCAAGAACAGAGCACCTACGTTTTTCTCTTGTTCACTTTTTAAATGTTTTGACGAGTCCAGAGAATATAAAGCACACAGATAATTGAATTAACAGTATGACTCATTCATAAGGTCAGACTGAACCTGCACCATGAGAAGTATGAAGTACTCTTTTCTTCCTCCCTGGTTGTCTTTCTTGTTCCCTGACTTGCTTTCTTTCTCTCTCCATCCATAGGAAAGTACAGCACCAGCAGACCCAGGTCAGTATGGCTTGACCACTTGGCCACTTCTGTGAACCTGCTGAGGGCTTTACGTGGTCCCTCTTAAGCTGCTTTCATCTTGGTTCTGTAACAGAACAGAGACACTGAGAGGATGAAAAGAGTACGGTTAGTCAGAGGCCAGAGTGAAACCTGGAGGAAATAGATGCTGCTTTAAAGCAAACCCTCAGATGTTGCCAAAGATACCCCCCCCCCCCTTCACATTTTTTTTGATCAAATATTACTCAACTTCTTTTTTTTTTCCTTTAAAGTACCCTGAAGACTTTTTCTTACAAATGCACAAACAGGGAACTCTCCTGCTCATACACAGGCTTGAAAAGGAGGAAATAAATAAGCAACAAAAGTTTCCCCTTCACAAATAACATTACATTTGAGTAAGAATAGAAATGGATAATAGGACGCAGAAGGAATCCTTAACCAAAGCAGAAAAAAAAAAGCCCTTTTCTCACCGCATGCCGCGATGCTGAGACCCAAGACGACGTTGAGATGAATTGGAGTGGGTGGAATCATTATGAGGACCGCAGCAGGAGGAATTTTCTGCAGGCAGAAAAGCACTTCCAGCAGTCTATATGCCTCGGCTTGAACCGCTCAGCTTTGCCTTTGTGATAAATCAATTTCCATAAAGGGCTTTATGAAAAGACATCCGTGCTTATTGTTCTTATTAAAAAAAAGAAAAGAAAGAGTGTGAGATATTTCATTCATTGGAGGTCACCGTCAGCTAATAGCGTCCTCTGGGCTGGTTTTGCGGGGGAGACATGGCTGGAAGGGGGGTGGGGGGGGTTGAGGGCATGTCCAGGGGGGCTATATGTGTGAGTCTGGGGGAGAGTAAGTGGCTGTGTCTCTTAAGTTGGCAGGGGTGTTTAGTCTTAGCCTTAGCCGGATGCTTGTGGCTGTATTTGTCTGGCACGCTGAGGAAAGATTGGAACGGCTCCGTTCAGGAATCAAAGAGATGAATTTCCTGCAAGAGTCAATTGCTGCTTCTTTAGGATGGAGCATGTCAGACGGTTTAAGACCTCAATAATAAAAGGTGTCAGAATGTCCACATTCATGTCCGTGGTTAACAAAAATCAGTTGGGCTCAGACCTTAAGGACCGTGACAGTAAGGAAGTTTGCTTAATATACGTAATTGTCGCACACAATTCAACGCATCAGGCGCTGGCGATTTGACTAACCATGTCACCACTTCATGACTCCTCATGGTTGTGTATGAATAAGTGTGAAGTATGAAAGGAAGTTAATTGGCTGAAGGATGATGTTGACAGCGGCATAAAAGAAGTAGAAGAAGAAGACAGCTGGAAAATGTCAGACAGCCATGAAAAGGTGTTAAGATATAAGAGGGGGGAACAGACACCCAGCTGCAGTGAACAAATACATTAATCCTGCACTTAACCTTTTTAGGAGCATTTTATATTCTTCAGGTAATTAGATATTGTGATTGTCTTGCAACGTATCAATTGTCACAGAATCGCTGTATTGGGATTTTATCGTCACCCCAGGCCCATATCATATCATCTTCTATTGTACTGTAAGGTATCGTATCGTTATAATGATTTGATTGATTTAAAGGAGCAAAATGGTTGTATAGGTTGAAGTTGGCTCACAAGAGAACAACAGGTCAGTTAGACTCAGAGGTGTTAGGAACCCACATTTTGTTCTGCTTCTAGCAGGGCTGAGCAGTGTATACAAATTACAATACCAGTATCCTTAATTGATACTGACACCACCAGATAACTTCATTTAATCCAGTTCCGTCTTTTTGAGGGTTTTGTTAGCGCTGAACACCATTCTTCAATATAGTCTTGAACCTAAAACTCCACAGGCTGTATAGGATGTACTTCCTTGAGTTTGGCCAATACACCCTCCTGTGATTAAAACACATACACTTTTATTTATGATTATATCTTGGTACAAACAGAATTCAATTTGTACTGGACTCGGAGCCGCAGTTACAAGAGAAAAAAAAACGACATGAAGAGAGATTATATAAAACGTGACAATTCCAAATATATGCCGACATAAAAACACCTCCATGTAGCGCTGACACATTGACATAATACCTCAGAGGAATCAGGTACCTTGAACCACTCATAACTTATATATCTGCCTCGCAATCACCAGGTTTTATACGTTTTTGACTGATCAAATGTTCAAACAAACAACAACATTGGAACAAAAAAACACTGTTTGTTTTAAATGAATTATTTCCCAAATCTCACCATGTTGTCTGCATCATGTCAAAAGTCTTTCTTCTTACATCTTTAATCTGTAAGCAATAATAAAAGAATCAGGATGCACGAGGTGTTACCACTCTGGGAAAAGCTCTTTATTCCTCTCTATCAGCCTTTAAAATGAGAGTAAATCAATTCGTATTCCCCGTCTTCTAGGTCTCCCCAGGATGGTTGTGATCAGAGACTACGACGGCGTCCCCTGTCCCCACTGCGGGCCCCCACTAAGCATTCATGCGGGGGACGTCATTGAACTGATGTTTGCCGACCTGCACAGCTCCTGGTGGCAGGTGCGTGTCACTCAACTCATCCTCGTTTTTTTTTTCATCTTCGACATCTGTGACTGAAAAAAAAAAAAAAAAAACATGTCACGGCTCACCGGGCTGGCTCTGTGCACGCGATGTCTTTGCAGTGTCAACGGTTTGAATCCCCGTTGCAAGTCTTCTCCTCTCTCTCTCTGTCCCACTACCTGACAGAGAAAAAGCTTCTTGAAAAAAAGATGTGAATGGGGTTGACATCAACGGTTAACTTATTGGCTATTATTGCATCTAAATCACACAAAGAGATCGAGGCTCTTTATCACATTCTGTGTCCTGTCAGGTGAGCCCATAAATGTGACATAATGATGAGGTCATTGTAAATTTGAAATATCAGAAAAAGATCTGTATGAACTCTGGACCTCAGACACATTACCAACAGGGATATCTGTCTTTTTCTGTCATGCCTCAGATTAAAGCACAGCCCACATCAGATGATCTAACCAATTAGTGGCTTCAGCTGATTAATAGAGTGCCAGAGTGAGACACTAAAACAGCAGATACTTCAGCCTCTGGAGGATGTTTTAATGGTTGGCGCGCAACCTCATGTACAGGCGCATTAAACAACCATCTCACGAGGTCGCCCAAACGGTTGACAGAGTTTGACCTTATCTATTTTTTTTTGAAAAGGATGGCGATTTATCTGGGGTCTTCCGGCAGCCTCCCTAGCTGTTTCTCACTCTGCTTTACGGCGGGCATTAAAGCCCTCGTCCTCCTCCTGGTGCAGCTCCAATCAGACTGCAGTCTTTGCCAACGGCACGGCTGGGAGTTGGCCGTTTGCCTGATTTCTTATGCTGCGTGTTTTCTCGGTGATGTGACAGAGCACTAGGTGGAGGGTGAGAACAGGAGTGCCAGGAGATTTCCGGTAAGCCGATAGAATGGCAAGCAGAATGTCATGCCACAGGCCGGTTTGCTACCACGGCAACCATGCATGCTGGGAGGGGTTAATTAAATCAATTAAATGATAAAGCACATTTGTGTGGCACTGAAACAATGACCTGTTCAGATTCAAAAGCTGTTTGAATACAGTTTGTTTTACGTGTTCTGTCCAAACAACTTACACAATGTGCATGTATGGAACAAGTTAAAACAATTTTGATTATATGAGATGCATTAAAAAGGCAGAAAGAAGGGATCCCGGGGACCTAGTGGTTAGTGCGCACGCACCATGTACAGAAGCTCATGTACTTGAGAGCAGGTGGTTCAAATCAAACCTGTGGCTCCCTCTTCACATGCTGCTCCCCACTTTCTCTCTCCCCGGTTTATGACTCTATCCAATGTCCTGTCTGTAAAATGATAGGCATAAAAAAGCCCAAAAATAAATCTTATAAAAGAAGTCGAAGTCAGAAAGCATTAACTTTAGTGGCAGTGACGAGGAGAAATTGGCAATCATCATCAACTTCATTTTTGTTGACTGACTCAGCAGTCTATCAGAGAACAGAAAAAAAAAAAAAACAAGAAAAAAACAGGATATAAAAACAAACATGGTAAAAATCAGAGAGGGGACAATGCGTTATCAACAAACAGGATGTCTATGTTCAGCTTTCAGAAATAAAAAAGAAAGGGAAACTCTATTCTACCCAGTATGAGTAGTATGTGATCGCTGTCCAAAGTCTTCTTCAGAAACATCCCAAGGGCCACTAGGGGAAGACCACTCTCATAAAGATCTGTGTTAGACCCAAAGGCGGGTTGGACTGGGATTTCTTTACAGCTCAATTTGCAAATGAATGGAGGGAGATTGATGTTTCAAATGGTAAAATAAATTCAGCCACTGTGGAGACATCAATGTTTAAACTGAGGAAAACTGTCTTGCCTGCAGATTTGACGGAGTAGATTTGAAGGAAAATTCCATCAGTCAGCTGTGAGGTGTAGGTGGGTGATTTCACATTAAAGATCCAGAGAAAAAAAACTTTGGTCATTTGACCTGGGGGAAAAAAAACATTACTCAGAACATTAAACCATAAGGCATTATTCCCTGTTAAACTATGGGTCTTTTATCATGACTAGATTAGCTGTTATTTTTCTTCCTGGGGATTGGAGATGTAGCTACAGTCTCATTTAGTTATGTGGAATAACAAGCTGAATTTAAGATGTTGTTCCATTAACATATCTAAAAAAAGTCGACAGTAATGAGAAAGCAAGTGAGAAAAAGTTGATTTCGCTAAAGCTGTGGCTTAATCACCAGCTCGCTTCCTCTGATACTGTTCACTTGCTGGAGTAGTTTATTTAACTGCTCGTCTGTGACAGAGTCTAGTTAATGCAGTTTGGCTTCATATTTGACTGTTAGGTATCACAGAAGTTTTTTTTTATGGGGGCTTTTATGCCCTTATTTATTGATAGTACAGGGGATAGAGTCGGAAACAGGGATGAGCATGGGGAGTGACATGCGGGAAAGGAGCTGCAGGTTGAAGTCAAACCCGGAAGGCAACAAGGGGGGGCTGCAAAGTCCACTAAGTGCATTTATGTATACTATAATTCAGAGCACTCTTTACTTAAAACTAATATTATTAATGTATACATTGTCCCTTTTCCAGAAAAATGAAGTAAAATAAAAGCATTAAGAACAATACAATCTAAGTCAGTAGTGTCAATGAACAACAAAAAATAAATGTGCAAGTTATTTCCAACAGGTTTCTGCAGGTCTTAAAGTCACACACAACGAGTTTGTGGAGAAACAGTGAATCTACAACAAAACCCAGTTTGTTTACAATGAAATCTCCACAGGGTGCCTTTAATCTCCAGCGTCCCCAGCGGCGCTAGAGGATGGAATTACAGAACATTGAGAATTCATATCCCCTGTTACCCAGGAGGCAATTATCCCCCATCCCAGTGGCAGAACAATACAATCAATCACTGTAATTTCATTTGATCCTCTGGCTGCTGCCTGTTTATGCCAACAGAGTAATAAGTTTAATCTTTATCATACGCTTATCGAAGGCATAACAAATAGAGAGGGGCCTCTCAAAAAACCCTTTGATAAAATGTTATTACACAGAATGAATCATGGAGATGGGTAAAGATTTGCTTTCCAATCCAGTTACTGCCGGGCCCTGAACGGTCCCAAAAAGCATTTTATACTCTAATAAAGAGGAGTGAGGAGGAAAGCATAAACAGGGCAGGGAGCCGAATGAAGAGCTCCACACTCACTGTCTTTAGATTGACTCAATGGACTTCATATTGACCTCAACACTCAGCTCTGGAAACTCCAATTATCCCGAGCTTAATCTTCCTACACATGCTTATTATTACTGTCGGAAAGATTTAAGAGAGTTAAGGTTATAAAATAAGCCGAAGGAGGAAGTCTGTATTCAAATGAAGTGGGTAATTTGTTTACCCAATTTGGTTCATTTAGCTGCAGAAATAAAACGTGTCTACATTGTGTTTTGTTGAAGGCATTAATGATTTTCATATAAAGCCTGTGCTTCCTTGAGGCAGGATAGCTAAAACGCATTTGTTAGTCTAGAGCGAGCCGGGGAGCTCACGCTGTTTGGATATTCAAAGACCAGAATAAGATCCATTATTTAGTGTTAAACGAGGCTCTTGTTTTGATGCAGTACAAATCTAACTGCCGGCAGAGTTTGAACCGTAATTAACTTGGGCTGCAAATTAGATGCGCTGCTTGTTGTGTGCTAATTGCTGAGGATTTATTGAAGTGAGTGTGGGAGAGGAAGAGGAAAAAGAGAGAGAGAGAGAGAGAGAGAGAGAGAGAGAGAGAGAGAGAGAGAGAGAGAGAGAGAGGTGTGGTTGCTCCCAGACAAATATAATGCGATTAACAGCCAGTTGCCTTTGCAGGGCAGAATTCTGGCAACAAGCAAGATTGGCTTCTTTCCAAGTGATGCTGTGAGGCCCTGCCCATGTGTAAGTCTGCATATTTCTCA
This sequence comes from Labrus mixtus, assembly GCF_963584025.1. Taxonomy (NCBI): domain Eukaryota; kingdom Metazoa; phylum Chordata; class Actinopteri; order Labriformes; family Labridae; genus Labrus; species Labrus mixtus. The sequence continues at coordinate 23,255,107 of NC_083619.1, read as the reverse complement.
GAATCAATACGACACATTATGTGTGATAGCAATGCATTCAGTGGATAATGGCTGCTGTTGACGTCTAAGCGTAGGAATGTAGTGCTTTTAAATGGAGCTTTTTTCACTGCAGAAGACTGATTTTAGCCATTAGATGTGGCTTAAATATCACATTACCACAAATGACCTCCACTCCTTTGTATCGACTCCATTAAGACACAGACTTAACCACATTTTCTGTTCCACGCCAGGTTCCAAAACCTGTTGATTACTCCGCCCAGCTCTGGTAAGCGATGAAAACAAATGAGCACAGATTGCTAACATTAACCACAAGTTATTCTTGCTCTATTGCATTGACTGTATTGGCTGTTATTACCCTCATTCAGACCCTCGTTCAGATTGTGATTGATTGCAGTGTAATTGCAGCAGTTGTTCACGGGGGGGGGGCGTTCAGGTTTGCAGGGCCCATGGAGAGGTACCAGGCCGAGGTGGCGCTCCTGGACCGAGGAAACAGCACCTATCTGGTTCGACACAGGAGTAGAGAGTGCACCGAGTATGCCATCAGTATAAAGTAAGTGACAGGACGACTTGTTTTTCCATATTAACTCTCCTTTAACGGTCAGATTAGTAGATTAAGAGTGGAGGAATAAAGAAAATAAATGCAGACAACAGTAGTCCAAGAGGAAACAAAGTAATCAGACGAGATGCCTAGATTCATATCACTGCTCCTTACTGTTCAACAATGGGACACTGCTTGAATAGAACAGTGGCCCTGTAGGGCAAAACTCAAAGATATTAAACTAAACACTGCAACATTTCACAAAAAACAGAGTTCACAACACTCTTAGATTTTACAAAATAGAAGGACATTTCATAAAACACAACAACATTTAATGAAACTCAACGTTTACGACACTTCTTGTGGGTCGGCTGTGGCTCAGTTGGTAGAGCAGGACGATCCCCAGCTCCTGCAGCAACATGTCCGATGTATCCTTGGGCAAGACACTCAACCCGGAATTGCTCCCGCTGCTTTGCGGCGGCGTATGAATGTGTATGAATGGGATTAGTGACTTCTGATGGTCACTTTACATATCAGCCTCTGCCATCAGTGTGTGAATGTGTAGGTGTGGCCTGTGGTGTAAAAGTGCTTTGAGTAGCCAGGAGACCAGAAAAGCGCTATACAAGCGCAAGTCCATTTACCATTTATTAAAATACGATGATAATATAATACTACATTTCATGAACATTACATTTAAAAAAAATCTCAAAACACAAAATAATTACAGAAAAAAACATTTCACAAAATGCGACGTCTTTCTGAAAACAGGATATCAGAGAAAACGTTAACTAGTAACAAAAAGAATCTCAATCAATAAACTACAGCAACATTTCACAACATATTTCATGTCTCAAAAAAAAGAACAATTTTTTAAAACATTACATTTCGTGAACGTGAGGGAGATCACTCAGGTCACTCACTATCTCCTTTCACTGTCCACTTTACCTTAACCCCGGGGAAAACGTCACGAGGTTAAGGAAAGATGTTAGGAAAATTCATAAAGGATTTAGGGAAAGGCGATCTCGTTGCTCTGACAATCCGACCACGTTTCCACTAGGCGACGTCATTAAATGCGACGTGCCGGCGGAGGTTAATGATGTGAGTCCGCCGTGTTGAAACTACAATGTTCAGAAAATGGACGACAAAAAACGCATCTAAAAAACTTTCCCCTGTCCCTTCTTACCGGTGAAATAATCCTAATCACCACAAGGTTGGGATTGAAATAAAAGCAATATAGAATACCAGGCTACAAGTAGCCTAACAAAAGTGAAACAATCAGCTTCCTGTCCACTCAGAAATCAACATCAACATAAGTATGATTGTATGATGAAATTAATTGTTACATTTCTGCAAGATATAACCTACACATAATATTTTAAGCATACAAATGTACAACTGCACAAAGCATTCTTAAGTGAATGAAATATCTTGAATAAAACATCATCTGGATAAAAATGTCTCTTATCTTTTTATCTTTTACATGATCTGTGTCACTTTTCTGTCATCGTTCATTTCCGTGAACGGTCGGATGTGCGACTCGCTTTAAATGTTGCGGCCGCATGGAATTGTGGGGCGGCATATCTCATCTCCTTTCGTAAAGGATGGTCCAATGCTAAAGGAGGTTATAAAGGAAGCATTGACCCACCTTTCCTTAACTTTTAGAGAATTCGAACGGCTCTTATCATGGCCGTCACTTAAATGCTTCCGGGTCATTTCACTCAGTTAGGAACCTTCCTAAGCAAAAATGACAATTCGAACGCACCCACTGAGTGTATGGGAGGTAATCATCTCAGTGCAGTGTCAGGTGTGTGTGTGTGTGTGTGTGTGTGTGTGTGTGTGTGTGTGTGTGTGACTGATTGGCTCTGATTTGGACCAGCTGTGTTAACTTTATATATTCCCTTGAGTTGCAGCACTCTTTGCAGAGTCATCATTGTCTTACCATCAGGGATAGTGAGAGGTTCTCTCTGTGTTTCTTTTTGTCTTTTAGAAGTGTGTGATTCTGCATAAGCACCACTTGATTTGCCTTCTATTTCCAAAAGCTCTACAAGTGTAGTTTGTTGGTGCTGGGAGTTTCTGACCCATCCTTTTTGTTTCTTTGTAAACACGAGCCTGGTTGCCTTTGCGTCTTAGCTGTAGTGAGTTTCTTTGTTCTTCCCTTGAATCTAGTTTGTTATTATCAGCTGCTCAGCTGCAGTGGTTTTGTTTCTCCTTATCTCAGGGCTTTTTAGAAAAGGGAGCCCATGTCTTTGGCTTGTAACTATTTAGCTTCTTCTTACTCCTTCATTCAATCACGTTTGATTTTAGTGGTTATCCTTCTGGGGTGACTTTAAGATTCCCCTAGGTTGCAATTGCACCCCACTCATCATTGCAATGAATCACAATATTTCAGCACACCTGATAATTAACAAAACACAACGTGAAAAAAACTCTAACGAAACAACTCTTCAAAAAAAACATTTCACATATCAGTCTCAATAAAAAAAACAGATAAACATTTCACAAAAAGGTTCTTGAAAAAACACGCTGAATGTCTGCAAAACTGACTTTACACAAAACACAAAATATTCTTTACACAAAAGACACTTTTTACATTTAAAACAACTTTTTACACAACACAACCACATTTCTTCAAAAAAATAAAAAAATAAACCCTTTAGTGTCGCAAAAGAACATCTCAGACTACAGACAAGTTCAGGCTTCACTGTGAACCACACAACTTCATGGACTTCTTTTATAAACTCTTCGAATACAAAATGCACATTACAACCCACATGTCTGCCGTCTCTTTTCGAGACAAGTGGTCATTTCATAACCTGACCTTGATGAAAAAAATAAATAAATTCTTCGTTGCAAGAACTAGTCCCTTTGAACACAGTTGACAATGAGGTCTGTTTCTTTTTCCTGGAAGAGATGTGACTGCTGAATTTCTGAAGTGTCATTTTTTTTTAAAGCCTGTGAGCGTAAATCATGAAGTTCTGCCTTTATAACATGAAGGTACATAAAGAAATGATACATCAAATTTCATCTGGGAACAGAAAACCAAAGGTTCCTGCATAATAATCAAAATAATAGAGGTAAGTCTTTTTACTGAGTCTGCCCTTCCCATTTAAGTAGTGACGTCTCTGTTGAAACCTTAAGCACTGTTGATTGTTGGTTCCACCATCTCTCTATTGTCTGTCTCTTCAGTGCAGACATACTGTATGTTCAAGGAGAGTCCGTTAGCTTTGCATCATACCATTTGCCGCACTACCAGACTCAGAAATGTATTTCAAAGACAGCTAGCATCGCACTTGAATCGTAGATAAAACATTCATCCCTTTAGGCTGCAATATATGGCTGCTTTATCTGCAAGTTGAGTGCCTCTTTTGAAATACAACACTGTCCATTTCACTGGTGAATATCTCTCAGGCTACATCAAAGCATGTTCAGTCTTTAAAAAAAAGAAAAAAAAGAAAGGATATCGAGTCCTCCCGACCTGGCATGACGGCTCTGAGAGATTACAGCAAGTGAGCGTGTATATTCTGAAAGAGTGTTTGGATTTTAAGACCATTTAGCCAGTGACACACCATTCCAGCCCATTTGGTTTTTGTGGACTCATACCGGCCTCGCGTTCAAAGCTTTGAACACTCCAATCCTAATTGCCTGTCGCGCTGCTTAAGATCATTATCAGGATGGCCGTTTGAGATAATGGAGCTTTATACGGAGAGCTGCTACTAATCAACGGGAACTGTCTAATGTCAAACACTGCGAGTTGTCCGGTTGTGTGTTTTGTAAAGTGTGTGTGTGAGTGAGTGTAGTCTTGGGGTTTCTTTGTAAGGGATAATGTTTACTGAGCCGGTTGATATAGCACAATGGAACCTTGACTTGGTGAGCTGGACCTCGATGCGAAGTGGAGAGAGGTCTTTTCTCTTAAGAAACCCCCTGTTAGACTCATAGTTGCAGCTGCATCCATAGCTTCAAAAGAGCTAAGCTTGCTGGCATTACTCACACTGAACTGACCTAAGACAAGGTGAACAGGTCAGCATGAATCAGGGCCGCACCTGAATGTGCTTTTCTGCCTCATCTGTAACCTTGGCGAGGGATGTAAGAACACACACTCCACACAATACAATGCAATTCACAATGCTGGGTTCAGGATAGGATTGTTCCTTGATTTTTTTTTTTTTTAAAGGATTGAATTATATATATATATTTTTTAAATGAGAACCAGTTGAACAACATACAGTAATTTACACAACAGCAAAAGAAGGTCCATATTTGACGTAAGATATTTCACATTAATCAGAATATTAACTGGAGGGAGCTACCAGAGGATGTCTCTCTTTCTCTCTCTGTTAGCTGCAGAGTGTATAGAGACGACTCAATACTCATACATGAGGAGTAGTGAGAGAGGGAGCGATCGTCCACCAGATTATCAGTCTTGGATTGGGATCTTTTGTGTATAAAAAAGTGCTAAAATGGCCAACAAATATACCTGGGTGGGCTACACAGGTATCTTTTGGGTGTGGGAAACACTGCAGTCTATTCTAATGCAAAACTAACCTGCTTCCTCCAGTTTGTACTGTACGTCTTTTACAGTGCCCTGTGCAGATAGTGCCTCTGGGTTTGATTTTTTTTTTTTTATCTCACCGATTTGAGTCGACCCTTTTGTACTGATCTCCTGACGTACTATTACATCCCTACCATTCAAAATTCTTTAAACACTATCCTGTACCAGTTTCCATTTAGTGTGTACTTCTTAGGCCTTTAGTGTTTACTTCTTAAGACTTCTTACTTTTCTGTTGTAGCCTACAGATGTTTGCGTCTTTTATCCACTATTGCTTTGTCTCTGCTGTTTTCGTCTCTTTTCTCTTTATTTCTTGCAGTAAACAGAGCAGCAAAAACCTAACAACACTTCTTTTGGTGGATTGATACCATTACAATTCATCCCGGAGAATCTGGGATTAGAGATGCATCCCCAGCAATGGTCTGTTCTTCACTGCGATGGTTTTATGCAGTGGAATAGCAGACCTTTGAATGCCGTAATTGACCACCTAGAATCAAGTACTACAGATGTGCACTAAAGGAGGCAGAAAAAGCTCAGCCCTCACCAAACAGGGGCTCAGCCATCTCCATATGTTATGCACCATATAACTCAACTCACATCAATAATGTATAAGTCACCATATATTCATAATGTATCAGTAAATCTGTAACAGGACCATATTCTCCTCATCTGTTATGCTCTGAGATTTCTATGCTGGATCCATCTCCAGTGTAAGCGGCACACCACCATATGAGACGCATGCTATTTACTGTTCTGTGTATGCATTCAGTTTGACAGGACATCCCCACATGTGCCTACAGCAAGTACTTACTGAATAATGTTTTTATTTTATTTTTTCTAGGTTGGCCCACATTACTTATCAACAAAGCAGAGTGCTTAGCCTGAGCTATAAGTCTCTTATTGTATTTATTATTTAATCACTTAATTATTAAATAAGGCCCGTAGTTTATACTCCCAAGTAAGTGATGTAGTACTCAGTCTAGTCTAGGTCTCAAGACCGGTTTTGAGCCTTGTCTGAGTCTCAGACTGGGTAGATTTGGATTTTAAGTCAAGGCCACCACTGACGGGCTTTTTCACGTCATAACTGTGAAAATATGTGTCTTTCTAAAAGGACAAATAACTTCAATAAATTAATTATTTGAATTTTATCCCCCGATTACGTCCGCAAACTTCCAGATGTTATGGTCTAAGTGAGTGGCAGGTCTTGCCCTGCCTTTTGGCATTTTCCTTTGGACCGTTTGTTGCTGTTTTCTGCTGGGTATTTCAATATGACTACTTGTGTTTTAAATGTTGTATGGGTTCCTATCATGCATACAAAGCAGTACAACGTTTGTTCAGAGTTGACAAAATTTGTTTAGGTTCAGGTGTTATTTTAAATGTGTTTAGTATACTCTTACATTTCTTCGCTGTCATATGTATGGGCTGTTTGCAGAGAGAGATTTAAGAGGGGTATCGTATGATTTAAGGGGAGAAGGGGGAGAAATACCTTTCTGTAAGATTCACTGATCTCCTTTCTGCCTTCATTTCTATTTTCCTTTTTGATACTGGATACTTTAAGCATTTTGTTTCTACATAAATGTATCAACCTAAGAAGGCTCACAAGCCATATCTGGTTTTATTACACCACCTATGATAAATATGATACAAGGCTGGGAAAAAAAATCATTTGAAACCACTGGTAAACAAAATAAAGAGAGTAGAAGTGGGTAATCTTCTATTATCATCTGCTGTGAGTGAATTGGCTTTGGATGTTCCCAGCATGGTAACCGACAGTCAGCCCGGACTGACCTCGTAAGTGGTTCACCATAGAGACTGGATTTAATGTGGAAGCATGTATAGTTGATTAGCAACCGATGTCTTATTCATACTCCACAGGTTCAATGAAAAAGTCAAGCACATTAAGATTCTGACCAAGGATGGCTGCTTTTACATCGCTGAGAGCCGCCTGTTCAAGACTGTGCTGGTAAAGGTTTCCCTTTTTTTTTCTCGAATGCTTGAGCCTCATGATCCATCGAAGCATTAATGACTAACATCCTTTGTACATCATATGGCTTTTAAAAAATGTTTTGGAAAACTATAGAAGCCCTATAAGCACACATGCATCCATGTTTTATTGACTCTGTTTTCACATGATAACAAGTGATTTCCAGTTTTTTTCCTAAGATCTGCACTTTTTTTTTTTTTAATCTCATATAGTTGCAAAAGCCCAAAACAAACATGAGACAAATAAGCTTTTCATGCCTCATCAGTGTGGGCAATGGCAGCATGGCATGTTCTTGGTCTGACCTATCAAAGGGACAATTGTTTTGTTCTCCAGTCCACCAGAAAATGATTTTGTTATCACGAGAAAACAAGCTTTGTTATCTCCAGATAATGAGATAAGGTGAGATATGGAGAAACAACCTTAAATAAATTGTTTATCACTGGAAAATTGAGTAAATAAAATATATATGGATGCATGTCTACTTAGGGGCTTCCATAGGATCCACCACTGCAGGAATGTGGAAATGTAACTAGTTCTTTACAGTGCTAAACATTTTTTTTTTTTTTTTTTTACAATTCTATAATTTCACAAAGGTTTAAGCTGCCTGGTAGTGAATTTTGATTGCAATAGCTTATTTGAAGTACTTTTATTTGAAATAGGCTAAAAAAAAAAAGTGGTATTATGGTTCCTCAGTCATGGCTGCATTTGTATAGACATGATCAAACAAATACCTTTCTACTAACCTTCCCATGTGTTTTTTTCTCTCTCGTTTCTATCCCTGCAATACCATCTAGCTTCACCATGTTGTTTTTGTTAAAATGTGTCTTCCCTTTTACTTTGCTTCTTGTGCACAGGACTTAGTGGACTACTACAAGGAGCATTCTCTGAAGGAGGGCTTCAGCAGTCTTGACACCACTCTGCAGGTCCCCTATAGGGAACTTTCCAATGGAAACGTGCCCAGGGCCATTACCAAGGCTGGCAGTGGTGAGTGTGCTACACAAACATCCAGGTGTTCCTCAGCTGACACCTCAGATCTACCTGACAGGTGGAAGTGTTAACCAGTCAGATCAGTTTTTCAGTTATAGATTAAAGTAATACCGAGCATTTCTGTTGACCTATTTGGAGCACAGGAGGGGGTGAGTTTTCCTGGGTAGTAGATTCTCTCTACGCTGTAAAATACAAGTTTTAATACAGAAATGTATGCTGTATTTACCCTTTGTCCATTTTTTGTACCTTTAGGGTAATTTACAAAAATGTACATAAAAAAACCCACCAAAACCAGAAACATTATGCATAAAGTTATGGTCTGAATATAATAATAGATTTTTTTAACAATATTATTCAGTTGCTTAATAATTGTATTTTATTTAAAAATAGAAAAAACACACAAGAACTATTCTAATAACTAATGTTGTTCCCCCTTTATCATAAGGAAACAATAGAAAAAGCTGAGGGTAGAAACAGTTTGCAGAAATAAATCTCTCTCTTGCTATATTTGATCACAACAGAATGGGTAACCAGCCATATGCTCTCACCTTGACACCCTGACTGTGATGTAGAGAAACAGTCCCAGCTGACATTACAAAATCATGATGGTAGTTATTTTTTCTTGCTCATTAGACGCTCCATTTAAAACCATTTCTTGATACCTGTGGCATGTTTGACATTTAAGGTATTGCTAGAAATATTTAGCATTATAACTTCCCTGTGGAAGACAGGAGAAGTTGTTTTCTTTAAAGACATGCCTCTTAAGTGTGTGGTTTATGTTTCTTGTCATTTGCAATCTAATGCAGTCAAATACAACATCTTGAGAACATGTAATGCGCTTTTGGTTATATTATGAATGCATGGCCATAACTCTTTATATGAGTGTAAATCATATCATGTATAAAACATGACCATAGTCTCACTAGTCATCAATTGGTTTTTGAAGTGGAGTTTTTGAAGCCCAATCATGGCGTTTGCCATATGGGAATTACTGTCTCAAAATAACTTTCTGTCAACCAACTATCATACAGGACATGTAGAGCAGGAGAGGGCCCTGGGGCAGGTTTTAAGCCTTCTTGCAAACAGCTACAACATGCCCACCTGTCAGTCAACCCAGCCACACACTTTAATATGCACATTTATAAAAAATATTATTTATATAAAAAACTCCTTGGCTTAATAAAACCAAAACCTAGAGAAAAACTTTGATCAGCTGTTCATTGGTGAGCCTCTTGAGTGTTGGGATTTGAGTCAACAGCTCATCAATACAAAGCGCCACACTTCTGTTTTTCCACCTTCAATACAAAAGCACTAGATGTCATAATGCATGCAAGAGGGAAACTGACATCCACAGAGCCAAGAAGTAAACATTTAACAGATACAGTGTTGACAGCGAGCGTGAGATAAAGTGTGAGATTGTGCGTTATGTGATGCGATGCTGTTAGAAGCATGCTAAGCCAACACACGGAGCTAAATACCGAACCTTACATGAGCTTAAGAGTGAACCCAAAGCAGGACATTGCATATTTTATGCTTATTATTATATTCCTTATAAGCTACTTTTTTAAGCAGTAATTGTGTAGCTGGTATCAGTAACAGGGGATTATATTTAAATGGACTACCTTGTTGTGTAAATGGATTTTGATTGGTTCAATTAATGAACAGAAACAAGGATTCAATCCGGATATCAGCTAATTACAGCTGGGGTGTATGACTTCCATGTCCTACAGGAACTGATGCAGTGCTGTATTTAATTAAACAAGAAAGGAGCCCAGCCTTTTAACCAGTAGTGACCCTGTTTTTGATTACTTTATGTAACCTGATAGATGTGATTCATGTCAGGTGGCAGACTTCCTTCACCTGGGTCACACTAACATTAGATAATAGGAATAGAGTCAGTATAAAAAATACTCCCAGTATCATACTGCACACTGTTTTTAATGGTAGGCCAGGCTTAGTCTGTAAGGAACTTTCATTTCTACCTGCTGCATCATTAGACATGATGCCTTGTTGTACATAAGTCCACTCCCTGCGTCATCACTGGCTCTCAAAGACAGGAGCAGATGTTCAGTGACTCTGAGGCAGCGTGTGGAGAAAGGGAAATGAGAAATTAAAGAGGAAGATCCTACTACAATAGAAGGGGGAGGAGAGAGAACAGGAGGAAAATGATAAAAATAGTGATACAATGAAAAAAATCATACTTGTCAGATGCAAAAGAAATCGAGAGAAAGGGAGATAGGAAAAAGTAAGAGATGTGATGTCTCTATTTCTGTCTTTACAGTGAATGCTATTTTAGCTTAGCATAAAAACATAAACGGGGAAACCGATAGCCGGCCTCTGCACCTTCTCGCTATTTAAAAAAATTAAATCAGTCCTTGAATACATGCAAATGAAAATGTAAAATCCAAAATGAAATGGTATAAAGTTGTGTGATTTCAGTATGGATGGGCTTTTTGCTAAAGTGTGCAGAGAACACGATAAAACAACTCGACATGCAAGTTAGAAACACTTTCCTCATAAATGTGGCCATTTATTGCAAAAGATATCATTACAGACAATGTGCTGGTGTACAGTAAATGTGTGTTTCTGTACCTGAAGGTCATTGCTTGAACCATATGATTTGCTAAATCCATGCAAAAACAACGATTTAGAAATGGTTGGATGGAAGAATGCTCCAGGAATTTTCTTAGCCAGGTCTGATGACTCGGGTTAGTTGCTGCTCTACGGTTAAAAATGATGTTCTAGTCTTAATGCTAAACTGAAACTGGGGATGCATGCTTCATGGTTAGAGTACAGACACATGAATGGTGGCAGTTTGTCCCGCCAGAAAAGCAGCTAAAGCATGCTTTGAAAAAACGAATTATATGTATTAAAATATAGCAATAGGAATTATAAAATGTACACCCTGCTGAAATTGAGTCAGACACTCTGACTGCATTGTATTCTGTGTGCATTTGTAGGTTGAATTAATAAGACATCTAAATACAGATGGCGTGTAAATACCAGATGTAAATGGGGGAAAAATAGAGACGCGACAGGAACAAAGGGAAGGCAGGAGGTAGAAAAGAGAGAGAGAGAGAGCAGAAGACAAAAGAAAGTGAGAGAGAGACAGTGAGTGAAAGAAATAGAAATGAGCCTCAGCAGCTCACCAGGCTCGGCAGAGAGGTCCCAGTTAGGGCCCGATGCCCCAGGCAAGCACCAGGAGCCTGCTACTCCAAACGTCACACTCCACACGCTGCTCAGCTCTGAGATGGCGTCACAATTTTCCTGACAGGACATGACATTTCACTTGGGGTGGCAGCGGAGAAAGCCGTGTGACAGCCGCCCGCTGACACACTCCTCGGGGATACCCCTGGTCCAACGGAGAGGATGTGCCTGTTTCTGCAAAACTGGGGGGGGGGGGGAGTTTGCAAATACGATCTGATGTGAAAGAGCAGAAAGCAGCTGGAGGTAAACTGTCGTAACTTAAAGAGAGGTGTATGTGTAAACAACCACGGTGATGGCGTCAGGAGCCGCGGCAGGCATGAGGAACGCCGGAACAAAGTCAAAGTTAGCCCTTTGTGTCTGTTCGGATGTAAAATTCTGCTACATCCTTGTCCCTGTGCCTCCTTTGACAGCCTCGGTCTCCCAGCGCATCAGGCTTCAAAGCAGCTCGGCAAGAGGTGTGTTTGTGCATCAGTGCCATTCACAAACGCCCTGTTCTATGAGAAAGCCTTGACATACCCGCTGTTGCCTCAGTGCATTCTGGGATAGATTATTATTGCCTTAAGTCGTCCACCCCCATAGACAGACTTAGTGTGGGCACCCGCGTTCTCTTGTCTGGTAAACAGCCTCCATGGAAAGACAGATGTCATGCCAGAACAAAAAAACACACACACACGCAAAATGGTTTGGATCTCAAAACAGACTCCTCATAGCGAAAGAAAACAGAATGAAAGGCTGAGCAAACATTCACAAGATGCACAACTGCTGAAATGCCATCAAAACTCTGGAGTAATTTGTTTGGAAGACCCAGACAGCATCGTTAAATAAGTCTGTCTGAGTGCGTCTTATCTGTGTATGTGTGTGAATAGTAAGACTGGGAAGCAATTAAATCTGTCAGGCTGATTATTTTGCTCTGAAATATCAGCATTATAAGGGTATATCATTCGGTTACCTTAAAGCTATGAGACACCTAAACAGAATATTGTCAGAATTTACATGTTGACATGTTTGTAAGTACGGTGTCAGAGCCATTTGTGTGTTCAGTATGTATGTGTGCTCTGTGGTAGTTCCTTGTGGTCACAGTAGGGGGCACATTCACTTTGGTGTTGGGAAGGTTACAAGTAGAGGAAGAGTTAATCACGGACGGGTGAGCAGCCCACCGTGAGAGGCACACAGTTTTTGACGGCTGTTGGAAATGTATCGTGAATGGAACATTTATCCTGGCTTTGTTTTACATTCAAGTTATAGTGGAAAAAGTGTATGTAGACGACCAGAATATGTATTGTGAACGAACGATTCAGATAAACCCGATTGAGTGTGACAGCACGGAGTTGATTGAATTATTGCCACGAAACAACGCGTCAATTAAGTACGGTAGGCTATCAGCCCCTCAGTGGCTCAAACTTTTGATAAGCAAGATCAAGCCACTACATACGGTATCTACATTATAGTACTAATACTATGTATATAGTTTAAGAAATTTGGAAATGTCTTGACATTGATATTGGGTTTGAACTGCACGAGGTAATGTTCTTGTTTTTATCTCCGGTTAGTTTATCTATCTAGTTAATTCTCTCTATCCAATAATAACAAAACGCCAAGTCTGTGGCTCTTTAAACTTAGGGTTAGTTATCATTGTTGCAGATGTTTTCAGGTGTGACTTTGAAAGTCTTTTTTTAAGGATTATTTCAGGACATTGTGGATGTGTCTTCATCAGCTGTTGTTGGGCATCGGAAGGAGCAGTCCAGCTTGGGAATCACACAACGCTTTCTAAAGCTACAGTGAGCATCCTTCAGCATTGCCTTCATAGCCAAGTAGGGGCATCTCAGCTAAAATTGCATGTGGTGCTAACTGGTATGAATAGAAAGCGATTTGTAAATTTGTAACGACCATGCAGCAGCCACTTAAAATGAATGTTTTTACAAGTCAGTCATTCAGCGTTCTCCAGTTAACGCTCACTCAGATGACTCGCCACATATCTAGGGTGTCCCATTGCTGGTTATCACATGTGGAGTTGCCCTCAAGGGTAGACAGGCAGATATCAATCAAGATGTGATCTCTGTGCCCACACGGTTGATTTGGGCTTTCTAATATTTCACTCAGAGTTTTTAAAGGGCACTTAATGAGACTCTCAACTTCGCTTTCGTCTATGCCAGAGGCTCAAGACTAACGATGAGTGGTGACAGCTATTCAAAATCAGTGGAAATGAGATCTGAGAATCTGAGCATTTATTGAACCATGAACCAGATATTAAGTATGAGCTTACTTAATGCTTCATGTAGGCCGACAGTTCACGTTTTATGCACCTTATGTGTTTGTTTATGCTGTGTGTACGCTTCCTGCAGGTATGTGTGTGTGGTTTATTGCGTACACTCTGGTCACAAAGTTGACACATATTGGCCTGCATTTACTTATCCCTGTGGGGGAGAGGAAGAAGCCATGGAGCCATATTGTCGTGATGACAGGAGGAGTTTTTTTTTTTTTTCCACTGTAAGGGTCTGCCGGCTCAGATGGGGTTTCATATGGGAGCAGAAGTCGTTGGCTCGGTGGCATGGATTCCCAGCCGTTGCCTTGTCAGGGCACCGTGCTGTGCCCAGACGTATATTTACCCCCATGCTGCTGCTGTAGCCCACCTGGTCTGATACTCAAAATGTTGTTTTTCCTGTTTTGTTCCTGTTTGTTATGCAGTAAAAATCAGGCTAAGGTTGTTGAAGCTACACTACATGGCTGAAAGTATTTACACAGTTGGACACCTGATCTTTACAGCCAAATGTGATATCTCAGTCAAAAAACTTCCAGCAGATTGTTCTTAAACTGTCTGCAAGAATTTGAATCCCGTCTACAATTTTTACCACGCAACTAGTAAGTAGGCTACCCTAGTGCTAAGTCAGCTAATGTTGCTAATGTGCAGTGGAGACTTGTGAATAGTGAACACTGAAGGGTCATTTAAATACTTGTTTTGTAATGTTTACAGCCTGCTGATTGCATTTTGACTCGAGGTGTTATCAACTTAAGATTCGACTCCTCAACTCTTGAGGCTGTATTAAATATTCATATTTGTCAAAATTATACATTAAAAACCATACACCAGGGGAAATTACACACTGTCGTTACTAATGCTTTTATTGTTTTGCCCTCTACTGAACTCACTCCTCTCCCTTCATTCTTGCTTTTTGCTTATTTTTAACTTTGCCAACTTTTCCTCTTACCCTCTCTCTCTGTCAAACTTGTGTTTTCTTTGCTTATGTTCTGTCTTTTCTCCCACCACGGTCTAACCCCCCCCCTCCCCCCTCCCTCCCCTCCATCACTCGCTTCATTTCTCTGTAGTTCCTCCTGGCGGCTGCAGCTTTGTTCCTCCCACCTCCTCGCCTTTTTGGTCAGGTACAGGTACAACTTTTCTATACTCTTTCTTTGTCTCTCCCTTGCTGTTTGCCCACATTTCCGGGTTTCCAAAGACTGTTATCTGTCTTGTTTTTCCCATCTCTGTTGAATAATAGAGTCTAATGGTGGTGCTTTTTACGTCATATTGCACAGAACGTACTGGTTGCCATGTGGGAAGAAACCTTCACTTCAGCGTTCTTTGAAGCTAAATCAGAAATGCAGTGAATTTCTGACAGCTATGATATCTCCCACTTGGTGAGAAGAACTGCAAAATTGTCAACCAACTTGTGGCAGAGAACAGCAAAACCTCTGCTGGCATCTCCTTTTTTTTTTTTACCTAATTAATAAAATAACAACATTACATCATAAAGTCAGCAGTTTGGAGTTTCCCAAAATGTGGCACACGTAAAAATGGCTCATTTTGGTTTAATACCTTTTTATTGGATAACTACAAGGCTAATGACTCTAGCAAACACATTGAAATAATAAGAGAATCTGCCAACATGGCATGAAAAGAGCAGATTCGTCTACTTCAATGACTTTATTTGTCCCATCTTTGCGTGCACTGCGGTCCATAAGCATGTAGGTATACGCATGCATGCATGTATGAGTGTGCTGAGTCTGTGCTGGCATAATGTGCCTGTGTGATGCATGAGGGGGCAGATGTATTCCTTTCATTCCTTTCATATCTCACCATGTGTGTCACCTGTATTTCCACAGATAAGGTAAACAAACCTATGCACACACATGCTGACATGAGATATGAGCCCTGACCTGCCTGTGTAGTGATAACCTTGAATAACCTGAATGTGTGAGCTGTGTTGAATATTAACTTTTAACAAGATCAACACATGACAATGGTAACCTGTGGCCTTTTCTCGGCTGCATGTTTGGGGCCACCGAGCTGGGCTGCTGTGTGTATTTCTTCATTTGTCACCACTGAACATGATGAGTTCTCTCCACTTAATCTCTGTGATTTTATTACTTTGACTCAGACACGAGAGTCAAGCCTCTTTGTTGTCTTAAATCCTACAACAGAGCCATACTCATTTTACTGTAGATGATACTTGGGAATAAGGTGTTAAAATACTTTGTACATACTGTAGAATCATCCGAAGATAAAAACATATAAACTAATGATACACAACTGTCAGGCCTAGGATAGGATTTAAATCAACATATGCAGATTTGATCAGTAGTGTTAACGCTATCCTCCTGGCTAACATTAGCTCCCTCTGCCTGCACTCCGATCAGCCTTTGGAGCTGGCTGAAACACGTTTTTGTTGGGGTCAAATGCCCTATAGCCAACTCCCTCCCTCCCTTTCTTTTTCTTTCTTTTCTGGCATCCTCACTTTGTGCAGGACCTGGAATGGCTTTACTGATTCCAAACTGGCATAGCATTTAAGTTCACTGGACCCCCTTTTTGTTAGTAACAGAAAAGAAAGAGGCTGCAAATGCCTGTGGCCTGCATAGCTGTGTTAGCAGGCTAATGTTAGCACACTTAAGTTAGCACATAGCTTCACATCGCACATAGATTGACACAGAATGACCGTGATCAACAAACTCTTACTCAACATTTAAATACGCAGTGAGTAGGCTATTCTTCTTTTCTCTAGTTCTTGACTGAAACAGCTTTGTACGCAAGGCCGTCCTGTCCATGTAAACACGATGTAAACACAGCTCCGACAACAACACAGCCAGCGGGACTCACGCTTCTCACTCACTGTCGACAGTCATGACTCAGAGAGACATTTACAGAGGATGAACTTGATTTCTGCTATATAAATGTGTAAAATGTCACACATTCCTCCTTTAAGAGTAAATGGTTAATTTTTAGGTGTAAATTAAATTTGTCCATTTTTGATTAAAATTGGACCATGTTTTTTTTTGCTTACCTCCCTTGGCCCTCCCCATGCGACTGGGCCCCATAAAGCCTTATCCGCTCTAATGGGCGGCTTTGACAACTGTAAAAACTAGAAAAACAAAGTTTAGTTGAGCTTAAGTTGTCATAGTAGTGCCAAACATCTTGTTAGTAACGCTGCCCTGTACGATTAAGTTATAACGTGCCTGTTTGTCAGTTAGGGGTTAAGTTAAGAGTCAGTCATCAAACATCACTGCCCCTACTCGAGTGAGTGACAGACCTTAGAGTTAAAAGGAAATCTTTGAAAAAGTTTCCGATTCCAAATACAAGGGAGAAAAAATGGTTTGAAAAGACTTCTAAATGGGCTGACAGGTGAGAAGTTCGCCCAGCACTTAATGGCAGGGTATCTTAGATGAGAAAAATGCAACATCAGAATGTTTTATTTTTCCTAATATTAAGTGAGTAATAAAGCTTGAAACTGTTGCAGCACCAAGGGGGTAACTCTTTTATCCACACTTTGGATTAGATTCTGATTAAATTGTCTTACTGGGATTGACCGATTTGTTGGCGACCATTGACAGCAGAGCGCCTTAAAGCCACAGTGCTCAGTTATTTTCCATTTGTACTACCAGACTTATTTGAGACCTTCACTGAAACACTCTGAATCTCTGATAGTATAGTCTCAGAACAGCTGAGAAATTGAAGGAGGTGGATTGCAACAATACTAAGGAACTCCTTGTCTCAGTGTTTTCCCCCAGGGTGGTGGGTATTGCAGTAGCACGCTATGACTTCTGCTCCAGAGACACACGAGAGCTCTCCCTGCTGCAGGGAGACATCATCAAGATCTACACCAAGATATCCAACGGGTGGTGGAAGGGAGAGGTCGACGGCAGGGTAGGTCTGTTGTAGGGTCCTGTCACTATGGCAAACATCTCTACACGTTTAATTACACGTTTTTCTTTGGTGTCACCCCAGGGCAGGAACCTCTTGAACATCACTGTATTCTTAATTAACATAAATATGAATAGTTCAATGACTCTCTGTGTGTTCAGATAAGTGCACCTGCCTAATTTGTATCCTGCAATTCTGCTTCTCAGGTGGGCTGGTTTCCCTCTAACTATGTGGAAGAGGAGGACTGACCTTGCTGGATTAAGTATCCATTCAACACTGACCACCTCCAGTGAGCACTTTTCAGCTCAGCCACTCTCTGTGCCCTGCAAGTCAGATCTCTTTGATAAAACCCAGAGACTTGGACTGAAGAGGGAAGCGACAGTGCCCTCAGAAACCTTCTCCTGACCTCTGACGGACTCCTCACACCGAGCAGACGTCAAATCACAGATTCCAGGAGCGTCGCGCCATATCTTGCCTTTCTGCCGCCCCGTCTGCCCCCGCGGCCAACTGGGAAGTGCATGTGCTTTGCCCAGATAACCCTTCCCCCCCCCCCCCCCACACACACACATACCTCCCCTCTCTCCCTTCTTTCTCACCTTGTCTCATTATTGATGACTCCATTGGATGGTGTGAGACTCGCCTTCACTGTCATCATGTTTTGATACCAGGAAAGCTCAGTCACCCAACTGGAACACAGATCCTGCTGACAGGTTCAGTACAGGTACTCAACCAAGGTGAAACGCAGGAGCTGAGGAGATTTAACTTTAGTTGGAACACTTCAGCGTCAGACTTTTTGTGTTCAACTTTCTAAGACCCAATTTATTTTTTGCTTTTAAGGAAGACTTGACTGAGATTATATTTAAATGCCAATCACCACAAAAGGATTTCACACCGTCAAGAGAGGCAAATGAAGATGTCAGAACCCTATCCTGAAGGACTCATCTGTAATTCACACGTAATGTGTGCACAGTCTTAATGACGTTAAGTCCTTTGGAACCTCCAAATGATTCAAATCCTGAAAGGAAAACACCTCTTCGTAATGTCGCTGATCCTGAAAGCCACTGCTTATAAAGTTGTCTCTGAGCTTTTATTCTTGTTTTATGACCATTTCTTTCAAACGTAAACTTTAAAAACATCTACATAAGGCAACACATTGATGCATACATTCCAAAAGTAGTTCACCGTTTTATTGGGAATCTAAATGTGAAGCAAAAGTTCAACATTTTCTAAAACACATTCACAGCACTCTTGCTGAATTGTAGATGAGAAGACTGTTACCACTGTCATGTTTGTTTGTTTATTATGAAGAGAGGTCAGTAAACTTAGATTAGCACTTAGAGTGGACATTTTGAATGAGCAGGCTAAGCTCAAACAGCTTTAAGCACCTTGAGAGCTCACAATGTAACATTGAACTTTGTGTTTTTTCAGACCTAGATATGTTAAAGCTCCTATAATGAGTTCAGAGCTGGTTGTTAAACAACCTGAAATTAATACTGAAGCCTCCTTATCAGCTAAAATAGCAAAGTAGATAATTAGAGTAAAGATTGGCTATTTCTCTATAGTTATGAATAACACCTGAAATCATTGATGTGGGGTAGGTGTCAGAAGAAGTGATTTACAGTGTGCTTCATAAAAAGTCTTGTTTAACATTTTTTGACTAAAGAAAGCAGGATGAGATTTCTTATTGGAAACCCCCCCCCACTACATTAGAGATAAGACATACATCTTTGTCCACATGGGGCGCCAAATTCAACCATAACGTTATTTACATTTAGATTTACATTTAAATTTACATTTTACATTTAAATGTATAGTTTGCAACATTTTAATATATCAGATATCAAATATATCCTAACTAAATATATTGGTCAGTAATGACTGATGAAAAAATGAGCAAACTCCCTCTGATTTGTTGTTCTTAACTCTGTATTCATACTGACTGGACAGCGCCTCCTTCAGCTTGTTAAGGTTTCACTCAGAGGCTCAAACACGTTAGCCCTGCCACCATGTGGGTGGAGAAGAACAGAACAGGTGGGGTGGAATGGGAAAGGGTGCACTGAGAGACAGTGGAGGAAAAGCTTAGCTTGGTGCTAAAATACGACACATACCGCACATCTACTTTGAATGTCTCGAGCCTTAGCTGCAGCTTGTTTACTGAAGTTGAGAGTTGCTGGTCGCTACTAGAGCAGCGTCCCCGCCTAATATAGAGACCCTAATTAAGAGCAGTATCATTCTTCTCAACTCATTTTAGTCAAATAAGCTGATTTACCAAAGACATCAATTAAAGTCAGTACCGACCACAGTGACATCATGTATCATCAGAGAAATGAGGAGCAAATGCTTGGATTATGTTACACCATGTTTGCGATGGCACGAAAGCAAAAACAAGATGCCCGGTTTCAAGGTTCGGCTTCAGACATGTGAAGTGATCAAAGAGGAATATTTGCACAAAGTAGGTAGGAAGCCAAACAAGTACTAAAAGTAGGTGCATGTGTCTTTGGTTAGCTTGTGTATCTGGAGGTGAAAGTTTATACTTCAAATATTCTCATTAATATTTGGACCACTCACTGTGGAAACAGGAAAGCTCTTTTACATTCTGCAGATTTTGTGTTTACCTCAACTCTTTTTGGTTTCAGAATGAATGATTCAAGTGTGATGTAAGAGCTGCTAACTGCAGAGCAAGGTAGCACAAGGGCGTTAAGTGATGCTGTTTTCCTTCAAACGCTAACATCCCGCCAAGCATGTGTGTGACATCAATATTTTATAAAGCCCGCTCTTTGAATTGTACTTTTGAAATTTGATAGGATATTCTTCCCTCTTCAGAAAAATCTTTTCATTGCACTAACAAAGGCTTTTCAGTTGCATCACAAATCACATCTGTGTCTGTCAGGGCGCTGGAGGTGCAGTGGAGAACTGCCAGAGCTCAAATAATGGCTTAACAAACAGAGAGAGAGAGAGAGAGAGAGAGACGTATGAAAGCAGGGCTGATATGAGAACATGTCAGCTCATCCACATAGCATGTTTCCTTTCTAACTTTCCTGAAATAGGAAACAATCCGCGGTCGCTCTCATCAAATTTTCATAAAGTGAGCTGCTATTTGCCGAATGAGATCATTTCTCTCTTGTTTAAATCGGCCACATTTCACGAGTTAAAACAAACACTCACTTCCGAATTAATCTCCCATCTGCATGGCACAAGTCATCTGCAGTGTGCTGCTTGCAAATCACTTTGGTGAAACAGGTCCCTCGTTTTGAGCCATTTCTTTTCTTAGCCATGGTCTGCACAAACCAGCATATTATTAAAAGCTTTACAAGAAGATATGTTTCTACTCCAAGAGAGAGATAAAAAGTCACTGCAGATATCTGGAAGTTATTTTTCTCGGTGTGCTTGCAGGGATCTTCGTGATGTGTATTGAATGCATTGTTTGGACAGGAAAACTCCTGTATCTCTCAAATAAATAAATAATAATGGCTGTGAAGTTGAATCTTCTATGATAGTGATCTATGCTGTATGGACATCAAATTTCACACCCTTACTGGATTTTGATGTAAGTGGATCAGAGAGTTAATTGTTACTTACAAGCTAAAATGTTGCTTTGATAAGACTTTAAAAATTGGAGCGGCCGAATGTAATAATGCCATATTCATCCATTATTGAACTTGCAAGTATTTCTTTTTAGCGTACCAAAGCGTATTAGTAGGCATACACAAAAGTATGAAGTATTAAGTGCACTGTTTTCTCTCTCATTCTGCGTGCGACTGAGCGAGACGAGTGAGTACAGAAACTTGTGGAAGGACGTATTTCAGAAAGCAAGCCAACACGTGTGGCTTTTTACGAACACAGTCCCTTGCTTGCGGTCCCCCAAACTTCGCTATGTCATGATGGACCTCATATAGCATCGTAGCCTTTGACCAGGACCCCCCTTTCTGAGGTAGGTCTGCTTGAATTTCTGTAATTCCTTGTTCATAACGGAAGCAAATATAAAAAATGAAACGTAGCATTGCTTAACCGGTAGGTAGCTTTTCAGAGGTACAGCAACTTTCTGATAGCCTGTGTCAGTGTCACTCATAGCTGCTGCTTGATTCTGATTGGCTAGAGTGATGTGTGTTGTTTCTTTGAAATTCAAATATTGGTATTTAAAAGAAACAGAAAAATGTTGCGGTGATAAATAACATCTAAAAGTAAATACATTATCAAAAAAAAATTGTATTTGTTGATTTCTATTTTTGTTCAATTTCCCCCCCTCCTCCCTTCAAGTTCCCATGACCCCCCCCATAGCTTCCCTAGAGGAGCCGCAATTTGAAAAACACTATTAACACTACTACTAATATATGATGAATAAAGCTTTATAAAAATGACATCAGAATCAAACATTTTATAGGCTGTAATAAATTCTTCATCAGCATACTTAAATACGCTGAGGCAAACCACTATAAAAAGACACTCCTGGGAGAGACTGTCATCACTGCACCCATACAGCAGTATTTATGTATGTTCATTTTAGGTTCCCCTCTTTTGATGTTGTACTGTACATGCACCTCCCTTGAACTCTTAGCAATCATAAAATTCAAGTTATGCTTTGTGTCAAACCTGTTTTGGAATCGTAATGTGTCGCAAGTAGCCCCATTAACGTCTTTGTGGTGACAGATTTAACAGGAGGGACTATTTATTCAACGTGTTAAAGACCTCTGAAACTGTTGCGGCTGGTAACAGTCAAAAGATCTCTACTACAGGAATATTCACACTGGGGTTAGCACATATTTCTCCTGCAGTGTTGTCATGCTCTTAATGTGATTTCTCCACGACTGTGCGGCTTAGCAGTTGATCTGCTCTCTCTGCTGTTTTATACACCAAATATTATTCTTGTTACCCTTTTGCATCTTAGAATATAACACTCGACAGAAGTCCACTGAATGCATTTTTACACGAGCGTCTGAGAAATATCAGCATTCTTGTAATGTAAACACTCCCTCAGGCTTACGCCCCCCCCCCCCCCCCCCGCTCTGCAGCTTCTCTAACGACCAAACTGAGCAGAGATAGGGCTCTGCTGCACTAACAGCACCCCTCCCTCACAAAGAGGCAGAAAGAACGGCTCCCCTAATACTCTTCCTCTCCTTAATCTGCCTGTTCCTGTCTTAACCAAAGAGATGAAAGGCAGCGACAGAGATGTTGGGCTGCAGCCAGAGAGAGAGAGAGAGAGAGAGAGAGAGAGAGAGAGAGAGGGGGGAACGGGTGTACAAGGTTGCATGGAGTAGATAAAATACAAGGAGAAAAAGGGTTGTGTGTGTGCATCTGAGAGAGAGAGAGAGAGAAAAGGCAGCAGAAAGAGAGAGAGGGAAGTCATGCATCATCTTCATCTGTCTGAATGATCTCCTTAACCCTTGGTCTTTGCCGGTCAGCCCCTCTGGAGCTCTATATGGGGTTAAAAAGGGATTTAACAAAAGCTGATGCTGCTCGCAAATACGGTGAGCTCTCCGCTTCCCCCTCCTAAAGACTTTATCTGTAAGATTTATATTCAACTGCTGACTTGTGACCAACAACCTCTCCCCTCAAAAATCATAAAAACTTCAGCCGAAGAGTTCCTCTGTATTCAGAAAAGGTTTAAAAAGACGCCTTGTGTCGGAAAAGAAAAATGTAAAAAAGAGAAACAGAGATAACCACACATCAGATCTTATTTATGTCTTATGACAAAGATGAGCACTATTTTAGACCCAAAGGATTTTTGTGGTCCATTTTCTCATTTGTTTCAGAGACGGTCCTGAGACATAAAGATGGTTCGTCTCACAGTGAGCCCTGTGTGAGCCCTGCGTGAGATCCGGTATATTTCTTACAGATGTGGAGAAAAAGGAGACTACAGCAAGCTCTCACACAAAATAAAGGTTCAGTCTACAGTCCTTGATCCTTGATTTGTCTTACAGATATCTCAGACAAATACGAGACAAGTCCATGTTCTTTAAATTGTCTTAAGGATGTGAGTAGATGATGTAAGCTGAAAGAAAAACGAGACAAGTGTGAGATCTCAAATGAGCCTCATTATGATCTTAACAAGAGAAAACACCAGGGCCTATATGTCTACTGTATATACGTCTTATCATATACTGTAAATCTTAACCCCACTTTGCTATAATAAGCTTAAGATGATTAATTTATGTGCTATAAATGTTTTATTCACATGAAGGAGTCTGTGCAACTCAGACGTGATTTCACACACAATTCATATCATTCAAATCACATCCCCATAGAGCGGAAATCTTCCTGCCAAATAGATCACTTAAACAGAAACAGTGGTTTGTTTATTTACTATTTTGAATAAAGGATCTTCCATTTTTGGACAATCATTCACAAAATCTTTTTTTTTGCCTTGAGCTCTGCCTGAGAAAGTTGCATTGGATAAAACTTTCAGTGGTACTCCATGTTTGGGTTGAATTAATCGATTTGAGTTTGGAAGCTGTAGTGTAGTAATCAACATCACTGCCCTGCTATCAGAAGAGTCCAGGTTCAGAGCCAGGTCAGGACACTAAGACCACCTGCAGCAGGACGAGTTAGAGCAATAGATGAGACATTGATTAGACATTGATAGGACCTCATCAGGATAAAATATTTCTTATTTGAGAGACTAAAATGAGACATAAATGAGACAGAGACAAGGTCACTTAATTATGGCTTTCATGAATTTCGCAATTCTTTCTCGTTCTCAATCTCTTTTTCGTCTGATTTTACGCCCTGAAGGGTTCCTTTGGGGAAAGAAACTCTGACCAGACACAATAAATACAAAAAATGTGATTCTTATTTTCATCTTTAAGGGAAAAATAAGTCATAGATTTTGAGCACATGTAAGAAATTGGGCAGCCCCCATTAGAAAATGAACAGTGATTGTTAAACGTGAATTAAATGATCCATGTTTCCTTGAACATAACAGTCGTTAGTTTTTTCCCTCATACGGTAAATAAAGCCAGAAGTAGCACGATCTAAACAAGAAGCCCTACAGTACATGTCTACCTAAAATACAATGAGGACGTGAGGGCTGAAGCTCAAACAATTGTCCTTATGTACAGAACCTTTCAAAGTGTCACTCCCCTTGGACTCTTCTGCAACCCACCTCAAAGTTATGGATCACTTTGTGTTGGCTCATTACAAACAATATCCAATTTTTATTTGAAGTTCTATTTTGACAAAATATGAACAGTATGTTCATGTTTTACTTGGAACACTGATTCACAGCGTGAGGGAGCGCAGTCCAATTACAAAACGTTTGCAGAAAAAGAACAAGAGCGCGTGGTGACCTGCACAGCCTGTCCGCTGACAAACAGAGCAGGTCAGGAAATCATCACTGAGACAATTATAAAAAAAAAACCCTGATGTTCGCTCACTTGCTCTTTGACATCACGTAGAGTTAGGAATCAGTGTCTGGATGGATAAGCTGAATTTTGGGATTTAAACCCACTGATTGTTTCTTCTGATGCTCATTGTTGGCTCCATTAACAACAAAGGCAATCTGTTCTTAACCCCAAACTTTGACGGCAGGATTTCGCCTAATCTGAACAGAGCAACATTTCAAAGAGGAGAGGCTTAATGTTGTCTGAAAAAGTTGCAACATGTAATGCTATCAGACCTTTCCCCTAGTGCAAGCTGCATTTCAAATGTATCCAATATAAATGTGTCATATCCTGTGAAAGTTTTCCACATCTGCACGCTGGATTGGCATAACAAAGAAATTCAAATGTTGTCTCAAATTTCAAAGTGTTATAATTTAGGTTCACTTTTACTGTTTCCTGTAGTTTTTTGTACAGTCTGAGGAAATACCTGCAAAAGTGGTCATGTCAGATAGGCATTGATTGCTATATCTGTGAAGTGCAACATGGCAAATATTAGCATGCTAACCAAGTATACTGCTGCTGAACATGGCTAAGATTATCAGATTCTAAAGATTCATTTAAAGCACAGCTGTGCCAAACTACATCCTGCCAAGGCTTACAACACGGCTGTAGAAGCTTATTCTTTCTGATCATTGGAAATTAAAACGAGAATGTCCAGGAATGTCGATGAGTTTATCCAGAGAAAGAAGGAATGAGGAAGAGAACTTAGAGACACGACCACCCTCCTCCCTCCTCGCCCGGATGGTGTTGCGAAGTCTCTCTGTGAGGACTCTATCAGTGCTACCCGGCAATTAAGATCTCACAGATCAAAGCGGTCTAAATGAGCTAATCCTCAGAGAACCACTGCTCTCCCCTCCTTCGTCTATCTCTCTCTTCCCCTCTCTATCTCCCCCTCACCCTAGTTACTTCCCTTTGACTCGTGGCTCTGTGCGCTGCTCTTTGATTCTCGGCAGCGGTGGGTCTCCTAAATGTAAAATGGTAAATAAATGTGCATTAGTGGGAAACACTTTCATATCCTTTCTGCCAATTTGCACGGGCTAGGGAGCGTGATTTCAAAGGTCTTAAGACGTAATTGGTGATCACGAGTCTCTCCTGCCACTTTATCTGACGCCCACATGCAGCGCAGCCCAAGCGCTGAGGCCCAGCACAAACTTATGAAGACCAAAACAGCAGGGAAAACTTGCATACAGCATTTAATAACAAGCTTTATTCAATCATGTCGGCCCATATTAAAAAAAATTACGATGCAACAAGTATCGTGGGGCAAGTGCGGCTAGTTAGAACATGCACTGGTGTGAAACGGAGTGACAGCTTTGAGGTCAGTGGTTGTTCAAAGGAGCGTGACTCCGCTAGCTCCTTAGCAGGTCGGCCATTATCATAGAAAAAGCAAAGCGTCTGCCTGTGACTCCTGCGGTCAAGTTTAACGAGGTGGCACTGCTTGTCATTGGGGCTCGCTTTGGCAGGGCCTGTCTGTGTCTAATCCTCACCCCCCACCTCCCTCTTTCCTCCTTGTTTCTCCAATCCCTTCCTCAATGTCTGCCAAACAGGGGTGTTGATGTTTACTGCTGCCTCCTTCCATCAGGGAACCATTGTTTCATGGCAAGGCTTTTGTAATGAAGGCTTCTGTCTTTCTTTCCTTTATTTCTCCGCACTGTAACATGCATGTCTGTGTTTTTGTGTGTCTCTAAACTGCCTCTTTTTCTGAATCTGGCTCTCTGACAATCTCTCTGTATGACTGTATCATCGCAAACTGCTTTTTTGTAGCAGCTCTTTGTTTAGGGATTTGCTGCCATCGTGGCCACCTGTGTCATTTTCTTCTCCAACACGACAGTCCTCGGTTTAACTCGTGCCATTGTCAACACTGATTTGTTACACTTCAAAATCAAATAGTGTTTGTTCAAATGGAGGACTTCTCAAAATAGAGTCAGATGTTGCTTGGGCTGCAAATTGACTAAATTAAGATTTGTTAGATACATCTCAGATATTTTTCACTTTCGCTTATTTCTCAACAGTGTTTGGAAAACTAGAGTAAGCTAAGGTAGTTACACGACATGAAATTAACTGTCACTACACAGAAGCTACACCATGGACTGCATTAAGAATGGCCACAACAACAACTTACCTAATGTGAAGCCAAAAGATGAAGAGCTCCCCCTACTGGCTGGCTGCAGTATAGGTCATTCTTCATGTTAACAGATGAGACATTGCTAAAAGTTGGAAATCAAAATATATGTCAAATAAATTAGATTTTATCAATATTAGTTAATTGATGCTATAAATAGGTATAAAAGGCCATGATTGATAGGTCTATATGTGCAATGTGTCACCAATGCTTTGGCTTCATCTTTGTACAATGGGAGGATGTTGAGACACATTGTCCTTCTGTTTATTAAGTCCTTTAGCTACACCCAAAGAAATAGTCCAGGCTAAGCTTCAGCAAGATGACAAAAGCAGGTTACTGCATCAAAGTAATTTGCAATAAGTTAAGGTTCATCGTGCCCAACCAATCAACAATCTCTGGTGTTTAAAAATGAAGCCGATGTGGGAGTAAAAAAAACCCTGCAGTTCCTCAAGTGTCCACTTGAGGCAGTCTGCAACAAGCAAGGAATCCCACTAAGCGATACACACTGCAGAGGGGTTGACCTTTTTTATTACTCCTTTGTTTTTATGTATTAAGCCTAAAAGTTATTTGTACATTCGCATAATGATGGGCGTGGCTTGATTGACTTAACGGTGGGCAACTTCCTTGCATTGGACACTAGGAGGCATCAGTATATTGACCGACATAAAGACACCAGTCACGAACATAAGTGGAAAACGAGACGTAATGCTCAGGCTTATATATTTTTCATTTTCTTTCAACAGACAGTGAAAACTGAAGCCAAAGTGGTCAGCTGTTGACTATTGCAGACGGTTGTTTGCAGGCTGCACTAAATGTAGATGGCTAGCTTGGTCGCAGTGAATTTAGTACGACACACATCAAAACACCTGCACTTATTGTAATCCATGTATGTAAGCGTGTACAGTGTTGGCAGATCTCCATGAGTTGATGTAAGCCAACACAGCAGCACACATCACTGTCATATTTCTGGTTTTGATCCATGTTGACTTTTCAGAGTAGCAGCAGTTGTGTTGCATCACATTGGCTTTTTTCTACTGTAGCTTGGAAGATTTCCCCGGTGATATTACAGTACGCATCTGGTTTGGGTTTTAGGCCCTAAATTTGGCATGTATCAAATGACGCCACACTCCGCCATGGTTGTAGTTTGTAGTTTGTAGCCCCAATAGTAAATCCATCTAAACTGCAAAATATGTCCCCACTAATGAAAAATTAAATTAACCAAAGCCAGTTTTAAACTATATGCATGCTTTCTTAAGTCTCTAAATGTTTGCATTGATTTTCATCAATGCTGCATGAAGCCTCAGTTTTGTGTATCCTTGGCGACTTCTGTTCATAGCACATTTTAAAAATGGCATAGATATGCTTTTCAGGACCCACTGCAGAAAAAAAATTGATATCAGTCTTTTGCAACCGTATATAATCTTTTCCACATTCTACAGGTGAGTTATTTTTGTTTTCCCAGTCAGAGGTGCTCATAACCCAGGGACCAGCACAAACCTCACATCCATCGCAGCATGTGCAAAAATTGAGTCTAAGCCATTTTCTTCCAAGCCCCGGGAACTCTGAGACAGACTGTGAATGGTATCTTTTATTTATGGACGGCGTCGGTGTGATACATAAATAATTTCTTCAACAGGGTGTTGGGGGCTTGTGGTGCCAATCCCAGCCGGGGCTGATTTGCACTTTAGGTGTGGCACTGAAGGCCAGAAGTGCTGGATTTGGCATTGAGAAAAAACAGACAAGAGCTATGATCGTGTGTGACACTAAATTGGATTACCATCTGTAGCCGAAGAGCCGATTGCTGCCTTGGATTGTATCAAAATGAGATGACATCGGATTGGTTTGTGGACGTGACAAGAAAGCTGATTTTTCTGTTGGTATTTCTTTTGCAGAGAAACAGAACCTTACAGGGTGCTTCTTCAAGTTTCACTGATTTAAAAACATTAAGTCGATATTTTCTTCTAATAATCCACAAAAACATCAAACCTGTGCCACACAGGTTAGCTTTTGATTTAGACAGTGGTATTTTTCGAATCCTTCTGGCACTCATAGGCAGGGGCAGAGTGGAAATATTGCTTCCTGTTTAGTCACCTTCAAGAACTCTGAGCATGCGGTAGGGAGAAAGGTATTTCCATTATGTTCCAGCGGAGGTAGCTTAACTTCCTCTTTGTTCAGTATATTGATTCCAGTGTACTCTTGCTCCATGCACCAAGCCAGCAAACCACCCACCAGCTGTCCTTGCGATGTCAGGGATGTGAATAGGCGTTTGATAAGGCCACAGATGGCATGCTGCTCCCACCCCTCTGTAAGTGCCATTACTGATGTGTCGCCACATAAACGGAGTCGATAGAATATCTACTGCTGGAGCTGAAAAATTGATCAGGATGGAGAGGGGGCATGGTCCTATAGATGTTTGTTAGTCAGTCTGCCTGGCTGCATGTACAGTATGTATTGTACACATGAAAGTACATGTGATGCACTTCTACATGGGTGTGATTTTCTTTCCTGATGATTAGCCTCTCTTTACTGCCCTTCACATCGAATGTACATGAAGTAATTAGTTAACACAAAGTGTAATCTTTGCCATTAATGTATTTCCATTTCTGGTTATATTTGTATTAAACAAAATGTCTTAATTAGAAATGAATGTAGATAAAACATGAAAGGTTGATAAAAGTGATTGCTTCTTCAATAAGGGGAATTCTATCCTGCATCACTCATTCCTCTGAGTTGTAGTTTCAAAGCACTTTGAATATTTGCTTGCTGTACCTCAGAAGGGCAGGAATCAAAAACCGATTCAATCATATGCAGGTCGCTGACTGAGGCTGAAATTTCTAGCAGGTCCCAATTACTTTGCCATTTGAAAGGACAGGAATAAACAGGCCAGCGTGTAGAGAAAGTAAAGAGACGACCAGAGAGCAGTTGAAAGTCATTGTGCCCTGCTATGTTGTCTGCTAACTAACGTGTAATTAGAGTTAAGCTCAATCCTTACAACTTTCTTTGAGGCGTCCAAACACAACCGAGTTTATCAGACACTTTGTAAAGACAGCAGACACCTTATTCTGTGCCAGTTCATCGTCTGACCAGGACTTTAAAAAAGTGATGAAATGTGTGTTGCTCAGACACTTAGATCACTTTCACCTGGTGAAATACATTCCTGGAATAAAGGAGCCCTGCCGTGTGCGAGCCGCTTTTGTCTTTGTTTTTTGCTCGACTCTGCACCTGCACTATTTGGTTTGGATGTGCCTGTGTCCTCGATTGCTGTACAGACAAAGACATGGAGATTAGTCACTTCAAGAAGCTTCAAGACACTTTCTTTTTGTGTCAGTTTCGATGGCCATGAAGACAAAAGTCTTATGACTAACCTCTCACTCTGCATACTTTTAACTGGTATATGTATTGCATATGACAATGTTAGCTTGGGAAAGTTTAAATAAAGGCTATTCTCTGTGTTAACACTTTAAATCACTTTGTCTGAATACAACCTATTCACAGGCGTTAAAAACAGATGTACACATGGTCAGTTTATTGCTGATTGTCTTGTAGTTCTTTGAGGCATCAGTATAAAATCCAGGCTGTCATGATCAGTTCAAAACTCCTCGAAGCAGGATAAAAAGGAAGAATAAAAAAATAGAAGAATCTGATCATTAATTGTGGAGTGCAGTCGTTCTCCAGCTGTTTCACTTACATGCTGTGCAGTAATTAGTTTACATTTGGTGCCTACAGTTGTTTGTTTTTCAAGACTATATGTGTAACTTTTATGAAAAGGTTGATGCCTCTGACAGAGAAACTTTCAGAACAACCAAACAAGCTGACAAGAAAATAAATAAATAAAGCAACTTCCATTGTGAGGCAGCAGGCGGCTTTTTTCGCTCTTTTTTGCTCAAAGGAAGAGAAGGTCTTTGTGGAAACTGCAACTCTCCATATGGAGCTGCACTCCGAGTTTCATCGCTTTTGTTAGAGTGACGGTTGAGCCAGCAGCTGAAGCTTGCTCATTGTCAGGTCAAGGACGACTTATTGTTACAAACACATCGAGACTTGTGAGAAGTATACAGACCTGCAACCTCTACCTTATGGCCGGAGCTGTATATCACTGTATACATTCTCAACAGGCCTGACAATTACTGTAAGAGAAAGAAATGAAGCTGTACTTTCTTTATAACGTTTCATTTGAAAACAGCCAGAGAAAGTAACTTACACAAGGCACTGCATCTATAATAAAACTCAAATGACTGCGGATGAGGGCCTGTGTCCACAAACTGAGTTTTTTGTGTGCTATAAGCCCCCTTTTTCTCTTTGAAAAAAACCATGTAGTTTAGCGTTTTCAGGGCTGCAAACAAGAGGTTTCCGAGGGTATAATTTCCAGGTCTTTGTTTATACCCGGACATTTTTCCTTTCCATTGTTTTTCCATTTTCTTTGTAAAATGTACTTAAATGACATTGATTCAAAAGCATTCAGAGCAACTTAAAACAGACCTGTCACTACTAAGGGAAGCGGAAGTGCAGCAAGACAATGTTTGTTACCTAGCAACGGAAAGCGCCAGTTAGAATCCTTTTTAAATTAAGGTTGTGAGCACTGTCAGCGCAAAAACAACAACCAAATGTTGTTAGTGGACACGGGCACTCAAAATGTTCAGCTGTGAACTCCACACTGCTTGTTATCATGTATGCATTCAACTATGTACAACAAATAGTTCCAACCAAGATCTGATTGGACAAGATACACTCAATGAGCGCTGGTATTCAGTGTAACATCATCTCATCCAGTGGTTCTGAATACAGTTAATTATCACGATAGCAAGTTGGGCATTGTCTTGAGTCATCAACCCGCTGCCTCACAAATGCTTAGAAGAAGAACAAGTGTTGTATTAAAGCAATGTCACACTCAAGTCTTTGATGTGGCGCTGAATGTCGCGGCGGCCTCATGCCTACAAGCAAATCTCCACTGCGCTGATAGTGTGTGATATACTGTAGCTTAATTAAACCATGGTCCAGATGAATACTCTTATGATTGGCTACAGGGTGCCAGATAATGGACACCTATGACAAGGTTCAGGTAAAACTATTGTTGTTCAATTCACAACTTTATGTTTACTTTACTTATTTCACTATAAGTTGTATCTAAGATCTTGATGTAGCCTGTTGGAGTAATGAAAAATAATTCTATGGTGTTATTAGATTTAGAGTCATCTCCTCTTCAAAACTGAAGTTTTTTCACACATGCACTAACACTGATTTGTTTTTAAATTATTCTATTAACTGGCCTGTAATCATAAATGTCTTACCCATGTTGTTTTGTAATTTGTTTGTTTTCTAGTAAACACATGTGTCTTACAAGTGTTTGTTGTCTTACAAATGTATGTGTCTTATCAGTGTCATTTTTCTGTTGTCCTGCAAAGAAAAGCTTAAAATTTTGATTGCAAAAAAAAGGTCTATTTTTTTCCCAATTCTTTGGCAAGTAAACATGATATGAGCCATTATAGGTGTCCCTAAACTTGTGATAATGGACACCTTTCAGGCATTATGCCTTACGTATTTACTATGTTAACTAGCAAACATGTTTAGCTCTCTGTCCCTGAATTAAGAGCACCAATTAGTGGTAAGAGGAAGGCTATTTCAAAGGCGATAAGCCGAATATTGGTATTGGATTGCTTATAAGATTAGTTCTCCTGTCATGCTGCTGAGCCTTTTCTTTCCTCGATACTGAATACCTCTTGTCTTATGTTATGCAACTCTGTGTTGGTGCCACCAGTGCTGACAGTGGCAGAACACAAGGACTGCTCGTGTCTAAAAATGTCCTCCTAATACCCCCTCCTGAGTCTTAGAAGTGAAAGCAGGAAGGACAAGGCGATGCTGTGACACGGTCTAGTTGGGAACATAAAGTGAACAAAAAACTCAGGTCTTTTCTTTGTGCTTTAAGTTCTGATCCCTGCAAAATAGCCTCTTACTGTTGCAGCTCAAAGTGAAACCAAAAAGCAATTCTCTCAAGATGCTCGATTGCTGCTATCTGAACAAATCAACATTTTGTAAATGTATTGTATGTGTTTTAATATGTGTTCAATAATGCACTACATTTTTGTCTCTTAATCTAGTTTAGAAACAGTAGAAGTTGCTTTAAATATTGCAATGCCCATTCTCCAGCATTAAGAAGGCTGTCAGGAGGAATTATGATGCTCATTTTACCTCAATGGCTGACGTTGGCAGAGTGTTTCTTTAGCTTTTGAGGCAGAACAATAGTCTCTTTCCAGTTGTTCTTCAGCTTCTTGTGATGTTCTGCATTCAAGTGCAAGAGACTTGGATTTAACCTTAAAACTTCTTGGTGCTAATAGCAGCCTAAAGCCAGGAGCTAGGATCATAAAACACCGGTTTTATTGCACTAACATGTCATAAAGGTAATTGTCTAGCCCGCACACACACACACACACACACACACACACTGTGGCCCTTAAACACAGCTCCAAAGCTTTTTTGCTTTAAACTGTCACCACAAACGGTCCCAGATGTGCCATTTCACATTCTGCAGAGCCAGTTCAGAGAGAAGCACCTTGAACAAAAAGTATTAAATCACAGACAGCGGTACAGTTGTAATTCTGCAAAGATGTAATGATGCTACTGTAGTTTTGGTTAAGAATACTTTTTCAGGTTTAACTCATATTAACAAGCTTAAAAAAGCCCATCAACCTGTCGCTTATCTCCACATACCTTAATTTATGTTTGCCGCCACTGAAACCTCGTGTTCAGGCTGGTTCATAGGTGTTTTCAAAAAATCAAGTCCCATTGGCATTCTTGAGCAATAGTCTTTGTTTTTAGACAGTTGCTATACCTTTTGTTGACTAACAATCTTTTGAAAGCTGTAATGACAACATTTGTTTTTCCTGTGGCTGGCTAGCTATGCATTTAAGCTAAAGTTAGCTGAATTAGTAGGTTGAAAACTGACTTTAGCTAACTTCTTGGAGGAACTTTTCAGAGTTCCTTCAGAAAAAAAGGAAAGGAAAAGGGTCTCTAATAGACCCTATTTATTGCCCACATAGGCATGGTAGTTTTAAGTCAGAAGAAAAGCAAAAGCTACATGCTAGCTTAAAGTCAGCATTATTATCCAATCATTAACACTGATCCATTTTTTAGGAATCCCTTCCGTCTTTGGGAAAACCCACTTTGAATATACTATTGTGTACACTACTATTTACATCGTATTGTAAAAGTAAGCTGTAACAAACTAAAGAGCCCGCTTTAGAACTGTAGTACTGCTAGGTTTGGTTACTGTTAGAGGCAGTGAGCTAGTTAGCCGCATCTGCTCACATTTGAAGCTTATTGTAGCAAAAGCAGTTATTACAACATTCCCTGGAGTTCTGCCTTTTTGTTTTTAGATTGAGAAGGTGAAAAAAATTATTCATATCACTGCTCTTAGTATAGTCCAATGTGAATTATTTCAGCAATGCCCAAAGCTTGACAGACCAGCTGTGTTTAGATACACAGCCTATTTGTAACTCTAACAAAAGGCACTAACAAAACACTATCGTTGTGATAAATTTGGCAAACGGTCCATTTTATAGGATGGTCTGAAATTGTTGTTTTCATTTCAATAGAAACTAATGGACAACACAGAGTTGCTTCTTGTTTTTTAAAGCAGATGTACTGACCATGACCGTGCGTTTAAATAAAGGTATAATATGGTCCTCGAAATCAAAACATCCATTCTTATCCTTATATTACTGAATTAAGCCATTTCAGATGGCTCATTTTAGTTTCCAAAAGTTATTTTCCCAGTCTGTCAAAAAAGGCATGTGCTACTCTTTTCATTAACAGTGGCATTTAATGAGAGGCACTTACAGTAGACTCTAACACAATTAGGTATTTCATGACAACCTTGGGAGGAAAATTAATCTCTCAAATGAAATTGGTCTCAGTGCTCAATATGTCACCCAGTGGGATGCGACTTCATTTCTATTCATTGACCCTCCATGAATTAAAGCTCATTTCCAGAACGTGTCGCTTCTCAGAGGCTCCCGCAGCAGGATGCAGGCTTTCAACCGTACCAGCTCGAAAAAACCTTCCCCTCTTCCCATTTGATTCGAGGATTAGATCTGATTAAAGATTTGAGCTGGACAACCTCTGCAACAGCCATGCAATCTCCTTTTTTCATAACCAAGTCTTCTTGTTAAATTTACATAAAGCTGATGGGATTTCGGCTTGAGATTTGTCTGATTCTCCCACATTTCATGAGTAGGAGGATGAATTACAGCACACTGGAAAACACACCCTTTCTAGTCGTAGAATTGGGAAATCATTCGTCGACTGATATATTGTTCCATGCAGCTTTTGCTTCAGTGAATGGGTCATCGCTTGGCAATGATTGCTTTGAAAAAAAATCCATATAATAACATTCAGCTATTGTCATTGGTTTTACGCCTATCTACAAACAACATCTGTACACATCTACTCTCAAATGTCTTGTTAATACTTGATCATATCTCTAATGTTCAACAATAACAACAAAGACAAAGACATGTGTTTCTTTTTCCCTTTGGTGGAAGTGTATTGTGTAAGTATGTATGTAAACATAGTTTTGACAGCAGCTCTCGAATGAAGAGAACCATGTGCCACACAAGCAAAGGAAATAATACAACCAAACTCCTTACGCACTCATATAGTCCACGTCTAGGACAGATCTGCAGCAATAGAAAACAAGTAATACATCCTTTTGTTTTGCGTAGTCATGAAAATATCTGTTTTATACAAAAATTAAATACAGTTACAGTATGTTACAACTTTTTTTTTAATCCCATACAGGTGAGCTCAAGCATGACTACAAAGCCTCCGGAAAAAGGAAAAAAAAACGAAAAAGATTGGTACTCATCTAGGGGCTCGTTAACATTACATGTGCAGCATTTGGCAGAAACAACAGACACCCTTCAGCAAAGTAAAAATCACCAGAGTCACCAAAGCACAGGGAGGAGCAGTGAGGGACAGAGTGAGGGAGCGGAGAGAAGAAGAAGGGAACAAGGAAGGAAGGAGGCAGTGAGGCGAGATGAACTAAAATGTCCCCGTCCACATTATTATTTTTTAATTACTTCAGATGATACTTAGAAA
This sequence comes from Labrus mixtus, assembly GCF_963584025.1. Classification (NCBI taxonomy): domain Eukaryota; kingdom Metazoa; phylum Chordata; class Actinopteri; order Labriformes; family Labridae; genus Labrus; species Labrus mixtus. The sequence continues at coordinate 23,219,127 of NC_083619.1, read as the reverse complement.
TCATGTGTCTAGTTTTGTACAGTTTGCTCTCAGAAGGTGGGTAGCTCTACCCGAGTCTCCAGTCTGCCTTTTTAATGAAGCATCAGCCAATGACATAACCGCAAAGCCAGCGCTCCAACCGTGTCCTCTGTGACATTATAAGACTGCAGCGACTTCACCAATACGTTCATGAATCCATCTAGTATTCGGTTTAACAGATCCTGTTGCACTAGTTACACTTTCACCCACACCTGTGGCCTTGGATATAAAAGAGTTGCTTATATTGTATGCCGAGCACATTGTCCACACGTCCTCTGTCCTTCAAGTTGAGAGTTCAGTCTCAACATATGTGGTCTTAGGGTTTTGGTTAAGGATGTGAGGCCACTCTGGTCTCTCAGCAAAGGGGTACAATCAATAGCAGGAGCACTACGAGGGTATAAGCGATGGGGTGATTATGGAAGGCGGCCCGTCCAGACAATTGGTCCTCGCACTCCCCGGGGCCCTGGCAGCGAGCTCTCTCGCACAGGACGCCCGTGAAGCCAGGGGGACAGTGGCAGCGCTGATGGTGGTGGCACGTGCCGCCGTTCTGACAGCGCAGCATGGCGTTGTCACACACGCGAGCTGCAGAGACAAAGCAAAAAAGGGCAGGGGAGACAGGAAGGGGTGATTAATAGATCACTCAGCGATAGAGCAGCAGAGAACATCAACAGGCAGGTTCACAGGGCACAAGCTGCCTCTTCGTGTCCTGTCTGCAACGCTCTGTGTCCTGAGCACAGCTGACACATTAGGGAAGGGTGAAACCAAGGACTTTTGAGTAAAGTGGGCAGACAGAGAGGAGACACACACAAAACCCCCCCCCAAAAAAACAGGACATCATAGTGCATGAATACTAGAAAAGCCTTTACATGTAGGACTCTTTTATGGAAACACAGACATTATACTGATATTTTTAGGTGCACAAATGGGAATGTAGGGAAAATAATCCTGGCAAAACAAAAGAGCAAACAAACCATGGCAGTGATGAGGTGAAATCAGTGATTAGTGAATCAAAGGATGCCAGAGTATTGTGAAACAGCCCCCCATGTGTTGGACTGGAGGAATACATTTGGCTTCCCTCTGGCACAGTGACACTCAAAGAACAGAAAGAGGAGAAGACACGGGATGGATGCCTGGCTCCAGCTACACTCCCTCTACCTTTCATATGCAAATACAGGACTGCCAGGTAATTTGCCAATTGCTGTTATTTTCTTCTGCGGTTAACCTTACAACAAACCTTACAACCCTGTTAGAGGAAAAGGACATAATATCCGCAAAGAGATTGTTGTCGTGGCCTCCAAACATGTCTTTGTTTTGATATAGAATGATAAGAACGACATAAGCCGATATCCACATTTCCAGACAAAAACTCACGACTCAATTATCCCAGGAAGCCCCGCTGCTGGCAGAGGTGAAATCCTGGTAGAGGTAATATTTGCCAAGAGATTTCAGTGTAATTGGATATCTCTCCCTGCATAAATAGTAATCATATTTTTTGGGCTTTTCAGTAATATGTCTTATGCATGAGAATAAACTTGACAAATAATCATTTTTCCTTGCGAAACTAATTAAAAAGGCATTGGTATTGCATTTTACTTGAAAACACTCCCTTCTACTTCAACCAAACACAACTGAAGTTATGTGCTTTAGAGGAGATTCTTTAATTTTTGTGAAGAAGTCCTGTAAAAACCTCTTCCAATGACTCCAATTTCCTTGCCTCATTTGCCTTTATACTTTTTTTTAAAAACTCTGAGAGACTTGATGCGACATCTTTGCTGCATTGAACGTTTTTACATGCTGTTTAAGAAAGCTCGATAATGATCTCAGTATTGGAGTAAATATAGCCTTTCTACCCATCACTCAAACTCATCACTTGAAGTGCAGCAGGTCTTGGGGAGGCATTAAGTGATAGATTTCTCTGTGTATGACTTTTGAACACCGGATGCAAAATAATGAGTCTGGAGACAAGCCACTGCTCTTTGATTCAGGGACCGATACCATAATCTGACATGTTCATAGAGCGTTGTTTGAGACAGATTTAAAATAAAATGGGCCACACAACTTATTAGAATCAATGCTGGAAATATGACTTTGTTAGAATTTTGAAAACACTCACAACAGATCCTGATCCGCAAATCATATTGTGAATAAGCCGTTTGTTTACATTCATTTCCCCTAAAGGGCAAATCAATGCGGAGCAAGGGGAAGACTTATGGCGCAGATGCATTTGAGCATGCTGAACACATTTTTGATAATATTTGTAATTGGAGGCGGTAAGTAGTGCAGCTGTTAAGGGGGTGTATTAGAGGCTGGCATAGCCAATTACTCCTTTTATTCTGTTCTCCTTTCCCTAACCCGTAGACAGATCCTGTACAGCAGCTTCTACAAAATAAATGATAATGAAAATGCCTGAAGTGCAAAGCAATGGGAAGTAAGACATTGTTTGGTAGTTGTAGTCAATATTTTAACAATAGAAATGTACTAACGTTCTACTTGATAAGTAATGAAAAGTCTCCCTCAGCTCTTCAGACATTTAAAACTCAAGTGAAAAACTTTTTTTGGTTTGTGTAGATGTTTTGCTCCCCCTGTGGACAAAGTGGTACCTATTATGTCTTTGCTGATCTTTTTCTATACATATTGAAGTTGTGTTTTTAGACAAACTAAATAAAAGCCCTCATTGTGCAATCTTTTAACAGCCAAATGTAACACTCATTATGAGTCTTTGTAATTGAATATGAAAAAAAAAGAGAGTCTGTGTTTGCAGTGTGCTGTTCATCACTTGTGAAACACTTGTGAACATTTCTGTAGAATGATCAATAAAGTCAATTTTGCTTGCGTAGGCTATAAAGCGGTATCAGTATTAATTTCAGTGTATTTCACAACCAGTTAAAAAAAATCCTCACAGGAGCCTCTTTTAGCTCATTGCATGTTTTTAAGCCTTAGTTTTGGTTCTGTTTCACGCACTAACACTCTAGTTTTTGGCAACTGCAGGCAGCTCTTTAGCTAAAACATATCAACAATGGCGAGCTCGTTGATTAACAAAGAGCTACTTCCTATTAAACAGCAGTGGAGTATTTAACAGCTTAAGAGCCAGTTATGTCCCTGAGTTGACAGCTATCAGGGGAGTGAATACTGGACCGTCATTTTTTTTTCATTAAAAGTCAGCTTAGTAGGTTATATTATATACTTTATGTTTATGTTGTAATCAATCTAACCCTTACTCAAACCTGCCCAAAACCTCAGCATGCAACACAAGCTTAGACCGAGTCCAAATGTGTCCTGACAGTCCAGGCCGAGCTCTGACAGGACAAAGACCTCAAGGCACTCCCGACATGCCAAACAATATGAACCTCTTTCTCGACAAAAAGATGTCTGAACTTGAACTCTGCGTGCCAGAAAAAGGACTCCTGATTCCCAGACTGCTTCTTCGGTGTCCTCAGTGGATTGAGACATTAATGGCCTCCTGGCTACGCCCCAAACCGGTCTGTCAAAGGAGCTTTCCCATTTTTACTGCTAATGGAATACACCTGCTATATGTGCGTTTCTAAAAATGTCCATGGGATCAGCTGGGTCTCCATTGTATAGTCTAGACATTAACTTTGTGGCTTGTGGTCGAAGGATAATCTGCGTGTCCTCCAGCAGACCCAAAGGAACGCTGTCTTTCTAAAAGCATCTGTAGCCCAATTAGTTTGCTTATCCAGAGGATTAAGCATGCGGTGTCTTTGTGCAGCCACAGGGTCCGACTGTCTGACAAAATACACTGTAAAATAAGTCAATTATCCCATGTCAGTTAGAAATCTCACAAAGTGACTTGGTATCTGTGAAATAATAAAAGTTTGTAACTTAGCTTCAGTTCCTATCAGTTATAGATAATGGAGGATTGTCAGTGACACTGTACAGGAGGGTGTGCAACAAGATGCTTTCACACATGTATAGTAATCATCAATACAACTCATTTAAAGGTGTAGTATTTAAATCACATTTTTAAAGAAATCTGAAAGTGTTAATTATGTCAGACAAAGTGGGTATGGCAACAGTCTAAAGGATCATTTCAGTGATGAAGTATTGCACTTCTATAAAATTGGTAGACATGGATTTAAAAAGTCTAAGCAGCAAAACCTGACATACTCTCACATTCATTCAAAAGTACTGCCCATACACTTCCCATCATGCAACTTAGGGAGGGTGGGTAATAATATACACTGCTACCGTGCAAAAACTCATGTCTTATAACTCAAGGATCCAGATTGTATGTGTTCTTAATTTTGATATTTACCATGCACGATGCTTAATAACTCTGAAGGTGTCATTATGAGTCTTTCACACATGCTCACCTAAATAAAACAAAAATCTAGAAGATTACAAGAGTGCCCTAAAATGTTCCTGAGCTATTCACACATGCACCTCAGAAGGAGACTTTGCCTGTTGGATGGGAGGGAGTGTGGGGGTCTCAGGAAGCTGGAAAAGCGTGATGTAAGTGTCATCAACCCTGCCCACTCGCTCGCAGTCATATTCCTTAATATATTTCCTGCTGTCTTAACACATCAGACAACCTCAACGTCATGCGGATATTTTACAAGGGGGGTTCCAGGAAAGAAAGGGTGAAAAACTTGGCCGTTTGTGTTCACACAAGCAGCTCACCCCAAAAAAAATCGGGAAATTTTCAGGAATTTTGTGCATTTTCAGAATAATTTTCAGAAAACATTACTCAGCTGAAACACATTCTGTAGTCGCTGTGATGAGGACATTTTGCAAGTTTTCCTTTTGTAAGAGATGGTAAAATACACTATAAGGTCTTTAAATGAATTTCAGCGAAGAGCTTCATGTTGTCATATTGTAGACGACAGTTTTGCCTGGTATGACATCACTCTCTCTCTCTCTCTCTCTCTCTCTCAGACTTGTGCTGGCAGCTGGTGAGAACACAGCAATTCGAACTCTGGGCTGCCGAGCACCAGCGTACTCTCTCTGGGACATATGTGCGCCTCACACCTCTGTCAGATGTGTGACATTTTAGCTGTATAACTGTTGTGACACATCCATCATTGGGTCTTGGTGTTGCACGAAGCAACATGGAGAAAATCCAGCACAGCAACATTGTGACAGTGATGGATAGGAAAGACAAAGAGCTGAATTTAATTTCATGCTGCTGCTTTGTGTGAACGGAAAAATAATGCACATGCATGTTATTTAACTGTTGACTGTAATCTTCTGTTAAACGACCACATTTTACTTTATAACATAGTGTAAACGTTTTGTAAAGAATAATGATATCCTTTATGAATTAGATAACTCTTTCTGTGTATTTTCACAGAATTTGTTAATGTGGAAGTACAGAAAAACAAAAAGACCTGCTTGTATTTTTCGACCAAACCTCTGACAGTTTATTACATTTGTGTTTCTGCAACGCAAATCCATAAGTTCTTTGTGTTTCATTTCTTAATGGTCTACGATTTTTCTTTTTCTTTTTCAGATTTTGGAAGAATTTTAATTTTTTTTTTTAAGATTTAAGACTGAGCTATCAGATATATAGGAGAGTGGATCAAGTAGGAAATCAGGAGAGAGAGAGAAAGTATAGGCAATAACGTGCAGGAATGATGCCACAGGTCAGATTCAAACCTGGTCGCCTGAACGGAGGAGTATTCCTCCTTCCATGGGGCGCGACCTAACCGCTAGGCCATCTTTAGCAGAATGACTGTACTTTAAGACGTCATATATTTTAAAGCAAGCAGTGTGATGGAATTATAAAGGGGAACTCTCTCTAAATGACTAATAGTTATGTTCGAGAAAACAGTGTGCTTTTATTTTTCAAAAGACATTTAATGGCACCCCCGCTGCCAGAGAATAACCATGTTTTCAATCTTTTACAGAGTAACAAACACATTGACAACGATACTAAAAGGTTGGACAAACAAATCCTTATATTGCTACTGTGTTTTTTTAGAAGATCTGGCAGTGTGTTTATGTGCTAAACCTACTCAGGCAGTTCTCTAATCTCTCATCTCAGAGAGAACTCAACTCTTGACGTCCTCAGACTCTCTTTGACAGAAGTCTGTGAGATACAGAAATCACTGCATGATGCAAGTTAAACAGTCAGAAATGAATGAAGATCCTGTCACAACTTTTTTTGTGGTTGAGGATTTGGAAAAAACAAAACAACATTCATTCTTATCTGCTGATCTCTACATGAATCAAATTCGTCATGTGGAGCGTCAAAGGGAAAGACCCTGGAGAATATTTGGCAACTCGGTTTAATTACACACAGAGAAGAAAATCTTATTTAAAAGTCATATTTATAGTTGTTTATTGAAGCGTTTATTGAAGCGTTTTTTAAAGACGCTTTTACAACTATAGATCGTCCAGTGCAATTAAGTATAACTGGAGACAGTTTCCAGATACAGGATCTGCTAATTATATGCACTGAGACAGAATAGTGTTTCTTCAATTACACTGGATCAATATCTTTTCCATGATGTCAGGGAAAGCTGAAACCTGTTATCATATTAACATGGAGGCTTCATCATTAGTCATGACTCCAGGCTCACAAGTTCAATATAAACTGCCAGCTGAATACTTAGCACGTGGTCGTGGCAGGGCTATAATTCTGCCTGGAATAACAGGAGGGGCCTACTGTTGCTCAAGAACGTGTCTAACAAAGGATTTCGTGTATCTGTCAATGGTTTTGGAAAATGTCCTCTGTTGTTGATATTTAGTAGTTTAGGTTTAGGGTTTCTGATATTTAGTTAAAAAGTTTAACTTGAATGTAGGCTAATTTAAAAGCTACAGCCAAGAAGCATGTTAGCTAAGCATAGCACAGGGCAACAACTCACTGGCCTTTGTCCAATATTAAATCACCCATACTAGCGGCAATGAAGCTTAAAAAATATGTTGGATCATTTATTAAAAATTAAATACTTTTTATTTCATTCTCAATTTTTAGTTAGTAGTGTCCACATTTTGTTTTTGCCCTATTGCCTCCCTTTGTTGGGAATATGAAGTAGAGAATGAGGGTGTGATTTTGGACATCTGTTATAAAATATGGTCATTAGCAACCTGAGTTTTTATTTCTTTGCTGATTTTGTTCTCTACTTGTGTAAATAGAATTGAACAACAAAGCATCTCATCCTGCTTTCATGTATGTTCCTCCTATTGAGGTGTCAGAATTCATATCAGTCAGTTTCATAACCAGCAAAAAAAGCTTTAAGAAATATTGCCACTTTTTAAGATCATTTATAAGAACTTCACTTTGTTGCTTTACATATCTCATGTTTTAGTGCCACACTCTTCTATCATTGTTGCTAAGAAGAAGTCACACAGGTGTCTTTGTATTGCCTTTACAGGCCTCATAAGAGCTGCAATCAAATCTTTGTCAGTCTGAAAACGAGGTTGGTTCTTACTCCCTCAGTGTACCGGTACTTAAGCTGAAAAAAAAAAGTTGATTACTATTTTCGAATGTCAGAAGTTAAGCAAGTGTTTCAACACAAGTATATTTACAGGAACGAATATCAGAAAATGTTCTGCCTGCAGTGTCAAACAAAAAGGAGTACACACATGTTTTTTTTCTGTTATATATCAGTGAATATTGGTGAGTCAAAATCTTGTTTTACTGACTCGTTCTCTTTAGTATTGAGCACTGTTGTCACTTCATCAAGTTTTGTCCTGTCTTGTCGTTTGTATGTAAAAGGAGGCCGACTGAATTACTGCAAACCAAATCTACCTTCTGTTACAAACAAAGTGACCTTACCTTAGGAGGTTGTCGTTACTCAAATGCTAAATAACTTTCTTGTGTTTATTTTAGAAAACATCTAGTTGCCCTGTTGAGAGACCTGCTAATAAAGTAGCAGGTAACGCAGCACACCTACCATCAAGTGCCCATAGGTTAGATCAGCTTAGGCAGGTTTGATTGACTAATACTCCCACACTTGATTTGGAAACAAGCACAATTTGTAACCCATTCCAGAGCAGTAACTGGTTTCCTTTCACCTCTGACAGCAGCCAACACTGGAGCATCTGGTTCTCAGCTTTGCAAGTCATGAAAATAGAAGGAAAACAATCCCTTCCCTTAATCGTAGAAATCCCAAAAGTCCTTTTTAATTTTTTTCCCCTTCCAGTCTGTGAAAGCAGTGGTGCAGATGCAACTTAACACTCACTACACAGGATATCTGGGCCTGAGGATTAGCTGCAGATAGCTGGAGATCAATCTACATAAACCCCCCTGGAGCCTCTTCTCTCCTTCCCTCTCCTTCTCCTCTTTCCTCCCCCCTACCCCTTCTGATCACGGCAGAAAGGGTGCCCCTTCAGAGAGCATTCTGGGTATTTAAAAAGCAGGATATGATCAAAGGGGTTAGGAGGCTGTGGACTCTGTGATCCTGAGGCGCGAGGTCCATTCCCTTCAGTTTTCCCACAACAAAAGGTCTGTCTTGTAAGGACCTGTGTTTGTTTGTGTGCATGCAGGGATGAAAGCATCTGGGCTTTGGGAAAACAACCTTTTGCAAACTGCTATTAGCATATTCTACATTACACCTTCTTTTTTTTTTTAACGTTTCCAATCAATTAGCAATCAATTCTTTCTATGTATCGTTAAAGTCATGCTGAAGTTACAAAGCCTATAAGCCTACCTTGGTTACGATTTGCAACACCAAGAGATGAAGCATTTGCTCGATCTGTGTGGAAATGGGAAAGGTTATAAATTACACTCGAGTCGTCAGATAATTCATGCTGTTATGTACTGAAAGAACAGGGCCAGCATGCATCAATTCTTGCTTTTTTTTTTTTTTTTTTTTACAATAATCTGTTTTATATCTGGGCCTCAGAACTGTAGGAAAACGTCTGCCACATGTTTGGAGTAGTAGATCGACTAATGTAAATGGTGTGCATGCAACTTAAATGGGTGAATCTTTCCACAAGACAAAGGCAGAGACATGGACATATGGTAGCTGCTGTTGTTATCCAGCATGAGGAGTCACCTTCAGGCATCAACATGCGTAGGGGTGCATGGTGGGAACCAGGTAGTCATAATAAAAAAAAAGGAAGCTTTTCTTGTGTTTGGCTTTGGGCAGATATCCGTCTGTGAGCTTAGGGCTAATATTCTAGTTTGGAAGAGAGAGTTCCTGCTGATTCACTGACTCAAACATGCAGGAGCTCTACCATATTTCATGAACTACACTCAGTCTTAAACTGTGTTGCACCTCAACTACAAATGACATACTTCATATTCCTGTGTACTATTTTGCAAACCCCTTGTGAAAAAAAATTAAGAATTTCTGCCTTAAGGCAATGAATGAGTTGAGGATAAGGTAGCTTTCAGACTCTTTTTGTCTATTGGTTTATTTCCATTTATTCAGGAACAATATGAACAATCAAGAGGCGACTTTGAACCTGCACAGCGTGTAACACATCCAAAAAGTTACAAGGCTCAAAGGATATTAAGTTGTCTGCTAATTTTTTTCTATTCCAAATGTGGAAATATATAAAACTTCGGGCTGTCAGCGTTAACGTGTTAAACGTGATGCAATTAATGTCCACAACTAATACACCAATCTTTTTTAATCCCATCGTGTTTCTTTTTTTGTCCCTTTCAGGGCACCGTAGTTAAGCCATCGAGCGACTTCCTGCCTGCGCAGTGAAAGGAAACCATGACACCGCTGTGCCACTCGCTCATTCACTTAAAAAACAACAACAACAACCAGGCGGCTCAGTTGCCAATTCAAAACTTATATGAACCTTATGAGATCAAACATTTCACTTTTTTTACGGTTCCCTTTAATTTATTTAATTTACTGCGGTAACTTTTGTATCGTTAAGCAGTTCCTCTGTCCACTCTTAATTTAATGTCTTAACTTTCAATCTACTGGATGTTCCTTATAGTCCTCATCTTATTTAATACAAAATAAAAGCACAATAAAAACAGTTTTAAATGGGAAAATAATGGAATTTCAATGTGAATGTGATTAATTGCGGTTAAATATGGTATAATAATAATACTATATACTTTGTAAAGCATCCTTGGGTTTCATGAAAGGCGCTATATAAATCTTAGTTATTATTATTACATTTTTTATCAGTCAATATTTTTAATTTATTCAAAAGAAAGTGTGGTTTGCACAACAGTCGCAGGAATGTGGAGTATATTATTTCTTTCATAATCGGAAGATAAACCAAGAATGAACATTTAAATAATTTCAAATGGGATAATTTGTGGGATAATTGCCACTTTTAAAGATGTATTAAAGTCAGGTAAAATGAAGTTATTCTTCATTGATGAATGAATGTTAAGATGGATTTTTTTTCTTTGTGAAAAAAAAAACTGTTGAATTGTAATGGTAATGCACGGCACAATGTGTCACACAAACATAATCAGTCAAACAAGAGTTAGTCATCACTGAGGGGGGAAACTATTAGTCAGCATGCCAATTTAGAATAAAGAAGCGTGTTCACTTACGCACTGGTCCGTGATTACTGGGAATACCTGCAAAAGAGCAAAGAGAAAGTGTTTTAGTGGCGCATTACTCATGTCTTAAATGACTCCCCTTAAAAAGCAAGAGAACATTGTTATACTTAAGTTGTTTCCTTCAAGCAATTTATGATGACCAACACTTGGTCTCCTCTGTGTGCACTGATTAACAGCAGCTGTGGCTCTTCAGCGAACCTGAACAACACCCGCCTTGTTCTGATGATAATAACAGGTCTGCCAGCCATGAAATGTCAACAGAATCCAAAGTTGTCATTCATAAAAGACCTTCCTTCAGCATACAAAATTTTGTTTGAACAACTAGATCGAGTCTTTGTCTCAAAAGTTGAATTTTCTGTGAATAAACTTTCAGCCTAAAGGTCTCTGAATTAAAGCTCCTGTGAGGAACTTTTGCTTTGATTTTGGTGCCCCAAGTGGACAAAGTGGTACCTCTCATCTCTTTGCTGATCTTTTCTGATACACATGTAAATTATTTTGCTTTGTATTGCTCTTATAGAGGCATTGGTATTCATTTCAGTCCATTACACAACCAGATTGAACTCCTCACAGGAGATTTAAACCAGTTTAATTGAATCTGTAAAAAGACAGTGTTATCAACGTGTCAGTTTAGAGGAATCAGAATCAGAATCAAATACATTTGCACATACAAGGAATTTGACTTGGTGTATTGGTGCTAAACAATTAACAAGGAAATAAAGCAGAACTAACAACAACTTAAATAATACAGTATGAGAAGCTATTACAATATATAAAATAGAGTTTAAAAATAAAAAAAATAAAAAACACAAAATGTACAAAAGGTGCAGTGTAGGAGCTGTGCAGTGGACAATGAGAAAACATCTTACAGTGTATGCAACCTACTCACACAGTGCATGTAAAGAAATACATTTAAAGTCCAGTGGGCGTTAATGTAACGCATAAAGAACAGTTTCAGAGTTTCCAATAGATTCCTGAAAAATTAAATTGAAAAAACATATTGATAACATTACTTATTCATCTAAATAGGAAAATATGACTACCCACCATGTGTGAAATATAAAAAATTATTAAATACATTAAAAAACAGACACTACCAAGCACTCGCATAAAAGCCCGGCCTTCAACTCAAACCTCGATGCCGTTTTTGTCTCCCACATATTTGTTATCAGTGTTTGTCTGTGTGTTCACCATCTTTGTGTTTATTAGTATAATCAGCGGGCATGTCCCATCCTATAATTAGTGCAATTTCTGATACGTTTTCCAAGCTTTACTGCTTTGTCCTTCTCTAATTATTTTTCAGCTGGGCTTCATATTGTTAGCACCCCATTCATCACTTCATTACCAGTTTGGGGCTGTCACAACAACTGTTGGCATTCACCACAGCACCGCAGCAGCCCAGGAAAAACACAGATTTTAAGCTCCAATTTGCAAGAAAGCAAGCAAACTGCAGCAAACAGTTGTTCTTTGTGCGAATTGGAGGGCAAACATCATTGGCCTTTGAAGCCAAAACACATTCTACAGTCTGATCAAAGTCTGAGCCGCAGCCCTTCTTAACCTGTGAACCTGCTTTGGAACACCAGATGAGTTGACGCTCTCCTCCAAAGTGGACTGTCAACATAATTCTCAGAGTGATTCCTCTTCTGCTCTGCGGGCAACTCGCAGCTTTTTCTCCTGCTTCTTTTAGGGAAACCTCGGATTTGAATCACTATCAGTCACTCCCTGCCGCTGACAGCCATGCCCCATAGCAACAGAGGGCTCCATTTTTGGCTCTAATTTATTAGATGAAGGGTCACGTATGTCCATATATCTGAATACGCTGGGATTTAAATTTGTAATAGACCTCGCCCTGTTCATACCTGTGAGATAAATGACTTGAATGATTAAAGAGGAAGTCTTGATGACAGATGAAAGCTATTAAAGCATAATTACATCTTGCACGTTCAGCATATTTGTCTTTATATGATATGCCTGTATGTTTAATATCTTTACACGAAATATGAGCTCCACATAATGAATAAAGGCACGGGAATAATTTAAGAGAAAAGCACGTTCATTGAACACCTGGGGGACCAATATCGTTACGTCACTTCCATGTGCAACATTATTGCATTTTATTCCACTGCCAAACAAGTGTGCTAATATTGCTTTTGATATGGCTAGACCCCTGGTTTCATCAGTCGGGTGCAGATGCGGCCAAGTGTTGGATTTTTTAATAACAGCCTGTCAATCTGGCGGTGAGCAGCACATTGCAGGGAGTCTCATAACACAGAAGAGGTGCAGAGGTAAATCGAGCAATATCTCCTCAGAGTTCACAAACTCTTCACAAAAACAAACTCCCAAACGCAATCAAATGTGCTGCATGTGCACACACATGCCGTTTGAAGCACACGCGTGAAAATCAAACGCGCAGTGTCACAAGACACACGCTAATACAAATGTGTATCTCTCGATTTGTCATAAAAAAAATCACCCAAATAACAGATAGAAATGAGCAAAGCAAATGTTTATATGTGCTCAGTGGATCAATAGCAATATCGTATCTATGTACAGATCTAATCACAGCGTCCATGTCTGAGAATCTGAGTCAGACAATCAACCTTAGCATCTGAAAAACTTGCTGTCAATCCCTGCAGACTGCTGCCATGTTGGGTTTCTGACTGTAAGGCTGAATCAGTGTGAGCGGAGGACCAGAGGGCTAGATCTTCCACCATCTGGCCCTCGCCTGGCCGTCCACCACCACATCCCTGAGTGGCTGTATTAGATTTATTGAGGCAATGAGCCCCCCGCCTCAGGCACGGGATTTGATAAATGTGACTCAACTCCCGTCCAAGATTATAATGGGGATAATTCAAAAGAGCACCTTCTGCCTCAGAGATACCATGTGAACAGGCAGGGAAATATCCAGCATTAGTTCACCCTTATTATGGAGTGGAGGAAGGGAATACTAAATTCAATGTTAAAGTATTGGAAGGAGGGTTGTTTATGTTCACTTCATGTTGAATAAATTAAACAACTACCAAGATTTATCAATCCCCCAAGGGAAAACAAAGGCAAGACATAAATACATGCAGCAAGTGCTAATTTTCAAATATGTCATTTTGGACCCTAATGCCTTAGAAAAGGGCCCATAGGATTGTTCTAAAAATGTCAGCTTTCAGTGCATTCAGAAACGCTATTCTTATTATTTTATGTTAAAGCGACCAAAACAACCGTTTTTGGTGTTTTGTTTTTTTGCCAGCCCTCAGTTAATAATTGGGTGGGCAGGGTTGTTGATGTTTATATCCTGCAACCGGTGAGCAACCAATGTGATGCAACCGTTTTCGTGCATGTAATAAAGCAGCTTTATACTCTTTTTTTTTTTTTGCTCGACAGTAGATCCTTCACAACTCTTTTTTTGGTACTGTGAATATTTACCATATCAGGGGCGTGTCCAGACTTTTTGGACTGGGGTGGCCCAACTGTGGCACTGACTTATACAGGGGTGGCCTTAAGTGTGATGTGTGCACAAACTCACTCAAATAAATATCCATTATTCACAAATCGTATCAACTTTTAAAACAAGAGATAATGGCAACATTAGCTTAATTTTTTTTATGACACAACAAGAAAATATGTTTCAAAGTCACCATTTAAAGTACTTTAAAAAAAGTGCATGTGAAATTCTGCACAGTCCAACCTGCAACATATTGGTCCTGACACATTCCCAGTTAGTTAATTGCAAGTAAGACAGTGTGACTTACTTTCATATGCACATTCTTATTTTTTCTTTTTATTTCAACTACAACAAAAAATATTGCTACATTGATATGTTAAGAAAACTACTAGCAGCCTTCTGCAAAAAAAAAGAAGGCCTAAAGACCTAATAGTTGGTTTTAACACAAGTCTCCCCTTCTGACAGGGCAAGTAGCCAATCAAAGTTTGGGATTTTTGGTGCAGCACCTTGGGTGGCCAATCACATTTCTAAGGGGGCCCATGCCACTCCTGGCCTACCCCTGGACATGCCCCTGTACAATATGTAGCATAGATATAAAGGTAATAAAATGACATCAATCCATCCATTTCCACATCCTCGTTTTTATGGCATGTCTTGCCTCCTGAGACCTCCACCCCTCCAGTCCAACAGGGATAGTCTCCTGCTGTGAGGTGCATATGTGAACAGGCAAATCAGAAGGATTTCAGGGGCAGCCTGTACTGAAATCTTCTAGAAATTCTAATGCATGCGTGAAATAAGCTTTTGATAAAATTGTCTTTACTTTACAACTTTTACAATTGCTTGGGATGCTTTTAAGTTACATCTTATTGCCCTTTCGTACCAAAGAGCTTATGTTGAAACCGTCACTTGCAATATGCTTGTCTACAACGTTTTACACCTAGATGAGATGTCTAGTCTGCTTCCAGTCTAGGTTGTTGACATCAGAAAATAACCTTAAATGTTAAGCTCATCGCCTTCTTCTGTCAGTCCCTTTTCCTTGTTGACCACTGCTGCTCTTTAGTTGCTTTAGAGCTTGCAAAAGAGACATATCTAAGATGGTGTTTGTGTTACTCTGCAACTGAAAAATCCAAATATTTTACCATTAACTCATACAAAAAAAGCTTTACCTAATAAATGTAGTATTAAGTTATTCTCACCCTTCTTTGTCCCTAATAATGCAAACTGTGCCTCAGGCAGATGACTCGTTTAGTCAGGTAATTATTAAATCAGCCACTGGCAACCATCACAAAGTGATCCTGGGCTACACGATCAGCAAGAAAAGGTTGAACTTCAACTGAAACTTTTCCCTGCAGTGTTCTGAACCTCGCCTTGAATTTTGGTCTCAAGTGTCCTTTACTGTCTTGTGAGCAGACGGAGTTTGCTCAGTTGTCATGGAGATGGCTTAGTGGCCATCACTTTGAACTTCACGTGGACCTCGGTCAAGTTGTAACAGGTGTTCCTAAATATAAGTGTGAAATTGTTGACCCTGTGTCTTTTCAAGAATGGGCCTGGCCTTGGATGTGAGGAGATCAAACTGATCAGCGAGGAGCCAGTGGACGCCCAGACAAACATCAAGGAGGCCTCTCACATCCAGCATCAAAGACAGGTGTTACAAAAATGTTTCAACCTCCTCCCTGGCTGTGTGTTCAGACAGAATGTGAAGCGAATTTTAGAGAGAGCATGATTGCATGAGTGTCAGTGTGCATCAGTGTGAGCTGCACGTTTTTACTGCGGTGGCTACTAATTGCGATCAAATGCTAATAATTAAATAAACTACAATAAGTTTTTTAATTTGTCACCCTCACTTTTGAATTTTTTTGTTGTGTCCAAAACCACATACTACCGTACTGCCTACTACTCAAACAGTACTGCATACTACTAACCCGGCTGTTGGCATGCCTTCATTGGATCCTCTTCTGGATATGTTACAAACATGACACTGCGACTTCCACCCCTCAGAGACCCTCCCCTTCAATCCCACCGGGGAGAAATCCTACTTTGAAAGACATATGTGAATGAGCAACTTTTGAAAATGTCAGGGGCAGTCTGTGCCCTGAAATCATTTAGATATTCACGGGAGTTCATATGTGAAAGGGGCATATGTCATTGACATGAAGGGGAGAAACTGGAAGTGAAATAACAGAAAGTGTTGTGTAAACACAATCACTGACAGACTCTGACAGAAATGATTGGGGCACATTTTGCCAGCTAGCTTGACACAATATCTTGTTTTCTATCAGAACACACACCAGGAGGTTTTGAGAGGAGACAGATGCATGTCTACTTCCACATTTCATTCATTTCATTTCAGTTCAAAGAAAATCTTAGGTATGCATACAGTTTGAACAAACTACTACATTTGTAGTTATGCTCTTAGCTTTATAAATTACAGTGCTATTTGTTAGTCATTCATTGCATGGAAATATATTTAAGCTATAAACTAACTCATAAACTGACAGCCAAATTACTCTTTATTGTTTTTTTGCATGTTAGCTCTCTCTCACTGGCAGATTTAACAAATCAAAAAAACTTGCTTAAGATGTTTTGGAGAACAGCAGCCTAGAGGCGAACAGCTAATGTGATTAAGAGGTATGACAAATTTCACTTTCAAGGGCAAAGATTTAAACTAAAAAAAAAAAAGAAAAGGGTATAATGTTTCATTTTTACAACCACCCTCAGATTTCAGTGTCTGCTATAGCCAGACCAGAGATTGTGTTTTGCTACAACCAGTACCAGCAGTATCTCCAGTTAATTAGCTGCAAGTCCAGCCTAAATTACCGAACGTCACAATACTTACATATATTTGCTGTTCCTTTGGGTATTGGAAGGTAAGAGCCCACACTCCAGGCTCTGCCGTGGTAGTGCCTCTTGCAGCGGCTGCAGTCTGGCCCTGTGGTGTTGTGTTCACACTCACAGCCCAGCTTCCCCTTGTCAAACACACAGCTGTTGGCATGCAGGTTGCACTTGCACCTGAGTCAGAAAGATAACAAAAAAGAGACAGACACATAAATAGGCATCATTCTGCATCCAATGGAATCAATGCCCTCTGGAGGGGGGGGGGGATTCACAAAGTGTGCCCTTGCTGTGTGTGTTTGCGCTTTTCATATTTTTTGACAGGGGTAAATTGAAATCCTGTTGGGTTATCTGCCTCGGATCGTGCCTTCACAAAGCTTCATTATGCCCTCCTTTAAAAAAAAAAACAAGGCCTCATTTGTTACTGCCCCTGCGGAGAGAACAGCGATGCAAATAAGGTCACTTTTGCCTCTATGAGAGCCAAATGAAAGACACTCTGTGAGATTAACTAATTGAGCACAAAATACAGATCTGGTTGGAAGATGATAGCGTGAAAAAGAAGCAGCATAGCAGGAGATTTTCCCTTTTTTCTCTCTCTTCAAAGTTACCATGCTATTTGGCACGGGAGCCTCCAGGCAGGGAAGCCTGCAGGTTTATGGAGCTGGTTTATTAGACAGAACTGTGGCAGAGCTGACAGATGCTCCTGACAGGAGAAGTGAGGAGGCCTGACGCCTTTCAACGCTCAACCAAATCCACCCCCACCCCCCCCCCCCCCCCCTCCCCCCATTTGACCACATGGAGCAGGCATGCGTGTATCTCCAAGTGTGGGGGGAAAAAAAACAAGCTGGGTGCTGTTGGAGTCTTAACTGTGTGTGTGTAAAGATTTATTTTTGGGCTTTTTATGCCTTCATTTCACAGATAGAACAGTGGATAGTCAGAAACTGGGGAGAGAGAACTTGGGCCTATGTACAAGGGGCGCACACTTACTTCTACTGTGTGCGTTTTTTACACCCTAAGTGAGCAAAATTACTCTCTTTGAATTTTTCTTATTTCATTTTTTAAAGTTGAACATTCTCCAAGAATGAAGAGAGAATGAAAGAGAATGAAGAATGAAATGAAGAGTTCTATCAGAGGCAGAATTTAATGCATTTGTTTTTATCCCTTTTATCCCTTTGAAAAATCCCTTTGGGGGTGAGACATGACCCTTCCGCTTTTTGCCAGGGACCCTGCTCACCCTGTTGAGATCTCATTTCCCAACAACAACCCTTTCATTGTATATTATCCCTTACATAAATAATGTGTATTCCAAATATAATCCTCCATATTTGATTTTATTCCTCAGGGGGCTAAAGGTTACAACTCGTGACCTCAGCTTCTTGGGGAGTTTTGGAGGCTGATATAGAAACAGACATTGGGGGAGATGGGGTGGGGGTGGGGGGGGCTTGCAGCCAGAGTTGATCTGACACACGACCCGTCCACAGGGGTTTTGGGGCGGATCATGGTTTCATCTCATGACTGTGTTTGTTTTTACAGAGTCCTTCTCAGGCAGATTTCGCCCATTTGAGACCGAGCGTCCGGGTATCTGTTCCCCCCGTTTAGCAGTGAACATGAGACAGAGAAATGACAGCAGCAGTCAGAAATACATCCATTCTAATTGACTTCCTGGCCTTACGGTGACATCTCACATTAATGATAGATAACTGCGGGAAACAAGGGAAACTGAAGCCCGCTCTATGTAGCTGATAAGCAGCAGTGAGATGTCAGTGCGAGGTCTAAGTTAAAGGGGATTTCTGGTAACATGCACCCATGAGTAACACCCAGATATTAATATGTGTGTCTATTTATGTTTACAGGCTCTAACTGTAACTCCTTCTATAATTACTTTATCTAACATTTATTATACTCATGTATACCAACTCATATAAACACATACAGTATGTCTATGTTTATGTTTGTCCTACTCTCTTATATCGCTAACAGGGCTGTTTTGTAAAATATTAAGGCAGTGTGGCAGCATGGTAATCATTCCTACTTTTTATTGTATGGTTCCTATCAAACATTAACAAATACAACAAATGGTTAACGGTTTCTTTCCAATTTTATGCACCAAAACAGCTTGTGTGTGTTTAAAAACGAGGATATGGAGTAAAATAAGAACACCAGTTATGCTAAAAAAAAGAAAAGAATATTACACAAGTGGCTTTATGTACGCAAGTCGTGAAACCCAGGTGATAACTCTAAAGAAGTCAATCTTTTCAGTCTCAGTTTAAGTATCGAACTCTCATGATAATCCTGTGTGTCTGAGTCTCCATTCATCATACCTAAAAAACACCAAAAATGAAAAATTTCCCCCCACTGAAAAAATGAACAAATGTGGAATGTAAGAAAATAATTGTTATTTTGGAAAGAGCAAGGTGAGTCACAGTAATAAAATATATGTGGTAAGAAATTCTCACTTGACAAAAATGTTGCCAAAAATAGAGTTCACATTAAGAACCCAGGAACAAAAGTTTTATTCTAATTCTATGATACAATTTTTTATATTTCAATTACTAACATTACAACGCCCTACAATCAAATTAAAGCATCTTAAACCTCAGGTTGTCATTCAAACACACAGAAAAACAAACCAAAAAGAAATAATGAATTGAAGCAAAATGGATTTCTGAAGGTAGAAAAACATTAACCTGGAAAATATTTATTACATTTATCTGAGGAAAATCACCATATCTCCTCGGGGTAAGTGCGGTCTCACATTATAATAAGCCATTATAGATGTGACTGAATATCAGCACACATGCATAGCATCAAATGTGACTGCCACTTTCCACGCATTCCCCACAGTCCTTAACTTTTTAATCAATTAATCCCTGCCTCCATAAAATTAATGATGGGGTGTCGCTCTTCTGCCATGCAGACAGCAGCGGATCCCTGAAGAAAAGAGTGATGAGATTTGACCTTCCACTTAATTAAAAACCAGCAAAATTTGGATCATCTGGCCCAGCCAGCACAGGGAACACGCTGCTAGAGTACAGGATGTGGACTCAGGGGAGCTCTGGGATGTGATGCTTTTGCCACCGGCATTGTCATATTGAAATCAGAGAGTTTTTAAATCCCTGGTTTCAGTCACAAGGGGGAAGAGATCCCCTGAATGTCCAGCCTTCTGAACCAGCGTTATTACAAAGACACATTTCATAGAGTTTTAACGACCTTTTCTCCAGCCCAATAGCATTTGGTGTTTATCCATTATCCAAACAAGTGACCCTACCTCTGGAGACTCTAGAGATCATCTAGTGTCTTTGTCCTTCCAATCAGTTGCATTTCTTTGGCTGGGGGTAGAAGTGCTCTTAGAAAGGACAAACTCAACAGTTTAATGGATGGATTGTGTCTGTTCAAGCCAAGTTGTATGTGTGTTTTTGTGTGCACAAGAAAGCGAGAGTCAGAGTCATTATGAAAGGGTCACTTCATTGCAGTCTGGATGTGTTTAGCTGTGTCTTCTTTTCCCTCTTTTGTTTCATCATAATTGTGAAACACAAAGCTATACGGCTTCGATATTGTTTTAAAAAAGCGGGGATGCTCTTGCAGGGGCCAACATGCTAATCTGTTCGCACCAGGGTTGGACCCATAGACCTGTATAACATCTGTAATGGTGGTTGCAATATTGGAAACGCTATCTCAACCCAACTGTTGATCAATATAGTAACAGGCAAATGGGTAGAGCTGGGGTGGGCCTTAAGCCTCCTGGCAAACAGCTACAATGCATCCACTTGTCAGTCAACTCAAAATAACTCTAAAGCATACAAATTTAAAAATTATGACTTTTAAAAAATAATTCACGCTCCATACAGTTTGTTAGAAAAATTAGCTAGTGATACAAAATTCATTTTTTGTACCAGGCTGTAAACATTTTTATTACTGCTGTAAAGAAATGTAATATGGGACCTATTAGGGATTCTGTTGCATTTGCATCCAGCCTCTAGTGGACACTGGAGGAACTGCATTTTTTTTTTCAAACTTCCATATTGGCTTCATTTTTCAACACCTCAGGTTGCTTCTTGGTTGTACTGCAAACGTAGCTTTAAACAGCCAAGTGTATGCAGCATGATATTAAGTTTCTCTAACCAACAATACTATTAGCACCGCTGTGATAGCAGTGTAGTCAATAACCACCCACATCCCAGCCAGCTCAAAACATGCAAGTTTGAGGAATTCTCCACACAGTAGACTACTGTTTACATCCAGTATGCAACCAAAAGTCAACCTTTCAATATTTTAACTGAATTTTATATTCTTTCCATAACCTATCACCTTTTTGCTTAAACTACAACTATTTCCTCTCTAGCCAAAAATAAATAATTTCACACTGGAACAAAATTCCCTCAATACGTCAGTCTCTAAATATCCATCGACTGCTGACACTTAACACCTGCAGCCAAAAAATATCTCTCCATCACACTGCACTCAACTCCTGCTAAAGAAAATACACAACTACGGACAACTCTTAGCACCAGCCGCTGTCAATAACCACCCTCTGTCCACAATCAACACCCGCAGCTGAAACTAAACGCCCACGGCAGTCAATAATCACCCACAGACGATGCCCATGGCAGGAAGTTGAATACCTGCAGTGTTGCTTTTCTCACCTAGATGCAAATAAACAGACTGTAAAAAAAAACAAAAAAAAAACAGAAATATATTTCTCTGGAATAAGATATGATAACAAAAGATGCTTTATTGTCCCCTTGGGTGAATTTTCCTTGGACTCCATCTGGCTTAAATTTTAACAAGGCATGGAGTCCTGGTCGCAGATGTCTGCACCGCCTGGAACTGGATGTTTGTCCCAGAATAGTAAACTTATAGTTATGGGATATTTCTTTTGATATAACTAGGAGACTGCCTCGGACTAATTTTATCAATGACATTTCTTCAAAATGCTGCAAAAACTACAAATGACATTTTCTTTACATTCTTTGATCCTT
The DNA here is from genome assembly GCF_963584025.1 of Labrus mixtus. Taxonomy (NCBI): domain Eukaryota; kingdom Metazoa; phylum Chordata; class Actinopteri; order Labriformes; family Labridae; genus Labrus; species Labrus mixtus. The sequence goes on along the minus strand of NC_083619.1, from coordinate 23,197,421 downwards.
GTCGGAGATCAAAATGTAAGAGAGGATACCTCAAAAACCTTGGCGAATAAAAACAAAAATATCTTCAGGGGTAAATCAAATGTGAGATATTTTAGTAAACAAACCTTTAGGTGTGATTCGAATAGACCTATGCTTAATTACCTTTTCACTTCCCCCTTTCAAAAAGAAGACATTATTACAGAACTGCATCTGGTTTGTTCTGCAGCAGGTGTAAAATGTGACACAGATGCAGCTCTTTATTTGGACTAGCTTGTGGCCTGTGAGTGTGCATGTTAAATGTAACAAGTAACAGATCTGTACAGTGAAGTAAGGTGAGTCAGGGTCTAGGTTATGTTGACAGGCTGGAGCAGACAGCAGCAGTGCCCTGTGTCTTCTCCTCTGGCTGCTGCCTAACCTTGGGTTCTCCTGGCTGCTTGGCACTGTGTTGACAGGCTCACGATGTCTAACACGGCTTTTCTTCCCCGTGACAGCTTCTAGCATCTCTGATTCAAGACAAGAGAGGAGCACAGAACTCGTTAAAAGAAGAACCTCAAAGCAGAAGAGCCTTAGCTGACAGCTTTTGGGAAACTTTCAATCTTTGGAGTTGAACCTTGCCGAGACTTCCAAGAAAAATCTCATTCTAGCAGAATATGTCATAAAGTGTAAGTTTTGCTTAAGATGAATGGCTGTAAATTAATGTTCTTGCTGTTTTGAACACATTTTCTGTCATCTGTCTATTGATCTAACTGGATCTTGGCCAGTATAACAATACATGTCACTGTAAAGACGGTTTCCCTGAGTATAATTACCATATGTTGCATTATCACATATTTATTCACAGAGAATACATTACATAAAACTCACTGCAGCAATAGCCTATACATGTTTTAAACCATGATAATTAATGACTGCGAAGCCTTAAACGCTACAGGGATAAAGATTGTGATTGATACGGAAAAAATAATGTTAACTGAGGCACTCAGTTGTGACATCATTATGTAAAAAATATATAGGAAAAACTTGATGCAATCTTTTCAGTTCACACCAAGTAGGCTATACTCTGTATGAATTATTTGCCTGCCCTCCTTGTATTCCCACAAGACTCTCTGGCATGCTAACAGGTGTTTTTTTTACTGTAGTATACATTGCATCACAGTGACATTTTAAGCTACTTCCAGGCTAACTAAAAACAGAGATTGTCTGTTACTTTCTTGGTCTTGATCTTGGTGTTAGTTTTCAATTTTATGTGCGACACATTTACTTCCAAAATTGCTTGATTGTTGACGACAAATGAAAGAAAAGCTGACCATTCAGTGTAACATTTTTAGCTAACACTAAGCTAACATTGCTTGCTACTGCTGTCTGAGGCCATTTTCTTTGTTGTGGAGGCTAGCGGTATGATGATGTAGTCCCATTTACGTTTAGCACTCTTACAGGTGCTGTTTCAGTGAAAAGACAAGATATCCAGTGTTTAAGTGCTGCTCTTTGAGTCACAAAAATGTTTGCTTCAAATGTTCTCGTGACATATAGTAGATGATGTTTTTAAGTTGTGTGTTCCAACTATGACAACTTGACATGCCTGCTTTAAAAAAGGGCTGCTAGCAGACTAGTAGACAAGAAGGGTTTGTTGGCCATTTAAAATACCTTAAACCTTAGCACAGATCTTATCCATATAAAACACTGAAAACATCCTAAGGGAGCGCAGGGTCTTTTATCCATTTGTGGAAGATTTTGGCTTTTAAAGAACAAAAAACATAAGCACTAAAGAGGTTTCAGCCAAAACTGAGCTACATTTAAAGCTGTAAGATAACCTTCCAACAGCATATCACTGACTATTTTTTTTCTCTTTTTTGATGTGATTGACCTAATTTACTGTTTGCACAAATCCTGAGGCAGTGAAGATAAAGAAAATAAATTCCACATTGTCTATCTTTGGGGAAAAAGTAAGCAGCAGCTTCTACAAAATGTTTCCTCCTTTGAGGCTTTTGCATTAAACCTGAACGCCTAAAAAACTGCTCGCAGTATTCAGTCTTTTTCCATTTAAGAGTTAACCCATGACTGGCACTCTGACTGATAAGACTGACCGAGGAAACCTGTCCTCCCTCAGCTCCATATCATACCTGATCCCTCGCACAAGTAGCTCATGGTCAGAGCCTGTAATGTGCCTCCATGCTGTATAAATACATACTCCGGCCTCCTAAAACTTTCCCTCGACAAGACATTTAGAGAGCCTCACACCTCCTGACCAGTGATCGCTCTGACAGGTTCGCACAGATCAAGGCTGGCGAGAGAAACTTTGGCCTTGCAGAAAGTTTTAGATGAATGTCAATGTTTTTACCTGCACGAAACAGGATCACCCATCCAACACTTTACAGGGAAGGAGAGGCTGCTGGATGTGATTAACATGAGAGGAAGAAACACGTTTATACAGGTGTGTTACAGGGGAGCAAAACATTTCAGAATTTCATTTAAAAACATGAAAGTTACTCCTGTTTCCTTTACCTTCATAAATACTGGGATCTCATTTCTTACTGTTACAGAATCTCAGATTGATGAACTACACCTCACAGTTACATTGCGGTTGTAGCACTGTGTATCATGGAGCATTGAGGTTCATCACAAAGTTTAACTCATTACTTTTGCTGAACATTTTGGATAGTCTTCCTTCTCCATACGCAGACTTACTCTATGGTGTATTCTCATCTACAAGTCTATTTTGTGGTCTCCTTCTTCGTACCTACATCAGTCAGGAGAGTACAGGAACTTACACTCTTTGGTCCTCTGACCTTTTCTTTCTTTCTTTCTTTTAAAAACATTTTTGAAGGTCAGAACTGAACAATTGGAGAAGGTGTTTCATTTGCTTCTCCCTTTATTTGAAATTGATAACACAAAAACCTGATGAGAGTCTAATGAGATCCTTTGACAGTTTTTTTCTTTAATGACTTGGAGGCAAGCACATCTGGCTCGTTGTTCTGCCAGATTTATTTATTGTGGTTCATTTTGACACATTTTGGCTGGTTTAATGTGTTACTCTAAGTCTTTTGATGTATTATAGACATGTATATTGTGTTATGTTTGTATGCATGACCTTCTCATGGTTCGTTGAAATCTTTGTTAACTGGGCTGTTGTCGGTCTTGGCCAAAAGTAAATCTTTTTTTAAGTCACAATTAACTTTTCCTGGTTAGATACAGGTTTAATTAAACAAATAATGGAGACTGGGATATTTAGCATCATTCCATGGAAAAATATGACACACTGAAATAAATATGTAACAGAAATTATTGTGAAAATCAACCTTGAATTTCCAAACTGGAATGTTACTTGAATGGTAATATTAAAGGTCTCTTTGAAATAATGTAGATGAATTACTTTAAATTACTACTGTTGATTTTCAGAGAATTGATTTGGTCCAAAATACTTTTCATGTCCAGAGCTCTCAGAGAAAGGAAGCTTTCAAACATTTCAGATTGCCTTTTTGTCACATTTGGAACTTCATGTTGTGTCTTGAACCTTATTTTAAGCTGAATCTTGTTTCAGGTCTTAATGCCTTGCTTGGCCATGTCCAAATGTTATCTCTTGAATTTTCCTGATTTGAACACATTTCATTTATTGAAAGAGTAATCCCAGTGGTATTTGTCCCCATATGTTTTAATTGGACTCCTCGGAAAACATGTTAAGCCTTCAGTATATCCCCTCTACATTATTTGGTTGCTAAGGCTCAAGTGTGGATTGGGGCTTGAAATGGAAATCAGACTTTACTATAAATGAATAATGAATGCTAGGGAAGCTTGGACTTATGATGTCAGTTTTTCTATTTGATTAGATAAACTCTATTCCTGTAGGATGTACAGCCATTGATGTATATTCAAAGATAGATTGCTGGTTTAGAATACATCAATTTTTTTAAATGAACTAAGGAGACTCTAAAGTGTGGTTTTTAGAAATCTCCCTAAATACACGTAGAGATGTTTGTTTGATCATGCAATCAAAAAAAAGGAATGAATTGTAGTATTTTTACAGTTTTACAACAAGCACACAGCAAAGTGTCCTACTTCAACAACAGTCATATCAGTAGTAACATATGACGTCCAGCTAACAGAGTGAGGTTACAGTGTTACCTTACAAATATTCCTTTCCACATTTGGTCTAGCATTGAAGTTTTTCTTTAGGAGAGGTGGGAGAGTCACAGAGTCACCTCATTACACCAGGCTGTGTCACCGTGAAATTGAAGAGTCCGATTAGGCTTGTTTTCGTCGCTCTGTGCTGTGGCCAATTTTGTCATTCTTTGGGGTGGTAATGTAATACATCTCAAGCAAATTGTTTGCGTCCCCCCCTCCCCCTGAAATATAAAGCAGCCCCGCCAGCGCTCCCCAAATTGTTGCAGAAATATTAGGAACGGATCACAAGTTAATTCCCCATGCTTCAATTTTCTGCCGAGGCGAAATGAAATTTGAATTTGCGAGGCTTGGGCCACTGCCACTGAAAGCCTGTGATTTGTTTCAATGACAGGGCCTATTATTGAAGTTGTGCATTGATGTAGGCATACAGTATGGTAATGTCTACCTCCCCCCCTCGTCCCACCTTGGCCCTCATGGTAGAGGGGGCGTCTCATTCATGTGATGTAAGCTGCCGAGACAAGGAGGAAGCCATGAAGAAATCGGCAACGGGGAGACTTATTAATATGGAAATCAGAGCCTGGCTGCATTCTCTGTGTACAATATTGTGTGTGTGCGTTGTGTACATACAAGTGCTGCTTACTGCATGCACTAACCAAGGCTGGAAGTATAAAAAATGAAAATCTATTTTCAGAAAAGAAGTGATGAAATAAGAAAAAAAAAAACCCTGCTCACATAAGAACATCCTTACACACACACACACACACACACACACACACACACACACACACACACACACATATGTACACCCTATCTGAGGCCTGAACTATACTAAGCGCATTCAGGCTTTATTTTGGTTATCCAGCTCCACTACCTTCACTAAGTCACAAAAAATGGTTATCGTGGGCGTATAACCGGTGGGTTTCTGCGGTTAGTTGTGACTGTTATAACTGAAGTTATTCTGGGACGCTGAGATTCTCTTTATCGAACACAATTGATTCTCTGCCAGAGAACAAACTAGACACAAAACCCCTTTGAAATGTCCCAGCTTGTCTAGCTCCTACATACATAATATAATTACACATGTAAATCAGGTTAACTTGTCGTGCACGTGTAGATAGCTGTAACTATCAGAATAATTATTTCTACATGATATATAAAGTAAATTATAAATCATCAGATAGCGAGGTCAGACACAAAAATATACCAACACAAAAAAGAGTGGCTAACTAAGGGGATGGAAAAAGATGATAAATTAGCAGACAAATTGAGATCAACAAAATTGAACAAAAGGCGACAGGGGAGTGGCCAAAACAAATGTATTTTATTTGAACAAAAGAATGAAAAAACAGAGGAGGGAGGGCTGCAAACTGCAACACAGGTACACCATGGAGTCCCGAGGTCCTATCATACAACAGACAGTCGCTAGGTAATTTGTAGTTATTATAAGGAAACACAATGAAAGATACTGGTTCATATTTGACTCTGTTGCAGCACTGACATGAAAGGGGCGGGTCTTACACATCTCAACCAATCACACACACACAGGTGCAGGCTGTTGGCTGCACATTGACATATTTAAAAAAACATACCAACATACTTTACTATTGACAATTGAGAAAAAGCAATTACATAATCCATGTGAAAAAAAACAACAACAACAACACAGCGGCAGGAACAAAGTGCAAGAAGGACAGCTGAGGATTTAAAAAAATAAAGTGTTCTCAACCTTTCAACATAACAGGCAAAGAGTTTGAGCCTCCTAGTGAACAGCGACATAAAGCACCCGCTTGCAGTCACAACCCTAATTGTGCATAACTGTTATCCTTCGTGGAATCAAAACGTATGAGTTATAAAAACATTCACCCCCCCTGTACGGTGTGTGTCGATAATGACATGAAGCATTTAGAGCAAAATGGTTTTTTTTGCACCAGGCTGTAAAGATGTTTATTTGTTGGAGATCACTCTAAGTGGACACTCAATGAGCGGCAGGTTTTTGTGCTTCTACACTGGCTTCATCTTTTCAACACCGGAGGTTGCCGCTTGCTCGGAACACACCCGCCCTCCTGAGGCTTACCTCCCGAACATGAAATCCTGCCTCTGAGCTCATAAAGCCACACCAACCCTGTCTGCTCCACTACCTCTGAAGCTTGATCATACAACAAGTGCAGAAAAAGGACATGTTGACGATTTTACTATTCAAGGCTGCTGTCCCACCAGAGGCAGCTTATGTTGACGTACTTTCCCTCCATATATTATTTACAAAGAAAGCGCGGGGCCTAATGAGCTCTAATTAAACGCCTGAGACTGAGAGATGACTGGCAGGAAACACTGCAACATGTGACAGGCATCTGGTGGAAGATAAGTGAGCAGGCGTTTGGCAGAGAAGCGTGTGGTGGTAGAAGAGGATCGCTGGGGGTCGTCTGAACCTGACTTTCAATCTCTGTCAATCAAGCTGGCTACAGCTGTCACGGTTCACAGGGCAATGGTGCAGAGGTTCGGAGGCATGTGTATGTGTGTTTAGTGTCAGTGCAGGTTTAGAGCCGGAGAGGATGTGTTTGGGACTGATATGGTGTGTGCAGTTTATGTTGGATCATATGGTTATGTCAATTGTACCATTGCAATGTTGTTGTTTAAAGGGACATGGAAGGTTGCAGTCCAGTACTAGAAAGGACATTGTGTCCACTGCACGATCGACTCACTTTTTCTTTGGCTTTCTAATCAGTCACATGTTCATCTGCTCATTCAGAGACAGTCCAAAACACTCTGAGGTGAATCATTCTGTCGTATCTGATCTCTTACTAGAAGGCTTTTAGCTCGATTTGGAAAAGTTGTCTATTGCATTTTCTTCAAATTTCCTTTCAACACAAGTGCAATGAGGTTTTTCTATGAATCTCTTAACACTTCATGGTGGTCTTTTTCAATAAATGATTTTTTTAAGAATAGCATTGGAGAGAAATGTCCCCAACATAAAAAACAAACAAACTCCAAGCAGCTCTAACAATCAACATGCTGATTTGCTAAATGTAAATTGCTTGGATAGTAAAAACAACAAATCTCTCCTGACTTTTGCTCTGTAGTTTCTGCTTTGCATATAAGATAATCACAAATCTATTAAATGTACATATGAATGACAGCCTGGTGTCACCTATGACTGGAAGAGTCAAAGACATTTCAATTCCATAATAGAGGCTGATGACGGTAAAGTACTCTTATAAAGCTCTGTGCTGTAACACAAATCTTGACTGTAAAGGATTTACTGTTACCAGTCTGTGCACGTTTCAAATGCAAACAGGAGAGCAACAAATGAACTTTGGAATCAAACAGTCGGCTTTGACACAGTTCTCATCAGACATGAAAAACACCCATCTGAGGCAACAGATGTCCAAAGTGTACAGAAACGGAATCTTCTCAAAGATGACAGCGTATCAAAAGCATTTTGCATGAAAATGACTAAAGGAGGGAAACATGAAACAAAAAAAAAAACATGGGCTGAATAAAACAAGGCACAAAGCCATTTATGCTCTGAGCAACTTTTAATGTCATGCCAACTTTGTAGTAGTTTAAGAAAAAAAACCATCACGTTACCCGTCAGCCTTTTAAAAGGGCAACAACCTACAGCTTTTGTAAACGTGCACAACATACTTGGGGGTTGATTGCATTAACAGAAGAGAAGAGGTCAATTGTGAATAATTACACACTTTGAATGGTGCATGAGAGCGGTTATATTGAATGTACAAAACAAGCTGATGGCAAACAGCTAGAATCAATACTTCTCTTTTGTTCCCAATCACAGTGTTGCTGCATTTTTACATTTGGAAAACGGTCATACATTGTGTTCTTTTTGAAGAGGATACTTTGCAATAATCTCAAATAATTTTTGCAGCCACTGAACTCAACACCACCATGTTTCTCAACAACGAACTTTACTTAAAAACTCCAGAGGAACATTGATCTATTATCTTTGAATGCATGTGTTCTGTCTTGTACTCTTACAATAAAAAAAACACACTTAAAGTCAGCACTAATCAGTCAGAATAAAAGTATATTCATAGTCAGTAATATGAATTAAGGAGGGAAACTTCTTGGCACATTATGCAGGTTATATGTTGAAATATCCTCAGTCTGCTTTTGCCTGAGTTTCTATAAGCAGCCGTTGGAAAGCACATACTGTAGATATCCTCGGGGTTTAGATCCTTTCTGTGTGGTTCAGCGAGGTGCGATGCTTGTCATGTGAATGCGCTGTGGAGGAGTTACAAATTTAGACTCCTTTTTAAGTGCAAGATACAGTTGGGGAGCGTGTTTCACTACTTTTATGAGCTCTGGATTCCCATTGGGAGAGGGAGATACCGAGTTTGTCTATAGCTGGAGGGGAACATTGGGGAGCATATAATAACACTAAAATGTTTCATCCCTTATCTCAAATTAGTATTCCCTTCAACCCAAACTGTCTTTGAATAACTCTCATGTATACCTCAGAGGGAAGGTTCAGGATAAAATGTGCTCTCTTTTGTCTTGAAATTTGCTTTTGTTTAACATCTGTCAGCAGACTAAAGTCAACGGGGAATAAAACATCTCTTTTTAATTTCTACAAGCCTGCAGTCGTGTAACCAGTGGATATTCTTACTTCTTCGTGTGTTACAAAGCAGATGGTTCACAGGGAATTGAATTACACAAGCACAAAAAAAAAAGAGCGTATTGTGTTGAATAAAAACTGTTTGAATGTTCTCAATTAGCAATCAACAAGTCCCCGGGAAAAAATAAATAAAATCTGTCTTTGCAAGTGGTAATTCTGGCAAGCACGTTGCATCAACTGTGAATACAAATTAAAAGATCGATGCAGCAGGAAATGTGAACTAATGAGTGAGTAGCTCTAAGTAGTTCTTAAGTATAGATTAGTTTCATAATTACAATTAATAAATGCTCGATTTTCTGAAAATTCTAATTCAGATTTAAAAAACGTTATTCGTCCCATGGGGGCCATTCAAAGGCAAATAGAGCAGTATTATGAAGAAAAAAAACTTAACTAACATTAGACAAGTTTGGATGGAAATGTAGCCGATTGACTTGATGCCTCGTCATTTAAAAACTCTAACTAAAAAGATCTCTCTCTCTCTTTAAGCACAACACACAGTATATATAGGCTATACAATAATGACATCCGTTTAGCAAACATAATTTCCACTAGCTCTAATCTGAATGTAAAAATCACCAACTTTGAAACACAAATAAAAAATTGCATGTATCAAAAGCCTTGTATTTCAGGTGACATCGTTCTTGCGTACAAGACTTGGAAAAAAACAACCTTAATCTTAGTTTTTAAGATTGTTTCCATGCTGTCTCTCATCAACATCCAGTGACTTTTATTCTCTGATTGGAATCCTAAATACATGATTATATTACGCTCTCACCGCCCCCACACCCTCTCCAGTGGGCTACATGCCTCTCATTTCCTACGTTTTAAATGCTTAATTGAATGACTTACTACTTTTAAATTAGCAAACTAGAAATAGCTTCTAATATTTGCAGTTTACTGGATTACAATACAGTGCATTTACATATAAGGAGGTATTCATATGTACATTTAAATAGCATGCTGTAGTGTCCATAGTATACATTTTAAGGTTTGTCAAATTGCCACTAGAGGAAGAACAACTTTCTTGACTCTTTGAAATGCTGGAAAAATCACCTCGATTTACACTCAACTTTTAAAGAGACCAGATGTTTCTGGAGTTATATTCTTTACATTTTTAGACCACAATCAACCCAAAAAAAAACCCAAAAATGATATCTATGCAGAGAACGAATTGTTCAGTCTCCATTTGCTTCGTACATTATGTTATTAAGGAGGTGTTCGCACATCCAACTATCACATGAAGTAGGTGTGTAGGACAATCACAACAGTTGTGATTATTTTCTAATAGATTGGTGAGGCTTAGCAAGAGGAGTGTGGGATTTTTTTCTTTTCAAGTGATATATTACATTATAAAAGTTGTTTGAAACACAGATCTGTTAGAATTTTTATCTGAGGATGACTTTCCTTACAAAGTTTCTATCACCTAAAATCGCACGTCTTATCTGATTTTCTGCTTTAAGATTTATAATCTCAATTACAGGATGCTTGGGTCTTTTTGGGAATAAAATCAATAAACATGATATTGACACTTGAAATGAGACAAGGCTCTTTCATTGTTGTTACAGTACTCTGTGTATGTATAAAGGAAAGGCAGAAAGAAACATTGAAGTTCGAAAAAAAAGAGCACAAAAGAAAAGGTGAGGGAAAAATAGAGAATGACATGGGGGGTGGGGTGGGGTGGGGGGTGGGGGGGGGGGGGGGGCGGGATGAGAGAAATAACACATTAGCACTTATGGATTAGCTGCCTGTGATTCCCAGGCCCCGCTGCAGCCCTGTAGATGTGCAGCTCTGACCGAGCAGTCGGCCGGCAGCGGTCATGTCTTAATTAACGAGCAGACATCTGATCAATATGTGAGGAACGATGGAGAGCAAGACGTGAAAGGTGGGACAGCTTGCATGGTTCAAGGTTTTTGTTTTCCGTTGATGTGGAATAACATTAGAAATCGATAGCGCGGAGGGCCCGGCCACACACTCTGACGCTCCACTAGGGAGGGGTGAAAGAAAGAACACCCATAATACCCTCCCATTATAGCTCCAACATCCCTTTTCTACCAGTCAAGATCACTGTACAGGGTGATTTGTACCTTCTGTACTCTTTGTGCAATGGGAGTCTGAGCCTTGAAAAGCCAGTTTTATAACTTGTGCTCTGAAACAATTCTTAGATCATTAAAGAAAAGTTAAGAGTTATTCCTCAAAAAACTCTGTAACCTTTGTTGGTGTACCTGATTATAAACATGCATCTGGATATGAAATTTGGGATTCCTGTCCTTTCTCACAGTGACTTTAATAGTCTACACAGCTTCATCTTTGGACGTTTCGTACCCACAACTTATGACAACTCGAGAATAAACAAAGCAGATAATGTTGTTTTCATATTATTACACACATATGTCATTCCCAAGCACATCCACTGTATTACCTGAAGTGGTTATTGTCACAGTTCCTAGCTAGTTATGTGTATTTTATTTTGTTATCCTCATGTTTCTTGTCTTGTGTTTCCTGTTTTACGTTAGTTACTTACCCCGTGTCTCGTTTCAGATCTGATGATGCCCTTACCCCAGCGTCTGATTACCTGATGATTCTCACCTGTGTCTTGTTGTCTCCACTCCCCTTCAGTATATAGCATGCTCTCCTCCTTCTGTGCCAGTTGGTCTTGTACCTTAGCATCAGCGTTCCGGCAATTATTTCCTAGTGTTTTCTGATAGCCTTGATCTGACCTGTTTTTTGTGTTTTTGACCTAGCCATTAGCCTTTCGATTTGGAAACCTCTGCCTTTGAGTATGTGGGTTTTCTGTGTAGCGACCTTTTTTCCCCATTAAACAGACTTTGAATCTGGCTTCTGTTTATGAGTTGAGCATTTGGGTTTATTCCTGTGGTTCAGTTGTGACATAAAGTTAAATATTTGTTCACACTACGTAAACCACTTCATGACTTTTCTTTCATTTTACCAAGCAAGACTGTCATACTACTATTACTACAACCTATACAATACAATAATCACAAATGTAAATGAGTCATAGTACTCCTTACAAAGCCTAAACAGTCACAATATTTATATGATGTCATATTGGCAGAGCCATTCCAAATTCATTGTGAGAATATAATTTGGTGTTTTTTTTAAACAGCAGCCATTCACTCTGACATTCACGACCATATCTGCAGGTTACCATTGCAAATATTTGGCTGTGTATGAGTGAAAGTTCATCAGCATTTGTGGAGCATTCTGGGAAATCACGGACAGGATGGCCATTCTGCGATAAGGCTTTCACATTTGGTTGTAGCCAGGAGGCTGCTGAGGCTGCTGGGAACTCTAATCAGTCTCTTCCCACCTGTCTCACCCACCCTCTTTCAAGTGAGTTACTGATCCACCTCTGGACAGAAATCGTATGTTTATTTTCTTTTCTTTCTCACTGCAAACTTTTGGTGGAAAATTGAATTCGATGCCCAGGGGCAGGATGGAAAATTGGGCAAAATAGCTTATTCCCCCCCCCCACCATCCAACCTTTTGCTGCTCTTTCTAATGAATGGCAAAATAAGATATCGGTGGGAGATGCTATTCTGTGCTGGGTACCAGGCTATGCAATTTAGAACTCATCAATTCAAGTTTACAGTATGACCATGAATACTGGAAGAGTGTGTCTGACTGCAGAACATGTATACATCTCTGAAAAGGCTGTGTTGGGAATATCAGGGCACCATTATGAAACTTGTCGTGGCATGTGATCAAAGCCATCAAACATAATGAAGTGTTGTTAGATTGTTTGCCCGTTCTGACAGCTACAGCTCGATGACTGAGCTGTTCATATTTCGCCGGCAGCAGTCATGATGATTAAGAAATACTAAAGATATCATGAAATGTGTGTTATTTAAAGCAACATTATTATATTCCTAAAAAAGGAAACCTCCTAGATCAAACCATAAATCTGCTCATCATTGAACAGGGCAAGGCTAAATTTGGAACCACAGCCTGGCAATGCTGTATGTCTCCACGTTTCACTGACGTGTCTCCGATGATTACCATTTAATCAGCTGCAAATGCTCTTAATTACGAGATTAGTCTCCTACCAATTAGCCAACGTGCTAATGGTTCTAATCTGCCATTGAAGTCGACTGAATCCTAATTAGGGAGTAACTGTTTCAAATCACACAGGGCCCATCTGATGGGTCATTACCAACCTAGTTATCCTCATATAAACCAACTGCAGCAAGCAACACAGGTCCCATTTGGAGAGCAGCTGTAGAGGCTTTATGATCGTCATGTGGGCCATTTCCATGCGTCATGAAACCACAATGTTTCCATTCCCTGAAAATCGCAGAGGCATTGTGATGACTCACTGATGCAATATACTCAGCAGCATTGCAAGCTGTGTTAATGGCATATGCTCAGAATGTCTTTAGAGTATTACTGGAAATGCAGATTTTAATTTGGGAAAATTTGAACATTGACATTTAACCTTATTTGGATAGGAAGCATGCTAAATTGGTTGGATCAGTATTTTTATAATCACAATGGATCAAATGAGTATGTGTTATGTGAAAAGAACAATAACACAGCTCTTCTGTCTAATCAGCTCTATATATTTTTTCAACGAGTCTTTGGAGTTTTGCTTTGGTTTTCATGCTTGTTAACCAAGGTTTTCTTTATCCTCCTATCCAGGGATGAATTATGAAACTCTCTGTACACTACCTGCTCAGGCCCAAAGGCTTGACATAGCTGTCAAATAGCTGGTTAACATCGGCCAAAAATTTAGACCAAATCAGAGCAAGAAGATAGTTCTAATTTGTACTTTTATTTAACAAGTAGGCTAACCATTTTGAAGCATAATGTAATGTAATGTTTCTATGCATCTGGAATAAGTAACTGTTTGCAAACAAGATCCCCCCCCCAATTACTTCATTGTAATGTGTGTACATAATATGGTCAAGCTGCGTTCACATCGGCCACTACTGCCCCCAAGTGGAAACAAAAATCATTCAAACGTGGCTTCACGCTAATATGTTATATTATGAGATTAATATTAATTAGAAATTAATACATCTATTAAATGACCATGACTTGCATTACTTTGCAAAGAAAAAAAGTTGTTTTGCCCCAAGCCAAACAAATAAAATTCACTGCTCAGACATCCCTTTTTATAAAATCTAATAAAACGTTCCCATACTCATTTAGGGGAACTCATCAGAAACGAAGGACATTTTACTAAAAAGATATTACTCGACTATTAATCATGCAATTATGAGCAATAAAACAGACTTTGACTTCGGTTTGACATGAATCACTGTCCTTCTCTACAGACAAACCAGACTGAATGTGGAGCTCGTAATAAAGTAACTGCACAAAATCCTGCAAACATAGATATTTGACTTGGGGCAAAATGTGGCTTTGCGCCTAACTGTATTTCATCAGACCAAAAAAACTTCTCTCTGCTGTCTATCCATGCAAGATGTCGCCTCCTCCTCTTGCACCTTTATGTTGATGCTAAAAAATGACACTTTCTGTGTTTGGGCTGATGTACAGAGTAGGAAAGAAACGCAACCAATATTTGATACATGAAACTTTTGCAATGCAAAGTGTGTTTTAAACACCAAATTTTGGAGGTTGATATTTGAAGCTGTTCACAGAAGGTGAAAAGTTAATAATTCATAACAAAGAGAAACATTGCCCAACCACACAAGGTCTGTGAAAAGTTCATACCTATCAAAAGTCTTAGTGATTAAAGGTAATAACCAAATCAGTTACTAAGCTGTACTGACTAAAATGTTGTAAAACAAAACATTTATCCAAATGATCGGCTACCTGACCCAATAATGGTGATCATATTTTATAGGATAATGAGACATCTGTGGAATCTTAATGTGTGTCGGCCATAAAAAATGCAGAGAGACATGCATTAAAACTCTTCTCTTCGCCACGGCTCACAGGAGGCGAGCTCAGCCCTCTGTCCTTGTCAAGTTAGGGTTATAATAAGTAATTTAGGAGAGTAGAGTTCAGTATCTGCAGCCGGCTGCCAGCTCTTTTTTTTCTGATTCAGACTTATTTTAGAAATGCAATTTTGGGCTGGGTTGAACTTATTCTAGGCCACAGAGCACTTTGCCCTTGTAAACCCTTAGATGTGGAATTATGAAGGACTTAGGCTCAGGGAGTTGCTGGCTTTGAAGATTCTTTCCTCTGCACTTTGAAAATTCAACCAGTTGTAATCACCTATGTGATGCCTTTATCAAAATGCATTCATCGACATTCATTCATGTTGGACTGTGACAGTCAGCTTGTCCAGTAAGTTAATTATTGAGTCATAACAGGATAACACTATAACTCTACAAAGAGGCACCTCAAAGAAATGGAAAAAACATAATCACGAGTATTTCTACCAAAAAAGAAGGTTATTTACCCCAACAAAGAGAAGCACCATTGTTAGTTTTTGATTCCTACTAATCTACTCTACAGGTAAATTCACTGCCATGAGTTTTCATCCACTATGTTCAGATATTAGAATTATTTATCAGTTTTTAAAAAATCCATCTGCAGGATCCATCTACAGCATCAAAGTCTTATAGGCTATTGACACAGTGCCTCATGGTTTCTACTGTTTTCATCGAATCTGCAATTCTGTGATTCTCCTGGTCCAAGACAAATTTAATTCACAGTGAAACGCTGAACTTTTTGGTTAAGGTTTTTTGGGGACTTTATGGACAACTGTGCCATATTTCTTGTGTAAAAGGTGAGTGACCGTTGGTAGCGATAAACAGACAAAACTAGTGGTGAATATTGCCAACAAGTAAAGCTGAATTTTAATCATTCTTAGGTTAAAACATCTGTTTGATTCTTGAAGTGTTTTGGTAGAAAGAAATGTAGCCAAACAATTCTAACTGATGTTTTTGGAGAGGTATAATGTATCATAGCAAATGTTTGATGACCAGAATATTCTGCAGTGGAGATTGAATGAGGTCCAGAATTTGATGCAGCATGCTAGTTTTCAACTGGAAGGCACTTATCAAGACGGCCTTGGTTGCTGACGCATCCAAAGTCTGAGTCTTGTTTAAAAGGCATATTATGCGGCATTCTGAATATCAATGTCTGAAAAATTAGATATACCCTAAATACAGTGGAACGTTTTACTTTACTGCCTTAGAGAGTCCTTCTAGTGAAATGTGGAGACAGGAGGGGAGTGGGGAGCTGAGGGATGATGGAGGTGTGTCTGAGGAGAGCATTGTTTTGATTTAAAAAATATTATCTGAAAGTCTCCAAGTACAAGCCTTTAGACTGCAGAAAAACCAGAACAAAATCTAAATGCGTCTTACCTTCCCTGCACCTTGATGTCAGAGATGGCATAGAAGTATCTGGAGAGGTTATTCTCATCCACCATGGTGGCTCCGGTGGCTGGCTTCAGCAGCTTAATCCTCAGATCAGTGATGGTGAAGAAGTCCCTCAGGTTCTTGGTGGTATCCAGCTGGCCGTACAGCGAGGCCATGTTGTGTAGCCGAGGTCCGGCAAACAAGGCGAAGCGGTCCTTGATCTCAAAACGCACCGTCTTGTCGTTCTTCCATACGTAGCCTCTGGAGTAGTCCTCGGTGCAGATGATGTCCAGCAGGGTGCGCTGGGAGAGGTCGTTCACCGTCTTGGGTTCCATGGTGAAGGCGTCCAGGCAGTCGGTGGCGTAGAATTGGTACGGGGTCCAGGTCCGTCCGTAGTCCAGTGACTTTTCCAAGACCATCTGCTCGGGTCGGCCGGACTCAAAGGTCAGTACGATGTCATCCGTCAGCTCGATGGTTTTGTTCCATGACAGAGTGATGTTGACCTGAAGGGGCTTTGGGTATTTCTTCCAGGAGGTGGACTGCCAGAAAGTTGTGGGGTTCCGACCCTCAAAGTCAAACATCAGCTCTGGAGGATGAGCCAGCTCCTCCGTGGTGGCATCACATTCATTGTTGCACATGTAAGGATTCTCCTGTGAAAGAAACAGATAGATCAGCACGTGTTAGTGTACACTACATTAAGGGTACAATGTTGTTTATAACACCTAGATATGTTTTTTCATGACCAATTTGAAAGCTGTTTTAAAATAGTATATTTATCAGA
This sequence comes from Labrus mixtus, assembly GCF_963584025.1. Taxonomy (NCBI): domain Eukaryota; kingdom Metazoa; phylum Chordata; class Actinopteri; order Labriformes; family Labridae; genus Labrus; species Labrus mixtus. Next base: position 23,180,617 of record NC_083619.1, on the reverse strand, counting down.
GTGTAGTAGTTTTGATCAAACGTTATGTTGATTAAATTCTAGGGTAAAATGTGGGGAAACAAGCCCTTCTTATTGAGGAAAGAAATGTACTCCTCCCTTGGTTTGGGACACAGATATCCTCTTCTTGCTAGCTGGGGAGAAGGTAACTCTACAGCAAGACTCATGAAAGTTTGATCAGAATTGATCAGCATGGTGGTGAAATAAATAAAAAATCAAGGCCCATGCTGAAAATATCTGAAATTTGCTGTTTCACTTTTTGCAGGAAGAGTTTTGACAAAACTGACAAATGGTAAAGAAGAAAAGCAGTTAAGAACATTAAATACAAAAGGGGTAGAGGCTTTACAATGTTCTGCCCTGAAAAGAAATCATACGTGAACGTTTGAACCGAATGTTTAAAGACTACATACATGGATTGTCTTCATTTGAACTACTTTAAACAAGACTATTTCTCAGAGTTCCAGTGTTTGTTTAATTCAAAAATAAGTATCAGCTGTTTGAACCTTAGGCTATAAATGCTGCATGCAAGCAATGTTTAATTAAGACAAGAAGATCTATAATTTTGCCATTGATGGAGTGTCCTAACGCTTGTATTGTATGACTTTAATATTTAAGAAATGTGCGAATTTATAGCAAATTCAATGAAAATTGCACAAATTGTGTTTATGATTTGGTCCACAAAACAGTTATGTGTGGCTCCTTGCGTTAAGATTTCAGATGCATGATGAAAAATGAGTCTACAGGATGCTAGAGATTGTTTAAAAACCTGCTATAGTTATTATTGGAGAAAGATTCAGTCTAAAATCTGAGTCTTGGAACACTACGCTTTTAAAGCACATAGCTTTTATAGTCCCACCCTCACTATTACAAACCCACAAGCCTCCCCCAGGTCAGCTGCTGGTCCAGGTTGTTTATTTTCCAGTGGCTCGTTACCCTGCCATCCCATCAGGATTCAGGCACCGTACTCAATAGCATTTCTATCACACTCAGGCCAGCGTGTATGTTATAATCTGCACTAGGAATGCTGCCCCCCAGAGCTTCTGGCGACACTGACCCTCTCATTAAGATGACACCGTGGATCCCAGATTCTCGTTCAGCAACCATTCCTGCCTACTCTGCCACCCAAATTGCCAGTGTAATTGATATTCCTGTGTGGTATCTCTGCTGGGATGGGAATAGAATCCCGCTGAGTGTTTCTTATGAAACACGCAAAGGGATATGCATTTTTCATGGGCCCACGTCTGCTCTGTACCACAGACATCCACTGGAGGAGGCTGGCTGTTTGTGTGAGCGTGTTCGCGGGGAGAAAGAGGAGTTCTTGATGCGTTTGTTTGTGAGAGGGGGATAGAGAGCTCTGAATGTGTTTGTTTGTTTGTGTGTGTGTGTGTGTGTGTGTGTGTGTGTGTGTGTGTGTGTGTGTGTACACGCGGTTATATCCTTGTGTGCAAGTGTGGAGGAACGGCAGAGAGAAGAGAGAGGGAGCTGAAACAGAGCCAGAGAGCACAAGACACACTCCAATTGACATTCCTCTCACCTCTGCTCCAGGAACAATGAGGTTAAGTGCAGATGAGATTCAGATCAACTGTAAAGCGGTTCGATAATCAGCAATCATCCGACACTCTACACGCAAAATTATCTAAAGGTGAGAACAGTGCTATCTGCAACATTACTCGCTTATCTCTCCGTGCATTCAGCTCTGTCTGCCACTTTGTCGGGCGCAGATCGCTGGCAGGAATACTGATAAGCAGACGCCATTATATTTCATTTGAAAAGACCAATGGCTGCTTTTCTGTCTTTGAGTAAAGACCCTAAATTCCTCTGGCTTAAAGGAAGAAGAAAAAACTACTTGATGTTTATCTTCTCCCCAGAAAGATGAATGCATGAGCGCCCTGTTTTTTAGATACAGAACTTGTTCATTTTATTCAATGTTGGACTCTGATGTGTTATCAATGGCCCACTCCTCGGCTGGAAGTGATAACTCTGCGCCGAGGTAGAAGCAGACTAAGGGATTGTGGGTCACTGGGCCTGCTCTGCTGACTCAAAGGAGCATTGCGTGATCCAATTAGGAGGGTAATAAGGGTTATACTGCCATAAGACAGAGAGAGAAAGAGTGGGAGGGACAGAGAGTATAATAGTAGAGACCTTTTAGCGATGTGTTTCTTATAAGAGCGATCTTGGTTGCTAAAAGTGTTCTCTCACGCCCACACAGATCCAGCAAGAAGCTTGAAAGGCCATAGTGTAGCCTGAAAACAGAAAGAGAGGAGAAAGAGAGAGAGAGATCTTAAAGAGAGAGGGTAATCGGGAGGATGTTTGCTGCCTGAGTTTGGCCACAGGGACAATAAATCGTACTTGTGTCAACTGTTTGCCGATGATGTGGCTCGTTATATACGCTATTTTTCCCCCCTAACAGCCTTGGAGGTCCACTCAGACCTTGACCGTACGGGGGGAGAGAGGGAGGGAAAGAGACAGAGTAAGAGAGACAGATTCCTCTGTTGTCATTCAAGCACATGGGTTTTCACTGGAATTTCTTTCATTTGTTGTAACAGTGATGTTCAGGGTGAGCAGCGGGATGGCAGCCTTTGCATCTACCCCGAACGGGGAGCCTTATTCGCAGATGATATAAAGCAGTCAGACCGCGGCGTCTGTGGCTAAACAATTTCCTGGCTGAACAGTGAGAAGCAGGGTAAATAGCAGCTTTGAAGGGAGAGAAATTTGCTTTATCACGCCAGCAGAAGATGTGTTCAGAGACCAGTGGAAAGGCAGTCATAAATTGAATCTATAATCATTCTCTCTCTCCGCCTGCCCCCCGACTTCAGGCCTTCAGGGAAGTGATTATTCTAACCAAGCAGCCGGTTCAAATATGGCGGCTGCTGCGGACAAACCTTTCATGAAAGCACCTTTTAATCATTAATAACACTTTTCAAATCTAACCTTAAGTGACATGAGCACTATTTACTTTTGACCCATGAATCCCCCTGCATACTGGAATGCTTTCATAAAGTCCAGTGGAGGTGGAGTGGATAGTGACACGGGGAAAGGTCAGGACCTTTCATTGGATTTCCTGTGGTGCTTATTTAACAACAAAAACAATGCATTATGAAGATCAATAGCTTCTGTGGTCATTTAAGACTCAGGGCTGCACTACCATTGCCGGGGGGCAGCTATTGGAAAACAATAAGCCCTCTCAGCTTGATCCTTCTCCTGTGATCATGGTTGAGGGAGAGAGGAATAGTCAGCAGAGAGCTCGAGAGAAACAAGAGTTTTGTACAAAAAAAAATGAGATATCGACCAATGGAAAGATGCCCTTATAAAAGAAATGCTGCCATGAAAGCACGATGCTGAATGGGTTATTTATGAAGTTACAGTAATGATGCCATCGAAATAAAACACGATGATGGAAAAAGATGTTTGGAATGACAATTTGTACATATGAAATATATTTATTTTATGTTTTAATGAAAGCAGCAAGCCGATAACCCTGCATTTACCTATACACTTCATTATTACTGGCACTGTTTGATACTCTCTACTTATTATAAAAACGAGTATCTACTTTATTAAATTACATCTTCAATACACACTGCATCGTGTATTAAACAGGTACCTTCTCAGTTGTGTGACGAGACGTTTACTTAAAACTCATGTGAGGAACTTGTGTTGATAAAGCGAGATTATAACCTAACCGCTGTTTTACTTTAATTCTGAGGATTCTTTTTCTGGTAAATTATGTAATCATCATGAACGTATTCCTGCAATTATCCAAATTCCAATGGAAAAATCACATAGCTTTGATGATGTCATTATGATATCATCAAGGTGATCACAACTTGGGATTTAAAACTACAATTTTTAAAGGTCTATGTTGCAAACTGGAAGCTTATAACTTAGATCTTTCATTGTTTTTAAAAATATAACCGTTTTTCAAGGAATTTTCTTTTCTGTTATATCCTACTAATCTTCTTAATACTAAGATTTACATTTAAAGGACCACCATTAGCCCCTGTCACATCAGTCAGAAAGTCCTCCAAACTCCTTCATTTCAAACCGCTCTGCCAGGGGTTTCTAATGGCCTGTCTCTTGTTGGTATTGCTGACATCTCTACTGCCACCACGGCAGCGGTGTAACCGAGCCCAGCTGCTTTCTATCAATGCTATATGATCCGACCGGGGGCAGCGGCTTAATGCAGGAGGCCCAGCCAGAGAAGCCAGTCTGCGGCTGGTCACAGCTAATGATGTCCTGATCTCTGCAGCCTATAAGGTCAATCCAATATCAGGGTGTCGCACAGTAAGAGAGCAAGAGAACAAGGGAAGGCAGGCTGAGACTTGAGCTTGGAATGTACATCCAAATGTCGTTCACATGCGATACGAAGCAATCAGGACATTCTCGCTGCAGACTGTCGTGAAGGCTCGGCAGATATTTAGATGTAATTTCATGGTTGTGTTCAATGGTTTATCGAGGTTTTCTATTACAGGAATCAACGAACCGTGACAGGACAACGTACACACGCAGAATACATTTGTTGCACATCAATAAAATCTTTGAAATATTGACACAAAATTGAACTCAAAGTGCAGTTTTTTCTCTCCTAAATTGGATGCACTGGATTAGAGTTTGGGGGCGGGCGGCAACAACATTCAGAAACTGGGGAATACACATGAACACACACAAAAATGTACACACACAGGCATGTACACACACTTGCGGTCAGGCGATGATGTGATGTGAGGCAGTTGCTTAAATGAGTGACATATGGCCAATGTGATTGATAAAGCGTAACCTGTTGATGTGGCTTTTGACACAAGATGCGGCTCTGCAGATAAATTCTCTGGCCCGTGACAGGTCCTGGTGAAGGATGGGTGCAGGCAATCCAACCAATCAGTTTAGTTGACAGATTCCTGGACTTGAAGCTCAGATTACAGATTGAACTCACCACTGTTTCCCACTCAAGTCATCTCCCTTTAGGCGAGCTTGTTCTTTCAGCGTCATGACATTCAAGCTGGAAGTTTGAGATGTTCTCTCCGCTTTATTTCTCTGTAATTATCTCCAGGACGAGCAGTTACGCTTAGCAAATGCTCTCTAAATTAATTTGGCTTGACTTGGCTTTGACTGAGGCATTTTTTTTGTCAGAAAAAAAAGGAGAAAAATCATGCTATCAGTTACCAAACCGTCCTGGGGGAAATGTATTTTTGCTTTGAACAGAGACTCGGAGACTATAAAGAGATCATTAAGCGCACAAATTACACAGCAGCTCAGTGAGAACAACACTGGGAGGGAATAATAATGGTGCTCATGTTAGGTTGAGAAATTATAACTAATCAAATTGTGTGTCAATCAAATAATGACTCGTTAAATTTTGATTCGTTTGGCAAACCTTCCTGTCTGCATAAACAGTGCTATACAAAACACCTACACTGAAACTGTATTCAGGCAAACATACAATAAATACTCTATACATTGATACGCTAATCTTTTGAGAAGGATGCATGGCAGTGCACTTCCAGTGAAGATGAATTATTTTTATTTTATTTTATTGCTTTTACTGAATACAGTTTTTAAGTTCAGAGAAAGCGATCAGTGTGGAGGAAATGTGTTTATACATGAATTCACACGATAAAGATTCAGGAGACTCAGACGGCTTAAGAAGTTATTCATAAATGACTCCAGAGAAGAAAATAAATTAACAGCACACATGTCATACAGTTTCTGGCCAAGCCAGTTCTGTCAGACCGTCCTATAGGCTTGGTTTTTATCCTCAAGATGATGCTAAAGTCGGGGGCATGTTACCCTAACTACTCTACCTAAAAGCTTGAGAGAAACAAAACACTAAGTCTAACAAACAGCCAGATATGAGGGGAGACTCAGAGACCTTGGTTGGCGTAGTCATGGCCTGCCCTAATCAGTACAGCTGTGACTGTAAATCCGTAAATGTCTGTACATATACAGAGATGCAGAAATTCCACCACAAGATGCTCTGAAAGGTTTACACTAATCAACAGTTCCTTTCCTCCAATCTTTCCAAAAATACTTATTTGAATCACTTTCAATACATCCTGGAAACTGTTTCTAACAACTTCCGATTCTGAAACTTTTGAGTTTGGTTCTTTAATTGGATATCATTTCGACTACAAACACCTGCTAGGGCAATGGAGGGACTCGAAGAACAAATTGGGGGCTCCGATTTTCTGAGGTACAAATAGGGGGTGCTCCAAGGACAAAATGATGGGAAGACTCAGGGCTTAAGTTATTTTTGTCACCATGAATCACAGTGTCAGTCATTGTTCACAATGAAGAGTTTGGGTAACAACTTTGACATTCATCTCCAATTTTTCTCTTTCAAAAAAATCTAATTTGAAGCATTTGTTGAAAACAGTACAACAAGCAATGTACTGGGTGAGTATATTCTTACTATTATAATAATGATATTAAAAAAATAATTAAAACTACACTTTCCTTTTAACTGGATGCTCTAATACCATTGCGTGTAAAATATAAATACTTTTTCGTGTGTCTGTTTAGAACACTTGCAGATGGGACATGCAGTTATATAAAATGAAAGAGTCAGTGACCTGTGTGTGCTTCTTTACTTTGTACTCAACCCTCATCCTCTGCTGCTGTGAGAGGAGTCTCTCCCTCTGGAGCGGAGGTGTTGCTGGATTAATCATCCCATCATCCTGCTTGGCTTTACACCTCCTAACCTGCCGCATGACACCTGCAGACCTATCGCCGGCCCAAACCCACTCTATCACACCTCGGAGTGCCCATCCTCATTCACGGGGTGCACCAGAGGAGCAGAGTTTTACAAATGACAGCTTGCTGATATCACTCGCCTGTGATTCAGTGTTCAGGGAGTTGATCCAGGTTACAAAAAGGATGATGATTTGAGCCGAAGCACCACTTGACAAAAGCAAAAGATACCCATCAGAGACCACAATAAATTGTCAACTTTCAGTCAGAGCAGAAGAGGTGCACTCTCTTTTCCCCGCACTCACACTGTACCTCGATATGACTCAAGATGATACGTTTGTTGTGATACACAGAGGACGGGCCAAAAAAGAGGATGCTATCAAGGTAGTTCTAGGTCGGCTTTTTAGAAGTGGGAACGCTTGAGTGTATAGTGAACACAGAGACTGGGTGTTGATCCTTTCAGAGCTCTGTATAAGCTCTGACGGAAAAGACAGCTGAGATGAGCCATGGTGAGATATTGGGAGAGTCAGAGCTTTGGCAGAAACTCAATAGAGCTTTAATGACCTGCAGTCAGGGCCAGCAGTGGCTCACAACAGAGCCAGGCTTTTCATTCTTCTGACCTTCAGAGGAACGAAGGACGGGAGGATTGCTCATCTGACCCTGTGAGTGCTCCATCATATCATATCTAAGGTTGAAGGGTTACAGACAGGGAAGACTTGACAACCAATGATGAAAATTGAGTGTCATGCATGTTCAAGAAAGGCTATCCAACATGAAAGTCTGATAACTTAAGTGTTCAGGACACCAAATATGAAAACTCTGACATTTGAGAGTGTTAAAGCTTACTAGTATTTTCTAATGTTTAATCAGTTTACTTCATTTCACATCTTTAAATCACACTTACATAAACTACAGAGTTGCCATTGTCTTTTATGACGTTTTTCTACCATTACAGATAAAAAAACGCTTTACATTTTCATTCATGCCCAAACAATCATAAATTAATAATAGATAATAGATTCACAAATGTATTTCTTGAATCATGCAATGCAATGACCAACTACTGAGATGGTCATTAAAGTGACCTGCATGGTTTCCCTGAAGCAAGCAACACCTCCGCTTCTCTTTTTAATCTCTTCATGAAATTGCACGAGGTAACGATGAACCAAAAACAAACAATTTGCAAACTGCTCTTCATATGAAGCAAAATGTAATAGAAACAAATACATGTAAGGCGCTTGGACTGATGGGAATAAAAATAACATGAATAATCTGTGAAGCAAAAATGAAGAGGGTTCAACATTTTTAGTTTAAAGGGGAACGCTCGCAAATACACATCAGTATGCTAATTTAAGTGTCATGTTCGAGGCTGCACTCAGTAAACAAAATGAGAACATATGCATCAGGTGGTTGGATAAACAGCACATCAAGAGGGTGCAGAGGCGACGGCTCTACTTGCTATCCTTACAGACGTCTGATCAAAACAGAACACAAACTTTTCTCCCACCGCTCGTGTTTTTGTTTTGCCACATGCCAAGCCCTCCGCCCTTTGGAACGTAGCCCTCGCCAGAGCAGTCCCTTTGAGGCCTGCAGCTCAGCCAGTCTGGCTTTTTGAAGTACACTGCTTGGCAAATCAGCCGCGCCTCGATCCAGGGCCGCGACATCGATTGGGATTCACGGGGCGTAGGGAAGGCGAGGGGAAACGCACTCCACATTAATTAACACCTGGTCTCATTATCTGTCCCATGTGGCAGAGTCCCACTGGGGTAAATTTAACACTGCCTTATTATCATGGGGGATGGTGGTGGTGGGCTTTGGTGTGTGTGTGGGTGTGTTGTTGATGTGTTTACATATGGAGCACTGAATCCAAGCCTTTTTTATACATGTGTGTATGTTGTATTTGTGTGTATATGTATCTATAAGCAAGCATACCTGTATATTATCCTGCATATCAGCGTATGTGTGTGTGTGGCTGCAAATATCAGTGTGTGTGAGCTCGCTTGTGTGTGGGATTAGACTCCCTCTGATGTCGGGATTCAATAAAAAGCTTTAACATTGCTATAATGAGAGGACGTTTAATTCTCTCCCTGGCTTTGCGGCGCTCTGTATTCCAAAGCAGAGCTGGATAAAACCTCGCCTGCCTGTGTGGTAAAAATGGAAATCTCTCTTGTCAAGAAAACTTTAGACAGAATACTTAAAAGTGGGCAGATATTTGAGAGCAAAATAAACACATCAGATACATTTACAGGCATCTCTTATTGTATGATCCTGTAGAGCGGGAGGGAAACATTAACAATGAAGGGGTTGGAGATTTGCATCTCCTTTGCTTTAGCTGAGCTAAAATATTATGTAGACAGGATAAAGATGACCTCACCAACATAATAAGACTGATCCTGAGTGATAAAGCATTTGATTTAATTATATACGTATACATTTAAAGGTTTAGTTCAACGGTGAAATATGAAAAGCTGTTTTATTATTTTCTGGTATAAAAGAGCACATATGCTCTGGTATTTGAGAAAATAGACTCCTGTGTTTCTGAAATGTGAAACTTGTGTTGAAACACTTTTATGCTTTGGCTCTGAGAGTTAGATGGAAAGATCAATCTAAATCTCATGTCTGTGCTTTATTTTCAGAAAGAGTCAGGAGGTAATTAGCTTTCCTGCTATTGAAGAGAAGCAGCTCTAGGCAAAGGAAAAGGGAGTTTTCATGCAGTAACTTTTTGTTGTTTAGCCATCAGTTTTGACTTTAGGGTCTGGTTTTCAAACTGTAGTGGAACATGTATCAGAAGTGGGAAATCACACCATATCTCACGATAAGATACTACATGATATGATAAGATACTACATGATATGATAAGATACTACATGATATGATAAGATACTATAAGATACTATATGATATGATAAGATACTAAGATACTATATAATATGATAAGATACTAAGATACTATATGATATGATAAGATACTATATGATATGATAAGATACTATATGATATGATAAGATACTATATGAAATGATAAGATACTACATGAAATGATAAGATACTACATGATATGATAAGATACTATATGATATGATAAGATACTATAAGATACTATATGATATGATAAGATACTAAGATACTATATAATATGATAAGATACTAAGATACTATATGATATGATAAGATACTAAGATACTATATGAAATGATAAGATACTATATGATATGATAAGATACTATATGAAATGATAAGATACTAAGATACTATATGAAATGATAAGATACTATATGATATGATAAGATACTAAGATACTATATGATATGATAAGATACTATATGAAATGATAAGATACTATATGATATGATAAGATACTATATGATATGATAAGATACTATATGATATGATAAGATAATATATGAAATGATAAGATACTATATGATATGATAAGATAATATATGAAATGATAAGATACTATATGAAATGATAAGATACTATATGATATGATAAGATACTACATGATATGATAAGATACTATATGAAATGATAAGATACTATATGATATGATAAGATACTATATGAAATGATAAGATACTACATGATATGATAAGATACTATATGAAATGATAAGATACTATATGATATGATAAGATACTATATGATATGATAAGATAATATATGAAATGATAAGATACTATATGAAATGATAAGATACTATATGATATGATAAGATACTACATGATATGATAAGATACTATATGAAATGATAAGATACTATATGATATGATAAGATACTAAGATACTATATGATATGATAAGATACTATATGAAATGATAAGATACTATATGATATGATAAGATACTATATGATATGATAAGATACTATATGATATGATAAGATAATATATGAAATGATAAGATACTATATGATATGATAAGATAATATATGAAATGATAAGATACTATATGAAATGATAAGATACTATATGATATGATAAGATACTACATGATATGATAAGATACTATATGAAATGATAAGATACTATATGATATGATAAGATACTATATGAAATGATAAGATACTACATGATATGATAAGATACTATATGAAATGATAAGATACTATATGATATGATAAGATACTATATGATATGATAAGATAATATATGAAATGATAAGATACTATATGAAATGATAAGATACTATATGATATGATAAGATACTACATGATATGATAAGATACTATATGAAATGATAAGATACTATATGATATGATAAGATACTATATGAAATGATAAGATACTACATGATATGATAAGATACTACATGATATGATAAGATACTATATGATACCATTCAAAATGATACGATGCGATGGGATAAGATACGATTTGGTACCATACCATATGATTCAATATGATGTAATATGATGTAATACATTATGATTGGATATGCAATACTTGGCCCACTTGGCAATTCAGGGATAATTGATACTTTAAAAAAAAGTATAATCATGAACTGTTGAACTCCTTTGAGCGTTTTTAAGACAATTAGATTGGCTAATGCCATACAGTATATTAGCTGGTCATTGTATTTTAACTCAGAATTAAAGCCCCATATAGACAAATGATAACCCTTTAAATTAGGTCACATTATTGACTATTAACTAGCTGCTTATTAGCCTGCTAGCATGCTGGCTGCCTATAAGTCATTACTGCTTATTGATAGCAAGTTGGAAAGTTGTTGTACATGAATTATGATCTTAATATGCTTTGCGTAGTATGACCCTTATAATGTAGACGTAAGCAAAGCATATTAAGATCATAATTCATGTACAACAACTTCCTAACTCACTATCAATAAGCAGTAATTAGGAGACTATTGAGAGCAAACTCTTAGTTAGCGGCCTATTAGCTATAGAAAATGGTCATGCAGAATAAGGTACTAATAAGTGCTAACAGGCAGCCAGTATGCTACCAATTAGCCTGATAATAAGTTACTATTTAATGGTGAATATTGTGACCTCAATTTAAAGTGTTACCCAACAAATGATTGCCCACATAAATGATTCCAACTGTGATTGGAGTAAAGAAAGCCAAATCTCGATCCTGTTTTGCTGCTAAGAGACAATATAGTTTGAAACAATTCAAAGCAAAACCAAAATGAAATCCATTTGTTACCCTAGAATGCCTCCACCCTAACGACTAGCAGATGAATTATTCTAAAATCATTGCATTATTGATTTGGACTCCTGCTGGTTTCATACAAGGAGCTTTAAAACACGTGAAAATATGCCGCTGAGGAATTCTAAGTGTTCTCTCATTGAGAAGAAAATCAGAGGACACAGACTCGGTTCTCAGCCTTTTTACAATGAGATGCGGGGGTCATCGCAGAGAAATTGATAGAAACTAGGATGAAATTGAGTGAGCGAGAGAAAAGAACGGGAGACAGCGAGAGGGAAATTGCTGCATTGTTCAGTGTGTTAGCTCATTGTGTGTCAACTCATCCTCCATCTTTCCAATCTGCATAGTTATTAGAGGCTTTTATTAATTTGAAATGCCAAAGTGAGGAATAAAGCATTACTGAAATGTCACCCCTTTCACTGAGCATGATAAAATCGCACAAGCCACTTTTGGAAAAAGAACATTCTTCCCTGCTTTACTTTCATCCCTACACCTCTCACCCTCTCCATCTTTCTCTCGCCCTCTTTCTTCAGCTCAGTCTCTTTCACTCTTTCTCATGGATCAATACGGCCTGACAACATGATGACTTGGTTTCCTAAGGGGAGGTGGGTCGCAACAGTTGCCCGTCATCTTGCCATTATTTCTCTCTTTCAAGTCGTTCCCCCCTGACACAGTTCATGATTTCTCAAAAAAAAAAGAAAAAAAAGAAAGTATACAGAAACATTAAATTCTGCCCTGCAACGCTTAACCTTTTCAAAAATCACAGTCAGTGTTTTGACTTCTAGGGGCTGTCAGAGGTAACATGAAGTACTGTACATACAAAGACCTTTAGACCTGAGATCGACTGATTTACTCGTATAGTTCATTCTAGAAAACAAGTGAAGAAGATCCATATGAATGCATTGTTTCTGCCTTAAGACTTTAGATCAGCAGCATAGACTGCATAAAACAGACGCAGTCTCAGTGACATCACCCATTGTTTTTTTCTGAAAATACTTTTTTTTAAGCCCAACCATGGTGAACGCCATAATGGAAAGTGAAATCTCCACCTACCTTGCGATCAGTAAAAAAAGGAAAGAGGTGTAGTTGAGGCGAGCCTAACGCCTTGTGAAAAAGAACAACAGCGTGCCCCCCTGTCAGTCAACTCGGCATGCCCCTACTGTAAGTATGAAAATGTATGCAACTCTTAGTCTTGAAATAGATGAGTTATAGAAAATATACAATTTTTAGCAGTTAATCAATGAACTGTCTGGACCAAAATTGGTCAAACCAAACTGCAAACATGTTTACTTCTGCTGTTAAAAGGAGCTTTTTAACATGGGTGTTAATGACACCTGTGGCTTATGTAGCCAGCCTCAAGTGGACACTCAAGGAACTGCAGTTTGTTGAACTTCTGCATTGGCTTTTATGGAGGCTGCCACTTGATCTGCAGCTGGAATGTCTCTAGCCTAGCTTAGCATAAAAACTGAAACTGAAAGGAAAATAGAATACAGAGATGCAGATTGTATTTAGATCGTTTAGACCGTGAGTGTATTATGTGCTCTTTTTTATACTGAAGGCTGAAGTCCCAACATCAGCCTTCAAAAACAGACTTTTTAAAAACCTTTCACATGCGGATGACTTCGTCTCGTTGTAAACAAGTTTCTGTCTTTCGTTTGCCTATCATTACATAATAACACAACTTAAACCTCCTGCTTCTGTTGATTTTCTGGAACACCTCAGGACAGGGCTGTACCTGTTATTTATTTGAAAATAATTCTTATACAGCTGTTCTCTTAAGAGTCAAATACTGTGTCACTCACTGGCATTCAGTTAGCGGTGGAAAATTCAAACAAAGGCACTTTGTCTGATACCTACCCCTCAGCAGGGGCTTCAGGCATTAAAAATAAATATACAGAAATACAAAATCTTGTTTCTGATGGTCTAATTTGCTTTTGGAAGTCATAAAGATATATCAATATTAATGTCATTCTGTTTAGTAATCAGCTAAAAACTCCTCTCAGGAGCTTTAAGAACATAAATACATATTCTTGTTAATTTGGTAATCATGCTTCTATTACATTCAGAGTGATGCTATGATTTGTTTTCATTAAGAGCAGGTGAACATGTTATGACACAGCTGTACTCCCATAATGCTCGAGGTTAAAGCTTCCTCTCCCATGAGAGCCTGCTCTGATTGGTTGACACCTCTCATTTCTGGACAAAATTACAGGCGCTGTCTTTAGGGAGGGGAAGTCCTTCACAGTTACATGCACCTCCCTGCTAAGACAAAAAAAAAAGAAACCTTTGGCAGAAGGGTGAGCCAAGTTGAGTCAAATAGCTTTTGACTAATTCAATTGCTGTATCTTTTACTAGAAGACAATACGGCTCGTCAGGCATACAAAGGGAGCTGAATGGGTGTGCAAGCACTGAAGGCTGCATGGGAGAGTGAGAAGAATTCAATTTAATGGTCAAGGAATTCCCCTCATTTCTAAAATTACAGATGCTGACAGCCTCAGTCGTCTGTTTCTTTTTTCTAAGTAGAAGAGCGTACCTGGACGAGGCAAAGCAGGACGGAAAGCTGTGAAAAGCTCTCTGAGGGGGAAAATTGATCTCAAAGTAGCCAAAAGGTTACTTAAGCAGCATCGTCACTTCACAGTACTTCACTGGAAGCTGGTAGCTTTCTAAGAACTACTGTCACTCTGAGATTGACACATATGCTGAAATATAATGTTTTCCCGTACAGAGGTGTAAGACAAACATTATGATTCACAGATGAAACATTCATCCATGTTTTGCCGGCTTCCTTTGCCAGGCAACCGGCAAAAAAATTGCGTTGGCATGCGAGGCTGCAGCAAATGAGTCGAATGAGGCGCGGACTACGGGAAAGAAAGGAAGCTGAGTCATACTGTATTGTGAGGTTTAAGAGGATTTACTTTAAATCGTTCCAAAATACCATCTTATCTCCTGCAATTTTAGCCCTCTAGCAGTTAATGCTAATGAGATTCGTCTTTGTCCCCCCTGTTTTGAAAATCCAAACCTAAAGGGAGCTAAATAGATTTAGAATCTTATGTGGATAGACTATTGAAGTGCGATTTGAGGAAAAGATGAGATGTAAGGATTCAGTTCAACTGAAGTTTGGTCTGTATTCAAATGTAAACCCTAAAAGTAAATCTCATAAGTTTGGTTAATTTAAATCTTTGTCAGGATGTGTCTAGCACAGAAACTTTTTTATTCCTCCTATAGGATGAAACAAATCCATTAAAATTATTAAAAAAAAAGAAAATCAACAACATGATGTCTGATTCTTCAGATTTAATCAGATTAAAGTAATCGACCGTACTGCACAAGAGAGAACTCCCATGAGCCTCGACGTCATCTATTGTTATTGTTTTGATTGAGAGGTGATTTTACATACTGTGCGTTTAAAGTGTTTGTACTTTACTGGTATTTTCATCTTCTTCATCTTTGACTTAAGATTTTGACTCTTTACGTAGAGGACAAACATTTTTTTTGTTCTCAAATCATTTGTTTGAAGCTTTTAAATACGCAAATATACCAATTACTATAATCAGAAAACACGATATACCTGAAGGCATTTATTGTGAAATGGTTCTCACTAAATAATAAGTATGTGCAGTTAGTGTGTAAAATTTATTCCTGTGTTTGAATACATTTGTTTATAATTCTTATACAGTGAATTCATTTTAGACTTTATTGTCCCCATGGGGAAATTCTTTTTCACAGCACCGTTACTGTCATAACAGACAATTCCCACCAAAGAACGTACATACACAAAACACAGAGTAAAAGACAAACAGAGTAGACAACAGCAAAGAGTTCCCCCTTTGGCCTGTTCAGCGAGGCCTTTATTTATTTTACAATTTTTTTATGTAATTTAAATTAATTAAATAATTTAATTATGTTATTTTGCACAAAGTCACAAGTTTATTTATTTTCTCCAGCATCATTTTGAAACAAAAGTCTGATGAATCTACTTCAGTCATTCTCAGGATCTCCTCATAGAGATCCTAACTTGGTTTAAAGGGTTAGGAGGTGTGGTTGACTTTGTTGATAGGTATGATAC
The DNA here is from genome assembly GCF_963584025.1 of Labrus mixtus. NCBI lineage: Eukaryota > Metazoa > Chordata > Actinopteri > Labriformes > Labridae > Labrus > Labrus mixtus. The sequence goes on along the minus strand of NC_083619.1, from coordinate 23,164,702 downwards.
ATTCTTTCAAACGCTGTGATTGGTTGATACAAATAAAAGTACCCTCAGCTTAAGACGGTACAAAAACAGCCTAAGGCCCTGAGTCCACCTCGCTTTTTTTCCAGGTAGAAAAACATCGACTGTGCGCTCGGAAGCGCTCTCATGAAGCTTTTGCGCACCGAGAAGAAAAGCGCTGCACGTCCATCCTGTCTCTTTGACAACAGTCTGTTGACAAAGGCCGCTGTATGACCGACCCAGCCCCGTTACTTTTTACTGTATGTTTGATATTTTAGATCATTTATTTTCAACTCGGAGCGAGGAGGATGCAGGTTCAAGAAGGCGGCAAAACTACGGGGAATATCATACATTTGGAAAAGAGCGCCGGTGACGTCAACATCGCCTGAAAAGTTGAAAGATTTTCTACTCAAGCGCTCAGAGCGGCCACACAAAAAGGCGTGTTTCAAAAAAAAAAATGCTGAGCGCTGCTCTTTTTCACCTGGCGACCGCCTGCTTCTGTGAACACTCTCTCTTTATTGAAAACAATTTTTAAAAAGCACTGGCGCTCATAAAAAAAAAGCTAGGTAGACACTGGGCCTAACAATTTTCTAAGGTGAAATAATGAAATTAATAAAAATGTGGATAATCATGATTAACTATTTAATCCTTTGACAGCCCCGGCATAGATACAAAGGATCATAGAGGCTAGTCAGACTTAGTGTAATTATGAACACCATTTTATATTTAATACAGCCCTATACTTTAAAAGTGCTCTTGCACAGTAGCCTCTTCACTGCAGACAGTTATTTTCTTTTGTTCACGATTATTTAATATGCTGATTATTTAAGTGCTTAATCTAATTGATATTAATATGAGGCTGTGACAGCACTGTCATTGTTTGTGTGATCACCTCGCTGATTGATGGTTGCGACCGGCCCAAGTCATCACTTCTGCAGAGGAGATTTTTTATAATTGACAAGAATCTTAAAGCAGATCATGCATTGGGCATGAGCTGAGTTGGATTTATTCTGCGATCTACCACAAACATGATCCCTGAATGATACAAAATGTAGTATTTTATGAATAAATGAACTCACTGTCTTTCAGTGTTTGGAGAACATTTCTCCTTTCGCTCTGTTATTTTCTTCTCTTGCTGAGAAACTCTTAAGCCTCTTAAAAGTCCTCCACTCTACTCCTATAGCTGAGCCAAGATGCTTTGTGAATAAGTGATTCTCTAGCGGGATCTAGTCTTAACTTTACATTCTTAGAAAACATCATGATTCTAAGAAGTGTCTTTAAATGTTGTCTCTTAGAACAAGTCGTTGAACTAGGAAGCTTTCTGAATACAGCCCATGCTCTTTTTCTGAACATTAAGTCCTCCAGGCCCCTGATTGGTTAGTTCAGTTCACACATGTGATTATGAACCAGGAAGTGGTGTTTGTTTGAAACTTCAGAGGAGTGTTGAACAGGGAAGTTCTCCTTGAGAAAGTTATCCACCTCCATCCTGTGTTTTCTTCTCTTCAAGAGTGACAACACTACTACCCACTGAACCTTCATCTTACAGGTACTTTAGATTTTCATACATTAAGTTTATTTTGGTAGTAGTAACTCTGTGTAAGGATTTGTGATATTACTGTTTTTTTTTTTTACGAGGATTATGACATGTCTCACAACCACCGTTTAGCACAGAAAGATCAAAAGACCAAATGGGAATATTTTAAAACTTCAATATTCAATTTAACTTGATTGTTTTCCATAGCTGAAGACATAATTACAGTTTTTATTGATACAAGGCATAGTCCCATCAAACGTCATCCTTGTGTCTACCCCGGAGTTTAGATTTTTCTCTCTCACATTTGACCATGTAAGAGAGTTTTTTTTTGTTCTTCTTTCCAAACCTGTAAATTATTGTTTACTGTTTCAAACAATTATAGTGGAGTTAACACACATAAAGTGTGATCAATCAATCACACTTTATGTGTCATAAACACATATCATTCAACTCCTGAGCTGCATAGTGACGTGTTCTTAGCGAACGAGGCGGCTCATACAGCAGGCTCTTTTATGTGAATGATGGGAGCTGGTTCACGTTTGAGAGCTGGTTTACTTTTCCCATTTTTGTTTTATACGACAGATTAAAGAGATCATATTTTATCCACATCGCTCGGCCACAGGCAGTCCATCTAATGTGTGATTTATTTGGAATCATTTGTGTTTTGGACTGATTATTTGATTTGTTATATGAATTCATCTGATGCAGATCTCATAGTAGAGCAGTAACATTTTTGTGTGTGTTTGAGGCATAGGCTGTATAAAACATGGACGTAGTCTCAGTGATGTCACCCATTCAAACTAACTTTCAGTCAACCATAGGAACAGGCTAAGAACTTCAACCTTCTGAGAAACAGTTGAAACATGTCGCCCTGTCAGTCAGATCAGTCACGTCCCTTATTATGAGTAATAAGGGACAAAATAAAAAAAATCACCCCTGTACAGTGATAAACACATGAGCTATTCAGAATCCCAAATCTTTCTTTTTTCTTTTTTTTTTAATCATGCCTTTTTTTCGTATGGGTGTGTATTGGATTTTCCGGCTCACAGGCAGCAAGCCTCAAGAGGACACTTGAGGTACTGCAGTTTTTTGCACTTCCGCATCGGCTTAATTTTTCTACACCAGAGGTTGCCCCTTTTAAAAAGTGTTCAGCATAAGAAACACGTTCAATACACAGGAGGACTAGTGCTTGATGGTATAATATTAATGCTTTTTACACCAAAACATTGTGTAGTGTAGTGTTATTCTGGTAGTATAATTACAATGAATACCTGAAACAGAATACATGCACACATATCAATCATAGGTAAAAACATTGCTACATTTGGCTGATTTAATGAAAGCCAAATTAATACCAAATGAAGAGCCATCTGGGAGCCATTTGATGCTGAGCTGAGCCAAATGATCTGGATCACTTAAAAAAGAGGCTGAATTTCCATCAAGCTGCATCACACAGATACAGACGAATCACAGTTCATCAATGTTTCTACATCCCTCTAACAATAACCTTACTCATGTTAATATTTAAAAAATAATACTTTTGCTGCTACTCGTTTTCTTTGAAGCATTAATAAGCTAATTGTATTTCTAATTAGAAATGTACTTCTTTCTTTTAATGTTAGGGCAGATGCTTCACATTTCAGGTGAAATTTAATGCCACTGCTTTAAATGCTGCTGCTGTGGGGAGACTGAGTAGTTTACAGTGTAGGACCAAGTCCCTATGATTCAAATGTGCTCTTGCTGTGTTAAGTGGAACTGTGTCATATTTCAAACACAGTGGGCAAACATTGTACAGGATAGACAGGCAGCTGTGTGAGGGAGCTCAGTTCCATCATAGGTCAGTGAAAATCTACAATGAGAAATGTTCAATCTGTAAATTAACTGCTTACGTTCTTGAGCATCACGGTTCAAATAAAGAGCTTGAATTGACAAAAATATGTATGTCTAATTGACGATATTTGTATAGGTGGGAGACGGTCGGACTACTTCAAGGTAAAGGTCATAAGGAAAACTGGATCTATAATCATTTGTGCTCTGAAAAAAATCATTCCTACAGGCCTCTTTGTTAATTTGTCTGCTTAGAAAGTTTCTCCAAGCAATACGGAGAGCATTATGAATCTGTTTGAGGTCGCTCCATTTCAGCAAACACGCATCCATACGTTAAGCTGTCCAGAAAGTCTCTATCTGGCTGCACCACAGAGCCCATCACTTTCCTTTATATCGCCATGCATAATTCATCTGTCTTTGTATTTACAACCCTCCAAGAATTAACCTGTCACAGATCCCGGAGAATAATGCCGACATATCTCTATCTGTCAAGCGCTCACCTCATACACAGCATCTAACCTGCGTGCGTTCAAACAAGGCATGGATATTATGCATCATCAGCTGACAGAAAACAAGGGACGGGGAAATTAAAAAGCCAGGAGACAAAAGAGGTGGCAGGCGAGTGAAAGAATAAGTGATGACTCCCCCCCCACCACTCCCTCCTCTCCTGGAGTCAGGGGACATGTTGCATGTCATCTCGGTGTCTTGGTACGCAGTGGTGCGGTGATGATGTGCTGGGCAGGGCCAGTTCAGAACAGAGTCAAGGGCACAGGGTTGACAGGAAGCTAAACGCTCCAACTGTTCCCTGTCCCCAAACAAATATATGGATGAGTGAATCCCCACCACCCCCACCTCAAGAAGAAGGTTACAAAGATCAAAGAGGGGCAGTGGCATTTTCTCGCATGGCCTCTGAACTTCTGTTATTTTAGTAACTGCAGTCGCTTTTCATGATAATAAAGCTCAGACTGGTCTCCAGCACTCACAGGCTTTATCTAAAATCCCTCTAAATGTATTTTATAATCCACTGTATATACTATACTTTATGTGACATAGTAGAAGTAGTGTCATTAGCATGTACAACACAAGTCAAAGATAATCCCAAAATGCATTTTAGCCCATTTTATAGATTGAAGGATGCAAATAATGATGATTTATTTGTAAAAAAATCTCAGTATACTGCACACTGTAGAGCTAACTTCTCAGTTTCTATCATACAGAACAGGGAGAAGTGAATATGTGAAAAGGGGATTAAATAAGAGCACATCTAAGGGGCTCCACTAAAGGAGTTAGATAAAGAGGCGGGAAATAACGACTTTAAGTCTGTTGCCTCTAATAGAATTTATGCCTCTTGTTCATAGCAAACATGAAATAAATATCGGATCATATTTGTTTAGTTCCCGTTAGGATTTTAGGATTTTTAACTGACTGATTTTAACCAAAAAAACAAATATGAAATATATTTCTGTTCAAGAATATTTGCTCTGCAAGCTGCAAATACCTTTCACTGACAGCTACCCCTCAGCAGCTGTTTCAGGTGTTTAAAACAACAATATTGAAATAATAAATGTCGCTGATAGTAATGTTAACTCCTGTAGGTCATATAGTGCCATGAGTATCAATTTTAATCAGTTTTAAAACTAGTAAACACACTCTTTACTCTTTAGCGCTTTAATGTCACCAAGAAGTTCTGGTCAGTAAATAAAGTACAGTGAGAGTTCCCTGAAAGCTCAAAACAAACGCAATGCGAAGGTAAATCAAGAAAACATCTCAATCTATTTGATTTTGATCGATTTGTAGCACATTCTGTCATATTGTTATTGGTCACCGTAGGAAAGTTTTAGACTTGGTTATTTGTGCATTCAGTGATTTATTTGTCCACTTCTAACAAAGAAACTGAACAAAACCTTTAACAACTATTACTTTATACACTTGATGGGATCAATATAGTTAGAAAACAGTTATCAGACCCAGCAGACACATAATAATGCTCATAAAGTTGATTTTGCCCAACAACTTTTCTTCAGTGAATAAGGTCTGGCACAGCTTAGTAACTCAAAACAGCTGCCTGCTGCAACTATAAATGAGGCTGTTGAGGGTGAACCAAAACAGTGACATTCAGGCCAAGAAGTAGAACAAAAGAAATACACCAAAAGACTCCAAAAAGCTGAGATGACTAGGGACTGCTTTTCATATTTTTGTAATATTTTTTTTACCATTGTTAAAAGTCAACCAGAGCGTGTCAATACTGGTTACAAGGGGTGGCATGGGCCCCCCTTGAAATCTTAATGGCCACCCAGAAAATCCTGAACTATGATGTTCTATTTACCTTGTCAGAGGTGGAACTAATGTTACAATTGAAAAATTTGGACTCTGTTGTAAATAAATACTTTTAAAATCTGTTTCATAACAGATGCAAAGGAAAGGAACAAATCCACAAACATTTCCAAGCAATCCTTCAAACCACTGGACGGTTGGCCGGAGTTTGCATGCAAAGTTTGTGTGACTTTGGACATCATCTTAATGAGTTCTTAAAGAGTAACTAAACCCCAAAACCACTTTTTTCAACTATAAACCTCTGTATTTGAGTATTAAGTAGTGTTATGGATCAATTCAGGTCCAAATCTGGACATTTGAGTACAAAGTATTCGAAAAAGAAAATAATTAAGCTATGAAAATAGCTTAATAGCTTTGTTACTCAGAAGTAGATAAATGAAATTGAATCATATGTTTGCACATATATGCCACCCCTGCATAAATCAGGACCCTGGTGGGACACCCAAGTCAAAAAAAAAAAGTCTGGACACGCCCCTGTTATTCAAAAAGGACATTTCAGGACACAAACTCTCAAACTATGCATGTTAATCCAGGCTGCAAGCACTCTGTATTTCTTCCAAAAACTGTCTGGCAAAGCAAATTCATAGGTTCATAACATATCTTGAAGGAGATTAAAGCCATTCTGCAAAATCACTATTTCTGTCGATGACCTCCTGGCCTAAAGGTTACTTCCTTTTGGCAATTTTATAATCTATTTTTCTTTCTAAAGTCTATTACATCAGTTCTTGTGGGCATATAAGACACAGATTGAAAGTTCACAATGACTCCAGTCATTGCCAGCAAAGATAAGTCTGCTGCATTGACTGTCAATATCGTGGCAGTCTCCGAGCAGCTTAGTGGGAGCTCTCGTCTCGTCTCTCCTTCCTAAGCCTCCAAGGGGGCCGAGCGGTGAACTGGCAGCCACGTCTCCTTTCATCCATTCTGAGAGAGCTGAATAAAGTTCAGAGGAATTACAAGAATCCACCCGGTTGGACCGAGAGTATCTGGAATCAGCAACATAACTGAATCAGTCTCACAAATGTTTGTGTTTTTTAACATGATGTAGATCAATCCGCAGGGCTGCAAATACTGCAGAACAGTTAGATGCTAATGATGCTAAATCAAAGCTAACATTCCTCCATGTAGATAAGATGACAGAGCGTCTCTCAAATTCTTTCAGCGAGATTTTCCCTGCCACTTTTTGAACCACTGGGTGAAAAATCTCTGATCAGCAGGGTGCTAATCCAAACACTGCTGCACCACAGCAGTCACATGGTGGTCCGATCAAGAAAACAGACTTTATTTACCCAGCAGAGTCTGATCATGACGTGGTGGCAGCCATCTGCCACCCTTTTTTATGTTTAGTGGAACAAACATGTCCCATGCCCATAACTCAGCATATCCAAATGATTAAATCCACTTTTCATCTGCAAAAAAATGAAATGTTCACCTCCTCTCTAAACACAATCAAATGAATTGGCATTCATCTTTTCACAAAAAGACAAACTGATTTGGAGTAAAAGGAGAGAGGGAAAGTGCTGTGATTAAAAGCACTCGTGTCTGTTGATCATATAAAAAGTGATTATGAGCTTTAAGATGCAGATGTCTCTCAGCAGACGTTCGTTTGCATTAACAGCTTGGGCCCATGCGGTGTGATAGTCTAATAAATGTCTCGCCTACAAGCATTCAAATGAGGCTAATTGTATAATTTGTACTAATGTATAAAATTGCAGATGATATTTTTTTGTCCATTAGTCGCATCAGAATGCATGACTAAGAAATGACTATTATACAAATTTGGATGAAATAAATCAATGAATCCAGCTTTCCTCTTGAATAACAGTGTTTCTAGCTTGATCTTTTATCTTGCACACTCTGTGATTCTTTAGATCGTTTAAAATAAGAAAGAAAGACAGAGCTGAAGCCAGGGCTGACTGATAGTGAGTGACAGTGCCCCAGTGCACCACAGGAGAACAGCCTTAATACCAACACATTTTTGAAGAACCCCTGAAGGTCTGCAGCTAAAAATAAAAACAGGGCTAACTCCCCGATGCAGCACACCTGTCCTCCACTCTGTTTATCCCCGGACTTTCTTTATCTCATGTCCCAAACGTTGAAGAAAACACAGAATCAAAAACAAAAAGGCTTTCTTCACTATTTTATCCAAAAAGTCAGACCTTAAATGTTAAAGCTGTAAAACTCATCAACTCTTGAATGATGAATGCCCTTTTCATGAACACACACTGTCAAAGCTATATACATGATCTGCAAAGATTAGTTTGGATGAAAAAAAAACAGCAACCGCATCCATGAGCGACAGAGATGAGAATCGTAGGCAGAAGGCAGAAGGGAAAGGAAGGGAGGGACATCCAATCTTTGACCATCCACCGGAAGGCAAAGCAACTCCTGGGGAAAGTGATTAGACCTGCGCTCACAACTGAAGGCAACATAGCGATTGGCCAAAAGAGCTCATTTGCATGCTCCTCTCATCTCCCACACAAGTCTGAGGAAGCACCCGTGGATAAGGTCACCGGTGTCAGTCTGCCTGTGTGCCAGACGAGAGTGTAAACAGATCAAACGCACAACAGCTGTTTAGGCGAGTGCAGAGGGAGGCCGTGTTCCTGATCATCTGGACAATGATGACCTCAGATTCATGTCAGAGGTGATGGACATTTTGGCAGTGAGATGTAGGGATATCTGACAAGTTGCATAACAAAACCTTCATTGTAAAAAGGCATCAATCTAATGTGCATATGGTGTTAGGGGGAGTATTGGGTATGCAGATACTTTATTCTATCCAGGTTTTATTATGTCATATTTTGGCAGTTTTGTATTTTCTGTATTGTAGGCATTCAACTATTTCTCCTTAAACGCCTTCTGTTATATCTAGTATACCAAGTGACACTTTAGTCAAGTGTCCTTCCATTTTTCACTGCCAACAGAGAACAACTTGTCTAAACTGAAATTACTTTTCAGGGAGTCAGAATTTTTCATATTAATTTTTTCAAAACTTTATTTTATTCAACTTAATTCATTCATTCAATAAAACTCAGTGGATCTTGGAGGTCAGAGAATTTGACCAACCCACGGAAAAATACTGTACAATAAAATAAAATAATTGATAATCAATCTGAAACCATTTAACTTAAAGCAGTAAGGAGAGATTTGTTAGAGTCACTGTGTAGCTTTGACCTTACTGCTAATGTCAGCTTGCAAACAATTCCACAATGGCAGTGCCAATATGCTGACACCTTTCAGGTGATCTGTAACATCAATCAATCTACTCGAGAAACTATTCTTAAAAATACAAATGCCAACCTTGGGGAGCTTCAAATGGTAAAGAAAAAGACTCACTAAGATCATTAAGATTCTTCTCATTCTAAATGTAAGTTCAGATTTTCCATTTCTATATATTTCACAGGAACTTTTGCAAAGTGTGATAGGTGTTCGACCTATGGCACTAGAGTAAAAGCCAGCTAAACATTGAGTTGGTACAGTAGGACTCATGTTCTGGATAAATTGAATGTCTTTGCAATATAGCAGAGCAATCAAGCTGCATGCAATCTCTATTTGTTTTATAGAAATTAAGCCAATGAGAAAGTGCAAAGAACTGCAGTTCTTTGAGTGTCCACTTGAGGTTGTCTGCAAAAACTCAGGATGCTCCATTAGGTCCTATATTAAAATGCCTATTTTTACAGTTAAAATGAACATATTGAAAACAAATTATTATCAATAGCTATTTTTAATTATTGTAAACACTGTACAAGGGGTGATTTTTTAAAATAACTCATGTAGAGTTTTTCATACATTTGCATAATGAGATTAACTGGGTTGACTGATAGGCAGGTGTTTTGTAGCCATTTTGCCAGTAGGCTAAAGACCTGCGTGAAGTCCACTTCTTTGATTGTTAGATAGACCAAAAGTTATTGTATAGGCAGCATTCCCAATATGGGGACTACAGTAGTTAGGCTTCAAAACACCTCTTTGTCCATATTATATACAGCCTATGATAGCAATCAATCCAATAGTTGTTGAGCTATTCCAGTCTGGACCAGTGTTTGATTGATCAGGTGATGACCTGCTGACTGAGTGACAGACAAAGATCTTTGTAGCCACACTGACAGCAAAATAATTCCCTTTTATTCCCCTTGTTAAAATACAAACAAACAAACAAACCTGCAAACTGAGACGCTGAATTTTCCCACAACATATATTTGGATGCGTATCAGCTTTGCATGTAAGCGCTCATATGATGGAATTACCAAGATTACCACATTATCCACCTATGTCAAGAACAGATACATTATTTTTATAGGGCTCTGCTCCTGTAGGCTAGCCATCAAAGTAGACACAACTTTCACGTATCCTTTCTATTCTTTACAAATTCAAAATTCAACACACAAATCCACTTGAGGTATTTACTGGAGCCAGTCACATAGTCACAAGCATGAAGAGTTCTACATACGAGTGACCAGTCTTCATGACAGCTGACTCATCAATGGTAGTATTGTAATATCTGTAATATATATCAACAATAACTATATAACACACTTTAGTATTGATGATAATGATTTAATACAATGTGTATGAAATGTAGTTTTTTAAATGGATTTATCTCTCCAAAATAACTAGAAGGGAAATATGAACCACATTGTATTCCATCTTCAACTACCAAGAGTTACTGTGGTAAAATGATGCATTAGTCCAACCCCTGCCTTCAGTTAGCTCTTTATGCTCTCAGTGTTGTGCATGTTGTGTAATCAGGGTAATATAGCAGGCTGATAAAGGTTCCACAGCTTATTTTGATATAAAGCTCCACAGAATGCCACACGTGACAGGAGACCGGCTCCTTTTTCATCCTACAGCGGCATTAAATGTCTCAGTGCCATCTGCTGCTGCGAGAATTAAAAACGCTCCTTTTTAAAGATTGCCCGTTTTAATTGGTAAATATTTACTCGCAGGAGCTCTCGGCGGGCACACACGACTTCTAATGAAGTACTTTAAAGCCTGTGGGCTCTTGCTGCTTACTTTGAGTGTGATTCTTAACTAACTCAACCTGCGCTTGAACTGCTGATAATTGTTGATAAGGCCCGGTGAAACACAACGCTAAACGCTGTGGTGAGACTGCAGAGCATAATAACTGAACACAATAACCCTGTCACTGTTAACACTGATCCTTCCTCTGTGTCTTTGTTTGTGTTTGTGTGCGTGTGTGTGTGTGTGTGTGTGTGTGTGTGTGTGTGTGTGTGTGTGTGTGTGCAGTACTGAGTGGGGTTTGACGTTGTACTGTAGATGCATGCATTTGTGAAGGTCTGTATGTGCAGCATTATATGCTTGTAGGGCTTGTAAACAAAATGGTTCATCAAATCTTCTTTGATATAAGTTTGAGAAATATTTTAGGTTGGAAAAAAAAAAAGAAATACATGAAAGTTCAGCAATGGTATGCAACATTTTGCAATGAATCACGACAACTCTCTTGGGAATGTGAAATGTTTCGGCAAGAAACTGCATGAAGGAATGCAGAAGAAGGTATCTGCCTTCACTATCTGAAGAATTGCCCTTTCTTTGGCTGCACACATTTCACAAGCTCATACACACACAAGACATTTGTCACTAAGTTACCATCAGAGCAGCTAGAATAAAACTTTTGTAATTTTGCTTGACCCGACTGAAATTCAAAGCATTGTTTGTATTTTTCTGTACATTCACTTTTCATATCCGGGTGCAAGGATGTAGTGTACTTAACATTTACTTCTTTATGCGTGTGCATGTCTGTGTGACTGTGTGTGCATGTCTAAAACAGCCTGTATGTCCTTCCTTGTGCAGTACTTGTCTGTGTGTGAAAATGTGCCTGCGCATTCATCTTTGCATTAACTGACGTGCGTGTGTGTCTTTCTCGGAAGTGTGCTGCTGGATGTTAGCACTTGCATCCTAATGCACTCGGCTGTCTGTGTGTTTGTGTGCATCAATCTCTGCTGCAGCGGCAGCCCCGTTGCCTTGTATGCACTGCTCTCTATCCCTGACCCAGTACGCTGTGCGATCCTGCCTACAGCCTCATTTGTCTCCATCAGGGGACGGCCGAGGTTACAACTCACCAAAGCGCAGTATGTTTCTGGTGGATCTCCACACGTGATATTTGGGGGGTCGAGGGCCACTCGCAGGTACTTTGTCATGTCGGTGGCTTCTGGCTGACAGGCCATGTAGTCCCATGCCAGGCCCTCCTCTGTGTAGATCTGAGACTTGCACACGTCATAGTGTCCCCAGGCCGCTGGGTAATGCTGCATGGCATGTGCCACGCTGGTGCACACCGCTTGTAGAGAGAACAATACGAGCCAAAACATTGCTGGTTCTTTGTGGCTGCTGTGGAACGTCTTGTTTTTTCTTTACAGCTGCTTCTTGGTCACGAATATGACAATATTGCTGGGAATTTTCTACACTAACTGCAGCTTTGCGAGGGGCAATTGATCATTGGGGAGCTGTGGCAGCATGTTGCTACCTACTTTTGAGTGAGCAGCTTCAGGCAACCATTAGCCCTATTCACTTCTTTTTGTTCTCCAATTTTTGCCACTTCTGCCTGGCTGATGAGGGTTGTCAACAAGTGAGCTTCTTTACAAGTGTTGAGCGTTGATGAAAGGGTCAACAAGCGGTCAGATGTGATGTGCAGAGCAGGGTGACACTCCTCATAAGTCAGCGGCTGTCAGACGCCCTGAGCTCGCTCTCCTGTGGTTTTTGCCACAGGCAGCATCCTTAAGGAGAGAAGAAAAGAAATACCTTAAATAGACCACAAAAACACATAAAACAGCTGAAACACAGTATTAAAATTTTAACAATGCTTCAACATGGTTTAAGGGCACTGGGATAAGTAGTGCTTCTCAGTGCACACATACAAACACAATGCAAGCCTCCACTGTTTGTATCAAGCCCTCAATAATAACCTTGCCAAAATCACTATATACAATTCAAATGGGGCTTGTTCTCCAAAGCCTAATCTCCATTTGATTTTCATACAAAAAGGCTTATTTCCATGTGTCAAGTCACGACATTTAAGTTATTGCTTTTCACCCGACTCTTGCTCCCCGCTAGCCGAATCAGGAGTTGCCTCTGTCCCAAAGCCTTTAGAGGCATTTGGGAAATATTAAAGTAAAATTGGGAGACAGAAATGGTCTATTTGAGGGATTGTACGTTTCTCAGAGCTATCACAAGCCATCAGTCAGATGGCCTAACTCGTCAGGTAATGGTTGCCTGGCAGCAGTCAGTGGAGACCGGCACAATCTCAATGTCTCAGGTAAAAAAGAAAAAGGGTGTGTTTATAGGGGAAATAAAATGGAGCAGCTATTTACAGCTGCCGCCAACAGAGTAATGACACTGTAAATAGGAGTTAAGTTACTGTTGAATGTCAATATGATGGCCTAAGGTTTTGGCTTTGGGAAAATTTGATATTATTCCTATGGGTAGGTGTACATTACCTTTTAACCATTGCCCTCTGCAAGCGTGAAAAATGGTCCTCTATTAATGCCAAGTCTAAGTTTGTAATGTGACATCATATTTAATCCAACACAGACTTAAATAATGCCTAATACAACCAAGCTGGTACATGCAGTTGAACCTCTAACTTTCCGGTCAGCAGATTCATTCTCTTCCCCCCGGGCTACATCCGACCCTCTGTGACCAACGCTCACTACTGAAATACAGATTTTTCTTTTCCAGGTAAGCAGCGGTTTGAAGCATGTGGAGAGTCTTTTGTGCTCAGAGGAAAGAGCTACTTTTTTCAATTTGTGTCAAAAGATTAGAGTTTTTTTTATCAAGAGATAATAGAGTCAAATCAAATTAATGAAGGAAAAACAATTAATTATGAAAGGACAAAGATTTAGATGAGATTGGGTGAGTGAGTCGGTGTATCTCTCTCTCTCATAAACACACACACACACAGGCAGATCTCTGTTCTCCCTGCCGACATATGGAGACATTAGGATTCAGTATTTTAACTTGGCCGTCTTGTCTCCGACTGAAAATTGAACCAATTTTAACGGGTTTGCCCACATTCAAACCAATTACTGCTTTCCACCCAACATAATGTCCTTTTTTTTTTTTTTCTTACAAATGACTACAGGCTTGAATACATTCCAACCAGAATGAAAGATCCGAGCCTGAGAAAAGATCTGCACTGCTTTTCAGCCTGGACAGACCCCTTCAAAGTGAGCCCTGTCAGGAGGTACGGGTGGCAGGGTTCATTTGACGGACCTCTGCTGGGGAAAGGGAAGAAGCTAGTGGAAGAATGCTGGCTCTCTAAATGTGCTCGTGTCAATCATTAAGACTCCGAAGAAGGGGCCATTTACAAATTTGATAACGCCGCTGGAGCTCATGAGCGATGAATACGCCATACCTTTCAGTGGGGATGCGTGTATCACATTTCATAAATATAAATGTCAGTCCCAGATCACAGATGTGTCATGGGAGGGACCACTCTCATCTCACACACACACTCACACACACACACACACCTGGATACGCCTCCATTTCATAACACCGAGGTTGACTTTCATTATAAAGGCAGTCAAATTAGGTACCGGCGGCGGGGTGGTGGAGGTCGCTTATCTTATTTTTATTTAATAGGGAACATTCAAAGCTAATAAGCGACAGCAAATGGAGCTAACCAGGGGAATATTGGATTTAATTCATAGACACCTAGAGTAATGAAATCTATACAGATGAAAGGATGGTGTCAGGAAGCTCTGTGGACACATACCATTTAACATCAGAGCACTACTAAGGTGCAAGTGAAGGGAAAAAAAGCATGAAGTTTAATTTTAAAAAGAAAATCTGCTTCATTGCTCCAGGGATTATTTCTGCATAAAATAAGTGTTCTGACACCATTTAGGAAGCTAATTCATCTTTAACAAAGCTCTCTGCAGAAGATTAATTAACCTATGAAAATAACTGTGATTCATACCATTTATAAGTGCTATCATACCTCACACAAAGGCATCAATATTTCACAACAATTACACAAACTAAGCCACAAATGCAATATGGTATAAGTGAAGCATCCTTGTCTCCCCTGTTCCTACATCTACATCTACACACCTCCTTTGGCGCTCAAAAATTCAAGGAGAAGCTTGGAAATGTCATAATTTCTCCGAGAAATATATGAGGTCAGATTCTATATTAAAAGTCATCAATATTTGAGCAGCTCTCCGTATGCAGGGAGGGAGAGAGAGCTTAAAGCTGAGGGTGACCACCTCTCTCTTCCCCTCTCTCTCTCTCTCTCTCCATCTCTCCATCTCTCTTTTCCTTCACTTGTTTTTGTAGCCTCTGAAACACCCCCTTGTGTCCGCTTGCATTCCATCCCCTGGGCAGCTCAAGCATGGCAGAGTGTTTTAAAAGTCAGCGTGCAGCCGTGCCCCGTGGCTTATATTGGTTACAAACTCCCTGCTAGACTCTTAAAAACCCATGGCGGATGTATTTTTTTCTCCATTCATTTTATACTAATCCTGCTGAAGTGTGGCTTTGCTCTCAGTCTCCAAGTGTGGCTTTTTGTGATCCAAAACCTCTGGCTCGAATACAGGGCGGTGTTTAGGGGAGCTGTCCATGGTGCTGAAATACAGGACCCCGTACTGCATATCCACAGGGCCAGAACTGTAATTGCTGACGTCTGTGGTTGCAAGATGACACTAATCATAGTAAGTTAAATAATTTAAAAAAAGGAACCTAGACTGATGCTCCCTGTGTTGTCCATTTAGCAACAATTGCTATTTTTTGCCCTTCCTTTCAGCACCTATTCTGGATTTGGATGCACACAAATACAATACTGCCTTGTTATGTTTATTGATCTTGCAGACTTCCAACCAATTACTTCTGATCCACGGCCAGTTTAAACAGACTGATGCTTTGTAGCTGGCTGATGACTGCAACAATAAACAGGTTAATGCTTCCAACATTCCTCGAGCCAAAAACCAGCCCCTCCATATGAGTCACAGTGGAATCGACTGGCAAGCAGAAGCATGTCTGTTCTGGCACGCGTTTGTGTTCTTATTGTCTCTCTTGTCCTTCACCCCCCCCCCCCCCCCCCTCTATTTTTCCTCTATGTCTGTCAATAGCAGCAATAGATCCGTAAGCACATATAACATATAAGTCCAGAGGGGTTGCACTTTTGACCTCCTCAACTGGAGACACTTTTTATTTACAACAAGGACCGGCTGTGCTCTGCTGCAAAAAGCTCTTTTTCCCTCCGAGCTAGGATGTGGTTGATGTGGGTACAATGTGAGGGTCTCTCAGTGTGGAGCCCACACAGATTCAGGGATAACAGCCTTCACAACTGCCTCACATGAAACCTGCCGCCATACATTATTCAAAGCCCCTCTCCTGAAGCACTAACATGCAAAAAATGCAGAGCATGTTGCAAACATTTTAAAATGCCAGGACATGTAACATTCATGCAATCAGAAACACGGGACTGGCAGAAAGGAAAAAGTCCAGTCGTTTTTTTTTTATATGGTCGAATATATGATTTCAATCAAGAACTTTCAGTAATCCAGATATTGACAGTCACTTCTAGGTCCGATTTTTGCGCAGAGGCGAGACACACCTAATTCTGACTTTACTGACCTGCTGCGCAACAGGTTAAACTCTCATTATTCCTTCAAGGATAACGAGAAAACTTCCAAAATGACAACAGCTTTCAAAGTATAAATATACTGTGTAAACAGATTCATACGCTCTTACTTCCTGCAAAATAAAGAACACCTCCAAAACGAGGCTAAAGGTAAACTAAAACGCTGTGGATACATGCCACAGCGATTCTTACTCCATTTCTTTGTGGCTGCTCATTCCTTATTCATTTAACCCACTTCAAACCTGATTACAGCTAACGTTACGCCCATGAAGCAGCCCACTGTAATTACCCCATTATCGCCCATTTAGTCATGATTGTCATCATCACACAAGTGACGGTTATAAAGAAGGAAATTACACAAACATAATGCTCAAAACACAATACTCACATTAAAATGCGCTCCTGAGACGACAAGCTCATTCAACAAGTTATATGCAGAAGAGAGAGTAGCTGCAGAAGGGTTTTCCCCGCGCCTTTCACTGATTCCACTTTATCTGATTTATTCTAATTTCGCTCCAGATGGAACAATAAAAGCGAAACGTGGGCAGTCGCGCGTTCACGCGGAGAGAACCACGTTTTCCTTCTTTAAACTTTTCTATAAACTTTTTTTCCCCCCTCACTAAAGGAGCATTATTTCCTTTCGAATAACGCTCCGGGACTCTTTCATATACAATCCTTTTCCGCTCCGCGCTCACAAACGCCGTCGAGAACCGACTGGTTTCCACGCGAGCTGTTGGGCTTTACGCAGCGCTGCTCCTGGCACTGCGTTCATTGGAATGGCGCACAACAAACACTTCAAGAACCCGTTAAGGGGATTCACAGCCTGGTTGCAAATTCGTAAGAGCCCATCAACGCGCATTTCAACACGTCCCATTGGAGAGAAACTCTTTGGAGAGACTATTTCGTTTGCCCAGCCGAGTTGTGGACGGGAGAGGAGGGGAGCGATAAGCGATCTTTCTCTAATGGAGCGACTATGTCCAGTTTCAAACGAGCGTTCCGCCGGGTCCTAAAGATTTCTGGCACCGAAGTCTCAACTTCAACCGTTGTTCTCAAGCGGATGTTTAACTCATCATGCAGCCATTGAATAGTAGACTCATTTATTATCCTGAGTCTCTGGATCTTAGATTTTTTTTTTTTTTTTTTAGCCACTTGGGCTGAAAATGTATTTATAACGCAACAAAGCAAGTTTCTCGCAGTGATGATTTAGGAAGGATGCTCCAGGAAATGTTTATCTTTCACTCTCCTTTTCTTAAAGGAGCAAATTCTGAACACTTAGCACGTCATGGTTCGATTCGTAATCGGAGACTTATTTGCAGTGGCACTAAATTGGATTCTTCTATTTTAAGTTACTCGATAATTGCTCATAAATAAGCTGCATCGCTTTCTGCAGCGGCGTCCAACAGCTGCAAGCCCAAATGCACTGATGTCATTTGGAAAACAAAAGAGCTAAAACTGCAGGGTGAGGGTGATTGCAAACGTTCACCTGAAATACGGTATAATACATCTACCACCTGCATCCCCGCAAAGTCTAGCCCATGAGCACACTCGTTGGTGTTTTTATTATCACATTTCAGGAGGCACTAAAACGACAAGGGATACATGTGGAGAGTAAATCCACAGAAACTTAACAGAGGCGAGTCTCCAGGGTAGATAAAAACACAGTTCAGCACAATTAAAATGCAACCGAAGTTGCAGGAATACACTCGAACAAGAAGTAAAAAAATACGATCAGAATATTTTTGCTTGTTTGTAATCGCCCGCAGGTTATACACAAATAATTACTATTACAACACCGCCTCAGGACTCCGGTTAAACAAACAAACAACAACAACAACAACAACAAAAAAGGACATCTTACCTTCTATGTAAGAATGCGAGGGATTAGTAATTCGCTTGCCAAAAAAAAGGAAAAGGAAAAAAACTCCCCTGGCCGGAGTTGTTGCTGTAATTATTCGGTGGGTTTGCAGGCAGTGCTGGAAGAATAACTACAGTGAGGTGCGTCTCCCGGGCTCCCTTGGCGAGGAGTCATAGATGTCACCCTCTCCACTACAGGGTGCCAAGCTGCACGGCAAACAACCGCGGTGACAGGTCGCTTTGAACACGCATTTTAATTGTGCTGTAATGCCAACTGGTGGAGATCGCACGATAGGAACAACCGCGCCCACGTGAAGGTCACAGCAGTAATTGAGTAGAACGTTTTCCATGCCGGTGCAATAGAGGTTTAAACTCAGTTTATCAGTTCATCTCTAAGTCCCTGTTTTCTTCAGTCCCCCTTTTTTTTTGGAGGGTGTAACAAGACGGTGTTCACTCAAAGACACAGAAAACAGTGTTGCTATTCTCCTGTTACTTTTTTTTTAGTGTTCCTACATTATAATCTGTCTGATGTACTAACTGCATGTTCAGCACCATGGACAGCTCCTGCTCCCTGTACTCAACCCTGCAATGATTTTTTTAGTGGAACAAAAGTCAAACTTTGCACACAAAAACTAGTCTTTCCATGACTTTGTAACTAATGTCCAATGTTCAATTCATCATCAATGTGGTTTATGACAGTTTAAACTACTATGAGACTTCTGTCCGTCCCTCTTAGTTGAATTGAATTTATTTATTTAATAGGGACAATGCAATTTAACTTAATTTCAATACAAAGCATGAAACTGATGTGCTGCATAAAGAGTATATAGCTATTGCTAATTTCCAACTCGTGTCCCCAGTTGGGCCTCATCTACCTTACATTTAGTCATTTGGTTATCTTTCCCCCCATATTCTTATGTCCAGCATCTAATTATGTATTCATTTTCAAGGGGGTGCTGTATGTATATATATATATAGAAAGATTGGAATCAACCATCTTGTTTTGAAGGAGCCCATTTGACCTTTCTTTCTTCTTCCTTCAATCTAACCCTTCCTGGAAACCAGAATATACTTGTCTAATTTCCCAACCTCCTTACTTTTCTCTTCAACACTCTTTTATTTAGCAGAATGTACGCTCTGCAGCTCAATGTTTAATATGCCCCCAAAATAGAAGCGAAGCCCGTATTGATTTCTTTTAAATTAATATGCAACGAAACCCTTTGTAATCCCATTAAAAAAAAAAAAGTGGCAATGCCATTTCTGTTCTGATAAAGTCAGAATTGGGGTCTGGACCGGGGCTGAATGACAACAAGTCTCCGGTCCCTGCTGAGGTAAAGTGGCTCACATCGTATGAGAGGGTTCAGCCTTTGCTTGGAGCGTGTGCTGCTCTTGACATTTCCATTAAATCCTTCCTCCTGGAAACACGATCATTCGCCCTGACACTCACATACATGACTGTGCTGACTTGATAGATAGATGGATAGATAGATGGATAACAGTTTGTCCTACATTTTAATGGATAATGAAGGTAACACTATAGGACTACAAGACATTCATATGAAGTTCTGATGCACTCATTGATACCATATACTGTCTTCAACATGCTCAAACTTACAACTCTGCCATGCTGAGGTTAACATGTTTGTTGTTCCTTTGTAAGATTTTGGTTTATCATGTTAACTTCATTATATTTTCTAATTACCAGCTGCTACAAGCTGCTGGGATGGGCACATTTGTGAGTATTTAACAAAGTCTGTGTGTAAGAAGTGGGTGTAGCTTGTTGTTGCAAAAGTGAAGCTGACACAGATGTACCTTAAACTGGCAGTATTTCTAAAGGACAGACAAGGGAGACTTCAGTGGCTGCAGTGTCAACAAGGACAGAGAGGGAGGAATGCGTAACCAAATGTTGTCACTTTTGATTCCAAAAAAACAAGATGGCAACAGTCCAACTCAAGAAGTAGAGGGTTAAAACTAGGGTTCACAAAACAAAGGCGAAACAGGTGGCACAGTGTAGAGCAGTATTTCAAGCTGTGGGGCGTGCCCCCCTGCAAAGTGGGGGGGGCCTCGGGTGAGATGAAAAATCACCACAAGTGATTAAATTCACGACAGTTATCAATAGTTGTAGATCATTTGACTGAAAAACACAAACGCTAGCCTTATGGTGACACAAGAGGAAGTCAGAGGGCCACCAAGTCTATGAGTTGATTTTTCAGTGGACAGTAAATGTCTGAACTACATATAAGCTTCAGCTTCAGCTGGCTGAAAGTGGTGGATCAACATTGCTGTTTCAGTGAGTGTAGTAGTTCTAGTTTAATGTTGTACATTTGAGAACCGGGCTTTTTTTCTCCTTTTTTCAAGTTAAAGGTTAACATTTCTGCTAACTGGTCCTCTATTTCCTACAGTATATTAGTGTTTTGTTTTTTATCTTCCAACTTTTCATATGCGGTTAACACATTTCCTTAAAGTAAAATGGTTTGGTTACTGCAGGGTTTCATCTAATTTTGTTTCTACACTACAGTACTGTAACTTCTGTTACTTTAATTTCCGTTTGCTTAACTTCATTGTTAACACATTAATGTATCTAAATAATTGGTTTCCATGCTAACATCTACTATATGCAGGTTATTTGTGTCCAGGAACAGGTGTGTCCCAGTTCAGACAACACACAAGTGAACTGTTGTGACTGTTTGCTTGGATCAGTGACTTTTCACATGAAAACCTCAACAATGTTTCTTTCTCCACAACTATAGGTATGTTTTTTGGGGCATGGATATATGAATTATAGAAAGCACGTATGGTAAATTCATTTCTTTCCAACATGGCACTGAGAGAAAACCCTTTGAATGTTTTGTTTCTCCACAACTACAGCTGCTCTTGCTGGTGGTTGGAGAGTAAATGGCTCAGAGACAATCTGGAGAAATACGTCTGTGCTTTGTAAACACCACATCATATGGTCACATCAGCTACACAAGCCTCACAGGAGGAGAAATTCACACAATCGCAAACCCAACTTGTGTGTGAAAATTGACCGTGGTGTCCTTCCTTGCTTTTTTTTCTATTTAGATTCCAGCAGTAGTAGGCTACCAGTGCAATGTCACACTAAGTTCATTACATGTCTGTGTCTACGAACTACAGTAGTGCAGCATGGTGGGAATACAATATTCTGCATGGGCCGGCTCTCACCGTCCACCTCCGGTCAGAGGTGGTGGGGTCGGCTGGATGAATCCACAAAGCCTGCTTCAAATCACATCAGAGAGGCAGAAATTCCTCCATTCCTCCATTGACACTCCACGCTTTTTCTTTTTTTTTTCTGTTGGCTTGCCGCGGTGCACGATGAAGATCCAGAGGTGGAGTCTGCCCTCTCACCCTCCGCCTGTCCTCTCCCTCTGTGCCACCGAGAGCTCGGGCTGACAGAGATGGAGGGTTTGCTGTTTGATTCAGCTCCCGGGGGTCTATTGATAGTTTCAAAGTGGAGTCCACCTGCCACTGCTTTAATCATCCGTGACCCCGGCTGCATGTCGGAAGACCGCAGAGGGGGGGGGCGGGGGACAGGATTAGGAGCTGTGTTTGTGTGCGAGCAGTCAAGAGAGAAGACGAAAAAGTAGAACCGAAGAGATGAGATCAGGAGAAATAATGAGTCTATTGAGCCACTTTTCCCCCTTTTAGTGTTTTATGTGACTTTAAATTTTCTCCACTTATCATCCAGATTTGGATTAACCTGTTTTTTTTTTACTCCATGCAGCTTCAGGCTTCTCTTTTCTCTCTCTTTGAGAAGCATTTCTATCTCTTAAAATGTTTTTAAAGGTGTATTTAATCAGATTTTTCTCCAGAGGTGGAGCAGACGGAATCAGCATACAGGCACAACTTATGGCTGCCAAATTAATTCAATTTATTCCAAAGCCTTTCTTAAGGCCAAGGTTGTAATTATGGCATGCAATTAGAGGGGGTATAAATATTAGATCACTTCCCAATTCCCTGTGAAAGTTAACCCAAAAGTTGTTGTTTTTTCAGGTATTAGTAATTTACATACAGATCTCTGAGTGCTCCTGGCTATATTTAAAGGAGCATTCACAAAGCACTGACAAACATCACTCATTCATGATGCACTTCAGGCGAGAAGGTTGTTACAGCTGATCTCACTAGATTCCCTCTGATAATTGAAGTGGAGTTTCACCTTTAACGGGACAAGTTGAGCAGCAATGTAGTGGCATATGACAGTGTAGCTGTTCACCCTGTGAGACATACTTGCTAATTCGAGTGGGTTGTTTCCGCACGTTAAAGTCTAGTGTGTACACGGAATAAGTGACACTTTTCTGGAGAATCTGCCAAAGCCACCGCTGTGAAGCTCAGACCAGGAAGTGATCAGGGTAAGGAAGGAGACAGGGAGAGACAGGAAACACTCTTTGGAATCAGTTCAAGCACTGGGGTGTGCGTGTGTGTGTGTGTGTGTGTGTGTACCTGTGTGTGTGTGTGTGTGTGTGTGTGTGTGTGTGTGTGTGTGTGTCTGCTTTTGGAAGGTAATGCTCATTTAAGACATACACATTCAAATGTCCCCATGTTGCTTACTTAGTTCTAAAGAACCTCCATACTTCTATATATTTTCTCTTCTGATGCATGAATTATAGCCCTCATTAAATACAAAGCTGCATTTACTTTCTGTTTTCAATACATATCGAAAGTTAAAGGTCACATATTTTCCTTTTCAACCAGTTTAAAGTCTCAGAGCTCTCCAAAACATGTCTGAGTTTCTGGTTAAAAACTCCATTCAGATCCTGTATTCTATCATGCCTTTTAGCCCCTCTATTTCAGAACAGGCTGTTTCTGTTTCTGTAGCTTTAAAAGTAAGTGAGCTGGGTTCGACCACGCCCCTCTAGAAGGGCTTGGGTATGGGCTTTGCCCAATTGTTTACAGTGAGAAGGCAGACGAAGAAGGCAGAACAAACACTTTGCTGTGTGAGTGTCACCCAACTGGGAGTGGAGTTACCTCCCTTTCTGATGTCACAAAGGGAAAATCTCCAAACTGCTTATTTCAGCACACATTTTCTGCAAAGTGGAGCTGGAAAAAGATGGAGAGGGGGTTTGGTCGACAGGCTACGGACACATATTAGTGTTAGAAAAACACTGTAAAGTGTATTTAGCATAATACGTAACCCTTTAACTTTCAGGAAGAAAACCATGGTGATCTTTTATAAGATCATGAGCTTTTTCTGCCAATATCTTTGCCTCGTTTAGCAGTTCCAAAAAGGTCTGGAGTTATAGATGGCAGTTTTCACACGTTGAAGATTTAATCAGTAATCAAAACTTTGTACTAAAAATTAAAAGAGGTGTTGTCATCTTCATATGCAACTAGGTGGCAATCCAGCTAAACCTCTTAGCAACAGAATTATAAGTACGGATAGGTTTGAAACCACTATGCTGAAATACCAAACCTTTGAAAATGCGTATTGCTTTGACTTGTCAACGTGATCTTCAAGCTTCTGTTATAATCTTTCACACTGTGCCGATCCCTGCACCCCCCTGTGGATGAAGCAATACCTCTTATCTGCATATGTGCTCCTACACGTGTGAACGAAGTGCTTTCGGACAAACAATCAAACACATCCCTCTCTGACAATCTTTGCCGCATGGAAAACATAAAGAAAGGTTGTTTTGGCAGCATTCTGTTTTTCACGGACTCTGGGACAGCGATAGCAGACACTAAGATTTACGTCTCAGATATTCTTCTTCTGTTTTTGTAGGTCATATTTAAGCATCAGTAATAGTCTGTTTCTTAACCGACTAAAAACTCCCTACAAGGGTATAAATCAACAGTTGCACAGTTCCTGGAGGCGACAATTCCCTTATAAGACATTTTGGTAAAATTTTCTATGGACTACAAATGCTGCTATTATAACTTCTGTATCTAAAGTTGACTTTACTTCATTTTGCTGCAGTGTAGTGGGAAAGCATAATGTCATTATGAGTCATAGAACTATTGCCAAAACTATAATTTCACAATCCATAATGAAAACAGATCTGTCTCTGTGTTGCTGTATTGTTCCACATTTGCACTTTTGTGTGAAAACTCAGAAACAAAAGCGAAACATGAGGCACAATAAGTGAAGTAAAAGGAAATCCCATTTCAGTTTGATGTGTGGTATAACACTTGCAGTTTTACTGAGCACTTTACCAATAAACCATGTTGTTTGTTGTTGTATGAACCTGTTCCCGCATGTGGTGACTGTCATCTCTGTTCATAAGTGATTGTTCTTTAATGTACCAATGGACTTATGGAAGCTTGAGTAGACCTCACTTTTCTGTCAATGGCATGGGCAGTGTTTCCATTCTATCCAAACTAAGCCTCTATGCACCTTGAGTAGGCGGCTGTGGCTCAGTGGTAGAGTTGGAACCGGTAGGTCAAGGGTTTCGATCCTAAGCTCCTGCAGTCAAATGTCGATTTGTCCTTGAGCAAGACACTTAACCCCAAATTCCTCCCGCTGCTGCGTCAGCAAGTTAATACTGATGGACACTTTACACAGACGCCTCTACCATCAGTGTGTGAATGTGGTGTGAATGGGTAGGTGTGACCTGCGATGTAAAAAGTGATTTGAGTAGTCAGAAGACTAGAAAAGCGCTGTACAAGCTCAAGTCCATTTACCATTTACTCTGAATAAGGAATGGTAAAGGAAATCCATTGATTGATCCAAATCCAGTCTTCAGACAAAGTCGGTGTTGAATGGAATATTGAGGAGGGTAATCATGTCTGAAGCGTTACTAATGACACATACAGATGCATCCCAGTTTCCTTAACTCTCTGGAAAGGTAGACATATTCAAGGCTGCTCTCTTTGCATGTTGCACTCTGGAATCTGAACTCAGAAGTCTTGTTGAGTGGGCGGCACACTTCCATTCTTTGCCAGGTATTGGAGGCAGGTAGGCGGGCGGCACCTCAGCTGCACCAAAACCAGGGCATATAAGCAGCTGGAGCCCGGCTCCTCCTGCCTGGAGAGAAAACGGGCAACATGCCAACCTCTCTGGGAGCTGTGCTACATTTCACAACATGATGGATGGCACGAGTCGTTTTTAACCGTAACAATGAATCAGATCATCGACAGCCCGTCCTTAATATTTGAGAAGCATCCCTGTAGGATCAAGGCTAAAATTCAGAGTCTAACAAGCTGACAATTGAGCAATATGAGCACTAAGCCAATTGACACATTCAGAGAATTTCTTCTCCTTTTATTCGAATGAGATGCCACATGCAACAGGCTTATTTGAATTTGCAAGACAAGATGTCCCTGAATAAAAAATGTGGCTTTTAAAGATACAATATAAGTGTTTGAGATGCCAGGATCATACCTCACAGGATTCCCTGTGAATTAACAAGTCGATAAACGCTCTACATCCCACAGCTTTTGCTAGTGTAAATGTTTAGTGCTTGAAATTACACATGTTTAATAGCTGATCATAACGTGTTAATTGGCGTGATCTTTGCCAGGCTGACATTTGGTGAGGTTTAGAGCCTGCTTCCTGTGCCATCTGATGCTGGAGCACATTTAAAGTTGATGAAATCCCATCTCTTTGTAACGGAATCAGTCTACGATAGAATTTCTTGGCTCTCCAGTCATGTCTTGAAGCTATTCAGCAGTTGTGTGACCACTGAACTATTTCCCAAAAGACAGACGTGGATGGAAAATATCCCAGAATCAATTATCTATAAATTGGATCGTATTACAAAGAACAGTAGTGCTGAATATGTGTAGTTAAGGCACGGGGCACACAGTTAACAGAGTGTACCAACCAACGCTAGGCGCGTGTTAACACGCTTTAGCACAGACAAACGTCGCCACTGTTATTAATTAAAATTCCAAGCAGCCATTCATTATTCCATCCTCGCTGCTACATGCATCTCTCTATCTTACAAGCCATGCAAAGTGTCCTGCAAACATGGAACTATTAATTGATTGGATTTTTCTTGTGTTCTGCCTTATTAATCACCTGACTAACAATTAGGCCTGCACAGCCTGTGCGGAGCAGGATACTCTCATATATCATGGTATTTGTTTCTGTCATGTTTAGAGCGGTTCATTATTCCTAACATGGACCATTGGCGGCCGACAAGGTAGTCATTGACCTCTACCTAATCGTCTTTTGATTGAGGGTAACTCATTTTGATGGGTAGACTTATTGCTAATGCTAAGGCGCACTTAGAATATTGATCCAGTAGGTTAGCACACACTGTAAAAGTCTTGATTTGTGTGTCTAAATGCTTGACTAAGCATTCACTCACCCGAGTCTAATCTACTTTTCATTGAGGTTAACACATTGGGATGCTGTAAGCCACAGGGGCCCGTGCTGCTCATAAACTGAACTCTATTTCCAAAGGCTGCTGTAGTATCAGAACGAAAGAGATCACGTCTTCAAAACAGCAGCAAGCTCAATGAATAACAAACCTCTCACTTCCCCCAGCTCCCTGAAACGACAGGCCTTTTATATTTAGAAATTACAATAGGAGAGAAATACATGTATTACCTTTTCTGACATAGTTCTCCTGTTTGGAAATAAAATAGAAAGATCCCATTTCTAAATATACGTGGAACAAAGAAACATACCTACTGCATGTTATGTAATAGTAAAGAATAACCCAGTAATGCTGCTGTAGCCTCAGGGAGAGAGAGATTTGGACAACCTTAGTTGTCAAGTTAGATCCAGTTGAGTTTGAGGGAAGCGCAGGTCCAGAGGTCACTGCAGTTCACATGTTTCCACCACTTGAGATAAATACTGAGTACATAAAAAGACATTCAAGCCTCTTCAAATTCAATCTTTGAAGGATTGAGGTTGATATTTCCAAAACATTGCAAAGTCTAAAGATGTTCATTGGTTTGTTGTTTTTTATTGCTGTCTGTATTTCTCCTGTCTTTATTGGCCGTGAAATAATTCCTTTGTAACATGGTTATTTCTGTCATTTTTTGAAATCCTTAAAACCGCTGGCAGAGAGTAGGTGTCAGACAAAGTTAGAAACTGCCAACGTAGATACAGCCTCCACGACAAAGATTCTCAAAGAGTGATACCACCACAGTGATGTTCGCTACAACTCTAGCCAATGCTCCTGTTTCCAGAGGAAGGCGCTCGGCCCGTCTCCTGAGCGAGCAAGCAATGCGAGCACGCGTCAAGCTGGACAGAATAGATCGACCCGGACAGGAAGTCAGACAATTAAACTCACAAGAGCATCTGGTAAATTTTCAGAATGAAACACAATATACAGTACGGACTCCCGTTCATATTTTCCATCACTTGATCCGCATTAATTCAAAACAGGCACTGAACGACCAACAAATCGACCTCAGAGAGACAAAGCAGCGTGTTGTTTGCATTTCTTTTTTCTCTTGATTTCCGCGTGATTTAGTAGTTCTCTCATGATGTGTGTACAGCTGCTCATGGCTGCGCTCCGTCTTGAAACGCTCTCAGCGAGGCACCGTGTCATCCGACAGAGCAATACTGTTGTGCTGACGGTACGCAGCGCGAACACACTATGTTGAAATAGGCAAATTAGTTTTTTTGTTTTTTTTTTCAAACACAACTTTGTCATCAAAGTTTGCCAAAATAAATATTTACCAAAAGTTACAGGAGCTTTAAGAAAGAGGTGAAGAGCTACTGTATATGACTCAGGTACAAGATATGTGCTTCATTTGATGGTACAGTAATGCCTATATATAATGACCAATATGTGTTACCACAACTCATGAAATTCTATACAAGGATTACAACCATCTGTCAGGCCATCCAATTAGACATTTAGCTGTTCATATGTATGCTGCATTCAAATTGGTTAGTTTTTACGCTCAGGATTGACAGGCCTCCATATGTGTATTTCATCAGAATCTGAAGTGATTAAAAGCAGAGGAGAACGGATTTTCTGATTGTAGGAATGCCTCAGTCACAAGTTTTTGGGAGCGATGCTTGAGCACTTTTATGTGGAAGATAGCTGTCATCTCTTATTTCTTTCTGCCAATCTTGCTCCCCTCCCCCCCTAAAAAAACATGATATTTTTAGAGATGGAGCTACTGTATTTTACACGCTTACGTATTCAGCCATAGATTTCTCTGTTCTTCTCCTATACTCCTACCAATATGTATGGTGCCTCTATTTATTCCACCCACACCAGCAGATACATGTGCACAGCAGCACCAACACACAAATATACACACACTTGAAAAACGCCTCCCTCGAACCGCGGCATCTTTGTCAAACGTTTTCCTGTTGTGTTCTCATCCGCCGTGCTCCTTGAAGTAACCTTACTCATTGTGAGAATCTGCAATGCAGGCTCGGCTTCATTTAGGTGTTTGTTGGGTGGGCAGGATGCAGGCTGCATTATTTATGATGAGGCAAACCGACAGCGAGTGATAGGCACCAAACAGACACAAGAACAGCCTCTCGTACCAGAGTGAAGCAATCAAACACAGTCCCCATGCATTTAGCGAAGCTTCATGACACCTCTTTTCATTTTAAACATAACACATTGCTTCTCCTCCTGCTGAGAGCCGAGGAGGGGACAAAAAAGCGAGAAGCTGCAGAATAGGGGGTCCTGAGGGAAATTGCCAGCATTTCTCCCCCCCCACTAAAATGTTGGTGTAAAAAAAGCGCTGCAGCTGATTTGTCAAAAAAAGAAAACGAGTGCGTAGGAATCATGATGAACAATTCCGCAGATGAACAAGGACAGATCTATCTCCACTCCTCATCTGGAGGAAATGTTACCTGTGAAACAAAACGTCACATCAGTTCTGAGACAGGCAGCCGTCTCTTGGATATAGACGGATCTGATGTATTCATATTACAATGCAAATAGCGCCTATCCATTATCATCCACTACTGAATCCTCTTTGTTTGTGGGGATTTATATTAATCCCAGAATCCAAAGAGTGGCCGCCAGAAGCAGATTTACTTGTGATGTTCATGTTATGGAAAATGAGGGAGATGAATAAGGCATGAAGGCGAAGTGTTTGGGTGCAGACCGGGCTTTAAGGAGAAGACAGAGTTGGGTTGAGAGATGTAGGAATTGGGGGGGAGGGGGGATGCGGTGGGAATGAGGGCAGTGTGGAGGCCACAGGGTCTGCAGGCCAGGTCTGCTGAGAGATCCTCAGCTTTTCTTCAGTATGCTAGGCAGGTACTGGAATCCAGCGAAAGCTTTTAAATATTAAACGCCAACCACCTGCAGTTTTTCTGTCTTTCTGTTCAATAATAGAAAACCGCCGCTAAAGCTGTGATATTTCTGTGTGTGAGAATGACGGTTGCATAAGAGTGGATGGTTTCAATAATGTTCGCTATAAGATCTAAACATAATCAGCAAGTTGGGTCCATGCAGTTGTCAGGTAAAAATCTATATTTAAAAAAAAACCAATACACAGTACAATGATCATGTTTTGGACATTTACTGATTCACCAGATGTCAGCCCAATTCACACATGGCCTGTAATAATAATCATAATAATAATAATCATAATAATGATAATTCATTTTATTTAAAAAACTGCTTTTCAGGTACTCAAAGACACTGCACGTTAGTTTAAAGTCATGAAGCCTTGAAAATGTCCGAACATTTTCTGAGAGGGGATATATGTTCATGATTGAGGCAAACTATTTATTTCAAACCCTAAGTAAATACAGATCAACCAGTCTTGCATGCACGCACACAACCCCCCCAAACACACACACACACACACATAGACACACATTTAATAAGTGAGAATAAGAACACAGAACAATCCCAATAAAAAACAAAGACCCTCTTCTCCCCATGTTTCAAAGGTGACTCAGGAACATTTCTATTATGGATGACCTTTTTTAGCTCTAAGTAACATTTTGGAATGTGTACTCTCAGGAGTCAGGAGGCCTATATTTGTCATTTATTAATTAATTAAACTATCTGATGTTATGATGTTGATGGTTTCCGGGCTTGTAGACACTTCCTATTTAACATGTGTTAAATCAGACATGTAGCGTTAAAAGAAGGTACCACAGTCTGATTTCTAAACATTGGAGAGAGCTGTCTCCCCCTGTAGCCTCCCTCCCGAAAAGTCAGTGTGCATGCAAGTTGCCATGTTGCGGACATGGAAGAGTCAGTGGTTAACGACTCTGCATCGGTTTTGAAACCTTTCTGTGTTCTATCCTCTCTCCATCATAATCCTAGTTTTACCATGTTTCCGGTTGCCGAGCTTATTAGAAAGATGCAGAAGCTTTTTAGGTCGGGTAGAATCAGTTATATCTGAACCACTTCGCTTGCCTGCTTCCTTTGCTTCAACACCCGTTGGTTTGCGGTAATAACTGGTCTCATATCTGTCAAATAGAGGGGCGTCCAAAACAACCATGTGTGGGTGCCTTAAAATTGCTTACCTTCAAAATAAATACTAACCATTCAGGATCGGAATCAAAGCTTAGAAGGAGGACATACAACATAGTAAGTTTCCCTAATGTCTGATGACATAGTAAGTTTATTTGTTTTAATTCAGTAGATTTCTTACATATTGGCCCTTTAACCAACAGTGAACCTGATGAAGGTCTATTCCCGAAACGTTGCTATGTATGTTTGGAAGTTAGGCAGTTTGTGGGAGTTAGCTTGAAACTTTTGATGGGTGCATTACCCTCTTACGCACATGTGCTATGAAAGAGATGTGCAAAATCATTTTCGGTTTGGAGGTCCTGAATGTCCTGAAATTGTCCAGAAATCGTTCCGAGTTTATATGCTAAAGCAGTTTCCTTTAACAACACAGCTCTCTATGAAATGGCTCGCAGATCGTTCTTCTTATCTTTGTTATAAAACAAAATTTGAATTCCCATAACTCTCCCCTATATTGCCTAGTCTCTTCGACAGCCACAGCCTCATTTGTGTAGATTTAACTTAATAAGATAACCACGGGCTTTGCTGTTTGACAAACAGATAGTTTGTTGATCTTCTCATTCCCAGAATTGACTTCAATCCCCAAAATGGATTTGGGTTTTTTTCTCTGGAGGCCCAGCGCTGGCCTCATTTCCTGATCAAAAGAGTTCTCTCTTCCTGTCTGGCACAAATCAGGGATTAAATGGCTATCTTTGATGACTCACTTAGCAAAATTACTACCCTGTCTCCAAAGATTACCCTCCTGCTGCTTTCTTTTTTCCCCCTTTTTCTGAGGTTGAGCCAGTTAAAGGACTTAATTTGTAGATGTCAACCTAAAATCAGAGCATTTTGGGTCTACTTATGGGACAATCTGTCTTTTTACAACTCAGTTGTTACGTTTTTCAATTAAATGGTTATATCTAGGGAGTATAAAGACAAAGTACTAATGGTAATAAAAGTAATCAAATACTATATTCCACATTTTAATATTTGTGTATTTATGTTGCTAATATTTGGCTCAACATAGTTGTGAAAATAAATTAAATATGCACTACAAAATGTCCCCATGATGACGGTCTTTACTGAAAGCAGGATTTAACACTTTAAATATTTAAGAATTACCCAGCCCAGAGGTCCAAAGGGAGAGTTAAGTTACCATGTTCCTGATTTAAGCGCTCTTTGATGAGAGTGAACTAATATTCTGCTGCAGTTTTGGATTTCTCTTTAAGTTTTGACTCGTTTCTGCCTTTGGAAAATGTTTACCAAATGCAAAACCCTAAATTAAAGAAATAGTTTGACATTTTTTCCAAACTACACTTATCCACTTTTTCTCTACATAGTGGGAGGAGAACATCAACACCACTTTTATATTTGTGTTTAGTTTGTGAGCTGTGTGCAGACCGATAATAGCTTGCTTTTATCTGAAGGCTGGAAAAGTGCCCTAAAATTGTGATTTTATATCGATGTTTTATGTGCAAATCAAACAAGCATGATATTTAGAGAGTCACAGAGATTTTGGAAGGCTTCAATAGAAGCAGGACAGCTGTTTGGAGCCTGAATGCTAAGCTAAAACAATCACCTCTTAGCTCTTGACATGAAGGATACTTCCTCAAATATTCTTTTAAAGGATACTGTTTGCATGTTATATTTGGACGTTAGATCAGTATTAATGGTATATGTTGTCTATGAAGCAAATACATTCCTCAGTCTGTGCTACCTCGACTGAGATCTCTGAGTTCTCTATGGAGCCTTGCCAGTGGGCCTACATGTTCCAGGATGCATTGTGCATAAACAACCAGCACCAAACAGTAGATTTCTATGCTGCATACACTCTGGTTTGAATAAATAAGGCTTGTGTGATATGATCACAGTTATAATCTGGCATGCCCTTTTTTTCAGTTTGTGGTGTACTTTCATGGCCAGGTTACAAATCAGGTGAACGCTGAGACTAGAAATCATTGAAGATATCCTTTGGTTCTTAAGGGTCCCACAACTATGTCACTGTACACGTCACATGATGATGCTAATGCCAGAAGTATAACAGATTTTGCAGCTTTGCAGAGCTGCACCCTGGCACACACAGAACATCAGCCACAACTGCAGGCGTTTTTCACACTATTTACCCAACGTGGACAGAGAAAAGGTTGGAAATTGTTGGATAATCCCTTTAAATCTTACCCTGTGGCATTAAATGTGGAAGGCAGAGCCAAAAAAAGGCTTCCAATCTTTGCACGCTCTATTCAATTAAAGACAATACTGTAGGTATAATTATGAAATTTTATGAAGAACTGAAATGAGATACTAAATCTGAAATTGTTTTTATGAATCTTTTGAGCCAAAACAGTGTCTATGTTAATACTCAGTATTAAGAAAATACAGTAAGTATATTCACCAAAATGTTACCCTGCTTCTCAATACTTATGCCCCCTTTTCTCCTCGGCAATTCAAATAATAAAGTTTAATTTTGATGTTTGCTGCTTTTACTTTATTATCCATACAGTTTTAATGAGCAGACTTGCAAATTAAATTCTGCATTGAGTCATTTCCTTGATTTTTTTTTTACTTTAAACAGTTCCTCATAGATACTCCTCTTTGTCTTACTTTGGCACTAATGGGAGTTAAATAATAGACCTGGGAGGTTTGATGCAGCTGAAACAGAGAATGTCATCTATATGAATGTCAAAGATGTAAGGAAGAATATCTATACCTCCGGCGAGGCCGCAGAGGATGAATATAGAGAGCCACTGCTCTCAGTCAGTCCAGGGACGAGGGGGACACATATGGAAATGAGCTTCCTTCTGGCATTTTTTTCTTTCTAATATTGTGCTTAGTATAGAATTAGTGGCAACCAATGGGAATATTATGTTGGACAAAAAAGCGAGTGCCTATCCTGTCAGAGCATTAAAAGCAGACTTCCATTAAAATTTTTATTTTTAAGCAATACATTGTGCCGCTTAACCCCCTGGGTCAAGGCTAGGTCCTTATGTCATTAAGTGTTTCCTAGTGTTATGGTTGCTAGCATGTCACAGGATTTTCCACAAAGGATTTGTTTTGTTTTAAATGGAAAAACTAATTTGAAATGCATTTGTGTTATGTCAGTAGTTGAAAGATCTGCAATTGATAACAAATACTGAGCAAACATAATTTCATTTTATCCAAATGAACCACAATCACAGACTGAAACCTAAAACACACCTAGGGGAATTGGTGACTCTAAATTGCTTGTAGAGTGTCACTGGTTGTTCGTCTCTATATGTCAGCCCTGTGAATGACCACACTATGCAGTCTACCCACCACTTGCCCATCGACAGCTGCGATCAGCTGCAGCCCCCTTGCAACCCCTGAATGGTTGGGTGGACTGATGGATGGGTGGATGGATGATTGATTGGCTGGTTAATGGATAGATGGATGGATGGATGGATGGATGAATAGTTGGGCAGATGATGGATGGATGAATGGATGGTTGGCAGATGATGGATGGATGAATGGTTGGGCAGATGATGGATGAATGGATGGATGGATGGATGGATGATTGATTGGCTGGATAATGGATAGATGGATGAATGGATGGTTGGCAGATGATGGATGGATGAATGGATTAATAGTTGGGCAGATGATGATGGATGGATGATTGATTGGCTGTATAATGTATGGATGGATGGATGGATGAATAGTTGGGCAGATGATGGATGAATGGATGGTTGGGCAGATGATGATGAATGGATGGATGGATGGATGATTGATTGGCTGGATAATGGATAGATGGATGAATGGATGGTTGGCAGATGATGGATGGATGAATAGTTGGGCAGATGATGGATGGATGGATGGTTGGGCAGATGATGGATGGATGAATAGTTGGGCAGATGATGGATGGATGGATGGATGATTGATTGGCTTGATAATGGATAGATGGATGAATGGATGGTTGGCAGATGATGGATGGATGAATAGTTGGGCAGATGATGATGGATGGATGATTGATTGGCTGTATAATGGATGGATGGATGGATGGATGGATGAATAGTTGGGCAGATGATGGATGAATGGATGGTTGGCAGATGATGGATGGATGAATAGTTGGGCAGATGATGGATGGATGGACAGATGGATGGATGGATTTTTGGCCTTATGATGGATGGATCAAAGGATTGAAGTATAGGATGGATTGGTGGGAAGATGATGGATGAATGATGGTTGGGCAGATAAAAGATGGAAGCAGCTAAGGACACAAAGAAAACATGAATTAGAAACTCCTGCTGTAGCCTGGACAGTTGGTTTCGAGAGTTTAAAGACTAAATCGGGATGAAACGTGCTGCCATTACCCTAGAAACCTTAATTGGGGTCTAGAGGGATTGTGTATTTTTTTTTACTCCTTACCATGTTATGTGTAATGCTATATAGTTTCACAATCCATAATATGACATTTGTCAGGGATCTTGTGACAAAAAACAAACAAACACAACAGCTACATTATAGATATTTATTCACTCCCATTTCTTTTCCCTTTATTCCTGTGTTAGTTTTTGTGAAAATGTGTTGATTCGTGTACTTTCTGAACAATTTCTGTAATATTCTGTATGTATGTAAGGTACATTTTGATCTCCATCCATAAATACGTACATATTATATATCCTTACATAAACAGATAAATACTGCCTTTAGAAAGACGTTGTAGTATGTGTTTAATTATCCAGATCCCATGTGGTAACAGCGGTTATGGGTTAGAACTACACTAATTACTCGCAGTACTGTGTTGTTTGACCAAATACATTTAAGCTAATAAAGACTAATTCATTATTTTAACTGTAACATATTACACATTAACCTCTACTTCTCATACAGAGCTTCTGCACCAAAGTGTTACAGATGTAATAGTGTTAGAGATATAATCGCCCTATAGGCCTAAGCTAAAGTCTTTACCACCTCATACCAGGATGGTTTGAGATCTTTACTTTATATCAACACAGCAGAGTGATTGATAAAGCTTAATCAGTACATTAAAAGCAATTATGTTGTATTGACACACGTTTGATCATTGCTGTTAAAATTTGTACTCTTTCATGGCGCCCATGCAGACGATTTCTCAGATCATGATTTTAGCGATGCCTTGTCCCCTTCCTCTTGTGCCACCTTCCAATTTAGTTACAGTAAAAGAACACGAAGAAGGAGGGAGAAAAAGCCATGAAGCAGTGCAAATAAACAAGAAAATATTTTCAGTTGGAGGGACACTTCTGTGTCTTTATTGATCAACTGTCAACAGCAATTCCACATGGAAAACATAACGACAAAACAGATCCAGCTTACTCAAAGAAACGCTTACATTAAGAAAGCTTTTTCTTTAACTATTTACCGTCTTTTATATCATTATTTTTGATTAATCATTATTTGTATTGCGCATACAGACACTTAACATTTTTTATTTTTTTTGCTTTGCGAATCTTTCCAACACTCTTCTAAAGCTCTATTTGTCCTTTCTCATATCAGTTTTTTGTGTGTTTCTAACATTTTTCTTACAGTTAAAATAATGATAGGACAAAATCCAACCAACCCTTCATGCTACCAAACAGTGTTTTGTGTGGACCTGTTCTTAGACACAATGACAATGCCCCCTGACATCATGACAACAGCCTCGACTCTGACTCACACTCACCCATGCTTGAATCATTTCATGAAATCTAAAAAAAAACAAAAACAATTCAACAACTTCCCCTTTAATAGAGCAGTCAGCTGGGTTTCCCTTTCACTGTGTCATCTCATGTGTTTATTTGAAAGTTAATCCCATTTTTTAGGAGCAATAGTGAACCTCGGCACAATAAGATGATCATCTATACAGCCTCTTCTTGTGTGAGGTGAGATACTAGTAACAAGGCTCAACAGGGCACTATTATAGGTGAACTTCAACTGTCACCGTCATGTCATTGTGTCGCCTGACAGCTGTGAACGCCAGAGACAAAGAGGTCAGAACGGGGAATTTCATCTGCTCTCCGGCTGAGGGGCCGAGCAGACTGAGACATGTGCGCCTCTGTCGAGATGAACCAGAGCTCGGCTGACAGATCACTGATACCTGGGCTTTAAAAGAAATGAGAACGAGAGCAAGTCTAGGGCATCATAATCCCTTTGGAAAGGTTTTCCATCTGTCACAAACGGTGGTGACCGGGCTCGGGTAATTTCCCCACAGGATTTACAGAGAACATTAAAAAAAAAAAAGAGCTGTGTAATATTCTACTCAGAGAGGCTGGCAGGTAGAGAGAAGCAGCAGAGCTGAGTATGCAAGGATATGAGGATCCACCTTTTTCATTTCACATTTAAAGCCAGGCTGGATGTGTGAATGGCTTGATAGGCTTTCATATGAGGAAAGTTATGCATGTGAAGATCAGATATTGCATATTTTTACATCCAGACATGTACATTGTCTTATGGCAGGGGTCTGATCAAGCCTCTTTGCACTCACTCCATACAGAAATCACACATTGTTGCTTTACACAATTGAATGATCACAGGATGTGTCAGATAAAGATCAGCATGTTTGTGGTTAGATCCATTTTGATTGAGAGTGGTTTGGCGACAAACTTGAAAAAACAAACTTTTTTTCTTCAGAGCTCCCTAAACCTGAGAAATTGTTGAGAGCACAAAAGAAAGGAAAAAGCAAAATCTCTCTTGTGAAATAACAATAGAAATCTTTCTACTGCTCATAAAAATACACATTTATACATTTTACATTTTACACACTTCCTGTTTCACCTAATGCTTTTGTTTTTACATTTTCAGTAAATTCTTGGCAATCTTCCCATATCCACTTGAAATGACAACAGCTGAATGTTAACATGTTAACATTAGTGTGTTAAGGTTAGTGAAGAGCATTTTTAGTGGAATAGTACTGTTAGTGTTGGGGAATTATACAAACTCAGTGGGTTGTGGGAGAGGACAGGAGTTCTAGTCCAATGGTTAAAAAAACCACCTAGAAATCATCATTTCTAACTAAAACTCAAATAATAACAAAGGTAAATCATCATCATTAGTATTTCAAATATAAAGAATAACGATGTTATTTAACCACATCAGAGACAAAATCAACGATGTAATGAAATCGTGACTTTCTTAAATGCTACTTTCACATTTTAAACAAAAGGAAACTTACATTTTAAACTCCGATGGGGCGATGAGACACTTGCAGACAACCCAAATGAGTTTGCTAAAGGTGAGCTGGCAGACTTTATTAGAGCTTAAACTCCACTCAACCAGGAAACAGAGAGTCGGGTATAGAGGAGAATTGAAGTGTTGTCTGATTTTATGAATGAGAAATCCACTGTGAATCAAGACAATGTGTGTTATTAATATTTAACCAAAATCATGATCTCTATGACCAAAGCGATATAGTTTCAATAAAAATTACTCACAGGTGTCTGGATGCAAACCCTTGACACTTGTGTCATAGTTATGGTTTTGCATCACTACTTTATTGAGACTGCCTGGAAGTGAGTACTCTGCTATGCTCATCACCACACGCATACATGACGCACCAGTGTGATGGTGTTTAGGCAGCAGTCTGTCTCCTCAGTGAGCTTCATGAAGACGACAGCGGTGACCATAACAGCAGTAACGACCCCCCAAAAAAACTGACGACTCGTTCTCCTTTTCTTTCAGGGATGAAGGAGACATGGTGGTATATGGTGGTGGCTTTCTCTCATCATGAATTTCAGCTTCTGAGGTCCATGTAGACAGATGTAAAAGACAACGCGTTGGTGACAGAAACAAGTGGGTCAACACACAGAGCTTGCAGGTGAGATGGGATACATTCTTTGATGGGAATAATAAACAGATATGAAGTCAGACTCTGGCTCAGTTTTGTCATAATGCACAAGAAGGGATTCTTTAGCCTGAAAAAAACAGAAGTAGAAGAGAGGTAGAATCAAATCAAAACAGCACATTTCTTCACTCAATCATGCAATCATGCATCAGCAAGGTACGAGGCCACTGGACCTAGTGTGAGTCAGCCCTTGAAAAACAAACAGGCACTTCATGAATGGTATGCTTTATTTTGACAAAGCATGAGTTTGACATTATTATATATATCTGCATTATTATAAAGTCATTTTGGCATCCTGTTGCAATTTCAACAATCATATTAAAGTAAAACTTTTTCATTTTGTTTGTGTAAGTCTGTTCAGACTTGTGCAAGTAACATAGATATTACTATGTTACTTACATAAATATTCACTTTACGTTCTATTGCACAAACTTGAAACGGTCGTTTTGTTTTCTCAACTTTGCAATCAGGAATACCATTTTCTTATTAATTTGGTATAATTTCTAATGGTCTAAAACCACTTGGAGGTAATACGTTTGCTTTGCTGGTTTTGATACTCATTTTGCATGATCTTAAGTAATATTCACAGATGACACTCAAGGTCTCTGCCTGTGTCCTCTGCACCAGGAGGAGACCTCTGTGTCTCTGGGACTGTGCTTTGTGTTCGGAGGTGTTGTTGTACTTCATACACCTGCCTATTCTGCTTCCTACCACCTACTGTTTGGCAGCTGGGATAGCTGGTGGGTGGCATTGATGTGGGCGAGACCGGTGGACGAGGAAGACACCTGTGGGTGTTATAGAGACAGATGCCTCGGCATGCTTTGCTTTGCACTAAGTCAAAGCTTGTGTGGTGTTCTGTATGTTTCCACCATCTTTGGAGAGGTAAAGCTATGTGGGAAGTATCTTATTTCCCTGATGGTTGGTGAGTGTCAGGTACTGTACAGCATGCTCTGCTCCGGGGAGAGACCTGTGAGTATGAAAAGTCTGCTGCTTTGGTCTTTGAAATGTGTCTGACACCAGGCCAGTGTCTGCTGCATTTAATGCTCCTCTGGCCAACTTCTTGTAAAGTGACAGCTATTGAGCTTTAATCCTGAAGCAAAACATTGCTACCTTCTGGCCCACTGCCAAGAAGCTCTCTGGATCTGCTGCATGGCCCCATGTATAGAACAGTGTAATCTGTTATAGCCCCAAAAAGCTCTATCCTTATATAGTAGAGTTCTTTCAAAGAAAAGAACCCAGAAAAAAACAGGACACACCGTTATAACCTGTTTTTTGGGCAACGTGCTGTCACCAAGAAGGTCTCAGGACCTAATCATCTAAGCAGTCCATATATTCAAAGGTCTCAGTGAGCAGCTATGGCCACCATCTAAAGATGTAACGAAAAGTGAAAACGGTACAAAAGTAAAAGTTTTATCGACAAAATTTGACGATGTAGATTCAGCATCTCTGTTCAGACCAGATTTCGGCTGTAACATCAACGGCAGCTAGTCAAACTCTACAGATCAACATTATGTTTCTACATCTAAGTACATGATAAAGGCATCAATCTTAAGTACTGTTTTCCATCCACATTCTGAAGACATACTGTACGTGGAGACTCGAGGTGTGACCAGGTGTGTTTGAGTGTGTTTCGTCCCTGCATGATGAACTCTCCAGTGTGTCTGCCATGTTTCTGCTCTGTGTATGTCAGCATATGTTTAGGCCTCTGGGTTATAACAGGGTCAAAGAGTTGAGCTGGAAAAGATTTCTTCCATAAATGATTTATTTTGCAATCAAAATTTACCATTCATAATTTCAAAGCCCTGAAATTAAACATAAAACAAATCCCCCGCTGTTTTAATCGATCCGTCGCTTGTTGCAGTCTCACCTGTTCACTCTTCCTTCCCTCCCCTCAGCTAAACAGGTAAATATGGCTCTGAATAATAATGAAAGCATCGGTGCATGGCCTTGAAATTATGCCTGTCTGATGCTCACCCTTGAGACACAGTTGAACAGTTCAGTGCTGTACCAGAGCGGAGCAGCATGAATGAATATGCACTTTGACTGGGTGAGTGGAAACCATAACCTCCTCAGCCAGCCCGCCTGACAGCCTCCTGCTGTTCACCACTTGACTTGTGGCAGCTTACAAACTTTTTGTTTTTGTTATGTATGGTGTCTTATGTTTTGGTGGATCGCAAGCTTAAGCACTCTGAAATGAGATAAGCCAAACTTAATTAAAAAAAAGTTATTTTGGCGCCTTGTAATGCTCAAATATTTATATTATATACTGTTTATTATATGTTATGGTCCTTAGTAACCTGGAGCTCCTTTTTAATACAGCTGACAGGATAGTTGTGACTTACACCTGAAGTGACAGCTGAATTGATTTACTCTAACAACCAATAGTATGTATCAGTATGACAAACAACCAATATATGTGCAACTGCCTTACATCAAATATAAGAACAAGACTGCAGA
This sequence comes from Labrus mixtus, assembly GCF_963584025.1. NCBI lineage: Eukaryota > Metazoa > Chordata > Actinopteri > Labriformes > Labridae > Labrus > Labrus mixtus. Next base: position 23,123,951 of record NC_083619.1, on the reverse strand, counting down.
AAAAAAGCTGAATAATTAAGTTTAATTTCATAAATGGAGTTGGATTGATAGAGTTTTTTTTTTCAAAAATTAGTTTATACACAATATACAATATACAATAAATCTTAGTTATAAATGGCAAATTGACAACTCATAGCATTTTTACACTACATGCAACAGTGACCCATTCACACCACACATTGATGGCAGAGGGTGCTGTGTTAGTGTCCATCAGTACTAACTAATCCCATTTTACTCATATAAATACCGATGTTAAATGGATAGTTTTCTTTTGCTGACCAGCTTCTACTTCAAGAGGACAAGTTGACTGAAATGTCCTGTGGGTAATGCACTTCCTGTTGACAAGCACCTCACACAACCACACTTAAAAAAAAAACCAACAACTATCCCTTTTAAACCACTCGGAGAAATTTGGGGGGTCCAGGTTTTGCTCAAGGACACCCTGACCCAAGGACAATAAAGTCTAAAGTCTGAAGTCTAAGTCTGACAAATGAGCTGCAGGAGTTTGGATTAAACCACCAACCTTTCGATGGAAAACCGACAAACTGTACCACTGAGCCACAGCCGCCCAACGCCACAAATTGATTTTTTTTTTTTTTTAAATAGATTAGCTTTCTACCCTCTGTTGTACCACAAACGTAAGCAAGACATGCGCTAGTCTTACACTCGGCAGGTGCTTCAAAAGAAAGTTGCTTTTTTATTTCCAAAAGCCTGAAACTCAACTGCAACTCAAGAATAGAAAAGAGAAAATAAATGAAAAAGAATAAAACACAGGATCTGCTGCTGCTGTCACCGTTTAGTTTTCAAAGAAAAAAAAATACCAGTACTAAAATGTATGCACAGTGTGTGCAGGATTATGTCTGGGAGCGACACTGTATGGGTTATCAATCAAAGGAAATCATGATGAGCATTTACTTATATATTATTTTTTAACCCTGTCTTTAATACTTCACCTCCTTGAAAGTTTGTTCACGTTTCTTAACATTCTGCCGAAGTGATATGAAGATGTGCATTGTGAAGTGCTGCTTCTGCTGTAGTCATAGCCCCACAGCAGCACTTTTATGACTGTTTCATAAATAAGACCCTTACAGTAAAGGGGGATGTGACTCACTGTAATGCACTGCACTGTACGGGCCTGTCACACTGAAGAGCGGCTCAGTGGAGCGAGAGGAGAGAGGACCAGAGGGGGCGAGGAGAGGAGGACGAGGGCTAAGTGTTATGCGGAGACAGGCTGGTGACCTCGTGGGAAACGCACACACCATCGCGGTTCATGAATTGGTTCCAGATGGGAACTGGCAAGTGGGAAAAAAACGAAGGAGAATTGTATCGACAAGCCATACCTGGGCAGGCCCGGAGCGAGGCCATTAGCAATGTTGTCAAGTCACCAGGGAGCACTCCGTCAGTTCCAGATTTCACTTCACCTGAGTGTTGATGGGGGCTCTCTGCGAACACCCTGGATAGCGACACAACACAAAGGGCAGAATCCCAATCAAGGTGCTGATGAGAAAAGCACACCAAATCCAAGTAATAAATACCTCTAATGTAGGCATTGGATTGAGATAATGGTCCCTGTGCTCATCAGCCTCTTTTTTAATGAGATTATTGCAAGGTCCTATTATCCAAATGACTTGTTCCGTCCTTCCTTAACTTTTTTTTACTAATTTCCACACTGTGGGAGGCTGTTATCGCCAGAGGGCCCATCAGGAAAGCAACGTGTTCTCAGTCACATTATGGCTGTCACTAGGAAGGGGAGACTTTAACTACAGTGAGGTTGTTACGACGGATATGAATTCTTCATTTTGGTTTAACCAAATGTAGACATGACAAGAAAAGTGAACAAAGAAAAGACAGAACATAAAGATTAACAGCGAAGAAGCATTTAAATGAATGACAGTACTAAAATGGAAACAGTTTACTTCTTCTTTGAGCTTGACCTAAGTTTTTATGAAGATGAAACATTGCTTACATGTGAATCCCATGGTGGCGTTTAATAGAGGATAAAAGTACTTATTTATTATGGCTTTATAGACTCATTGCACTCTCATCCATCCATCCATCCATCCATCAATTTTCTTCCACTTATCCGTGGTCGTGTCGTGGTGGCAGCAGCGGTGCACTCTGCTACTGAAAACTGTTTATTCAGAATACTCAGGAGCTATGAGAATCTCTACAGTTTCATCATCAGAGCATTGACATCAACTTTTATAAGCAACTTTTTTCCTCATACATACCGTTTTGCATATCTTTAAAGTTCGCACAGGTTGATTAATGCAAAAAGGTCTTATTACAACATTTCACAAATAACTTGCAGAAAATACCTTGTCTCTACCTCATCCAAATCATTTGCCTTACCTGAATTGTTTTAAAATCCATCTTCAATCCATCCATTATCTAAACCGCTTTCCCCATTTGGGTTCGCAGGGGGGCTGGCGCCGATCCCAGCTGTCATTGGGAGAGAAGTGGGGTACACTCTTGACTGTTTGCCAGTCAATCCCAGGGCTGACTTAGAGAGACTCACATTCATATCTACGGGAAATTTCAATTAACGTAACCAATTAACGAGCATGTCTTTGGACTGGGGGAACATGCAAACTACACACAGAGAGGCCTTGTCCAACAGGGAACCTCCTCACCGTGAAACATAAAAAGCCCAAATATAAACCTTTAAAACAAAAAAAAATGTTTTGCTAGATGTTGAGTCTGTTGAGTGCCTTTCTTAAACTCCTTATCTCTTGTACTGCTCGATGTATTTTTACTATGGCGTTTGGTTAAGATCCCGGTGTACATTTCCAAAAATGTTGCAGACAAAGCAATTTTTGCATGCAAATGTATGTTCTCTTGGTAGTGGAATTCCAATAGTTCACATCTTCAGCATTTTGAAAAAAATGACAAAAATGACCTGATACCACAGACATGTAGAAATGTACTTCAGTACTTAATGACATTAATTAAGAGAGGCCTGAAAGCGAAAAATGAGATCTGAGCCAAGACGCTGTGCTGCAATTTATGTTTCAACTGTTACAAACATGTGTTGTCTGACTGAACTATTAACTAATGTCACTTTGTACTGTGATCATGGATATCTCAGTTTTGTAATGACCAGAGACTGACACTATGGCTACTCGCATTGGTAAAATTTAAATGATGTTTTTGATTAATTTAAATGATGTTTTTGATTAATTTAAATGATGTTTTTGATTAATTTAAATGATGTTTTTGATTAAAATGATGTTTTTGATTAATTTAAATGATGTTTTTGATATATATAATGATATGATATAAGACTGAAAAAGTAATCCCCTGTTTGTAAAGTATGTAACAACACTTTCATGAACTGACAACTGACAGCATTTTATGCAGAAAAACTATTAATAAACTTTATACACTGACTGAAGGGTGTTAAGTTTTGTTCTTCATTAAGGGGAACTTTTCACTTCACAACAATGACAAAGTACTTTGTATGGATCGGTCAGTGAATTATAAAGCAATACACAAAGGTATTTTATGCTTTTGATAGAAGGATTGAGTGATATTTTGTACCTCAAATGAGGATGAGGGTTACTGAGACATCCATTTCCACAACATGCACAGTGTATTTTGACATATTTTAGTCTGTTTCTTTCCAGTATGTGTTACATTTTGTGCACCAGTCCAAAACCAAACCACCCCCTGACAAAGAAACGCTAAAACTGACATTCTTCAGAGTTTAACAAGATGTTACAGGCCATTGCCATGTTGTAAAGTGAGCATCCAACTGCGGTGCCCACTTTCTGACAGTGGTGACAGACTGTGATGTGGAGCTGAGCCTAGCAGTGCTGAGAGAGGCATCTATTCTGATCGGCTCCACTCAGAGCAGGATATTTGGAGTGAACACTGTCAAAACTCTCTGCAGCCCTCGTGTCAACGCGAGACAACTTGTGCCACAGCACATCTGTGAAAGCCTCAATACCTCTGTCGCCATGAAGGAAAATTCGGTGCGAGTGTATGCATACGTGAAAAAAAAAAAAGTTTGCAGACGACACTCTGCTTTACTGCAGAGCCGAGGCATCAGGATAGACAAGCCGCAATACATTTTTAATAAACCCCACCGTGCTAGAAGTCAACTGAATGAGAAAGTTTGAAATACTTTTTAAAAAGAACATATTTGTAGCATTTTAAATGGTTTACAGATTGTCACATTGACTGAGAGGCGTTCTTTGCAGGTAATAGAATTGTGTCATTAATATAGAAAGGTGAAATATGAATTGCATTTACAGCACATTTTTCTGCGCCTCCCTAACTCCCTATCCATCCACCTGCCAGCTTCTCTATTGCATGTGTCTCTCACCTTGTACAGTATGTGTATGAGTGTGTTCTTCCTCTTAGTTGTCTATCACCACCTACATACAGTATGCGCGGTGTGTTTGTGTGTATGCATGTGCTCGCTGTCTGACTCTCTAAGCCAGGGGAGTCGAGGGAGTTGTCAGAAGGTGGTTGCCCTGGTTTTCTCCGAAAGAAAGATGAGCATCTCCTGCACAGCCCCCGAGATTAAACCTGCTTGAGTGCAGTACAAAAAAAAAAAAAAACACTGAGAAAAAAAAGCTTCCAATGGAGTGAAATTCACCACCAGAGCCAAACCAAATACATCGGCTCTGATAGAATTGAGACTAATCAACACCTCTGTTTTTCCTTTCCTATTATGTGTCTTCCCAATAAATCAGACTATGTGACTCTTCAGTCCTCATCTGATGGGAAGCAGCCATTGTGACAGAGAATTATAACTCTTCCACATACACATCTCTGCTTCTTGGAGGCAGTTTTGTTTGCCTTGCTCCCACCTGATTTCTTACCGCCAGCTGATGGATTTTGCATATCCCTTGCAGAGCCTCCTTGGGCTTTGCTAAATGAATTAGGGAGGCCTGAGTAGCTACATTTTTAGCTTCATGCACTAGATGCACATTATCCTGAGCCGTTGAAAGCTTAAATACCTGCTGGGCCTCGCTACGACCGGTCCGGCTGCCATCAAGAGCCCGCAGAGAGGTCGAAGAAGGAAGGCAGAGAGAGCACGCTGGAGAGAGTGGCTGATGACAGCTAAATCGATTAATTGAATGAGTGGACAACTCTTACGCGGATTGAGTTACACCGCTGTGATAAAACAAAGTGCACATTATGTTTTAAAATGAGTAAAAAAAAAAAAAAAAACGAGTTAAGCAACCGAGAGGCCCGGCATTGATAGCGACTGCGTTCACTGCTTCTCATCTTTTATAGCTGCAGAAGCTCGCCGAAGCTTCTCTGTAGCTCAGACAGACGCCGAGGCACCAGAAGACGCCTTAGCTTTTTCCCTCCCAGGAGATCCACTTCCTGCATCAATATTTAAGTTTGTTTATGTTTAGCTGCTTCACTCTATTGACCATACTCTGGGAACTTTTATATTTTCTTTACTTATCTTTGTTTTCCGTAATGCAGCAGCCCTCTCCAAGAAGTTTTGTGTGGATTTTTTTGTGTGTGTGCAGAACTCACAGTTTCACCTCAATTATAAGCACACAGATAATTATGCCAGGGGCTTTCATTTCCACTCTTTCATTAAAGAAATGACACAAGCTAAAAATTCCATATTGCTACATACAGTGTTGCTTATAGGTTGTATACAGTCAAGGTCTTCTTTTCATGTGCAGCAAAGTGATATGTAAATACAAACAGCACTCCTTTACCTTCCCCGACAGCGTAATGTTCTCTGCATGCTTAGCAAGGCTGTAGCCACCCTCAGCACCATCATTAAACTCTGCCACGCTAAGTTGTCCCTTATAACAGCCAGTTTAAAGCTCATGTAGCTGAACTCTAGTCACTGATCCGTGACAGCACCATAACTCTTACAAGAAGCTCGCCGGTCCGCTGCCAGCTTTATCTGGAATCGAGATAGGGCGAGATAACCAGATCACAGGTGCACTACATCCGTCTCTGCTAGTGTCAATGGGATTACCTGTCCTCTGCAGACCGAGCTGTACGGAGGGAGGGATGGAGCACAGAAGCTGGGGAAATAGGTCAAGCACACTGATAAGGGCAGGTGTTCTATTGAAGTTGTCTGCAGAGTCTCCGGGGAACCGAGTACAGCTGAACAGTTTCATGCAATAAAAAAAAAGAAGAGAAAAGCTTTAAAAAAAAAAAAGAGTGGTTTTATTCAGTTACTCTAAAGTGAATCCATTTCTGTCTCTGTATGTCTCAGCCCTTTAATTAGTTATATTACAAACAAGCACCCAGTAAAACCTTCACCCTTCCTTTTCCCTATCAACACAGGATAGTTTTGTTCCTAAAGATAACAATTTTTCCCTCAGAACATACTGTAGAGACAAGGATGAATACACAAGTCCTAAAAGTCTTATCAGGATTCAGATAAGAGAACTGTGAGGAAGTGGGGATAACCATCTGTAAAGACACCCCGCTGTTTGCTAAAACTGATCATGTGGTACTGAGGCAGGAGTAGAGAACATCGAGGAAAACAGAGGAACTATCCTCCATGCTAACTCCCAATCAGCTTCTCTCTAGTTTGTCTCAAGTTTCATAGAGACACTCTCACTTTCATTGTCAGCAGATTGTTATTGTTCTAATGTATTTTCTTCTTTTGTGATTGGACAACTGATGCCGCCTGCCATGATCACGTGCTTTTTTCGTAAACTATGTGAAAACACCAGCGCTAATCTAGCTACAGATGCACAACCTTCACTCCTGCACTTTAGCTAACTGGGTGACTGATGACAAAACTGTAGTCTTATAGACTTTAGAGATGCTAAGAAAGTATCTTCTCTTAACTTAGGAAACTATTTAACTTGACTGTAACAAATCGTTTGACTGCAATAACACTGCTAATTCTGATAACAGGTTAATGTCTATTAACATTATGTGGTAGCATCAAGCTAACAAACCAAGATTTACATCTGGAGAATAATGCACAAGCCACCACTGATAAAAAAAGATGAGTCAATGGGACAAACGAGCGCATGCATGGCTATGTTCTATACCAGTGCAGTAACAAACTCTCCTAATAACCGTCGGTATATAATCATTTGATCGTTATTGGCCAGCTCTAATACTATCCCTGGATAACAATGTATTATTCATCATAAGCCTATATTTGGGTTTGATAATGTTAAATCAATACAAATAACTTGGTGCAGGTTGTTTGCCCTTTAGGCTCCGACTGATAATCATACAAGGGAACTCCACCTGGAAAAAGAATACATTAATTTCTGGCTTCTGAATATTGATTATTGACGAGTTGCTGATGTGAAAGTGACTTTTATAATTTACAGCAGAACGTTTCAAATGCCTCTAGAAACCAGAGCAATTGCTCCAGTGTGTTTTTTTACTACCTTGTCCTATTTTTGAGGCTTGGATACAAAGCAAAATAACAGATATGTCTTTGGGGGGAAAAAAAGCACTTAATAGAAGCTGAGTCGTTTAAAGAAATAAAACAGGAACTGAAGAAATACTATCAGAAACTGTTAACCATGAGGAAATAAACAAAGACAGGCTGACAAATTTAATTCTGGAGTTTAGTAATAGAAAGAAAGTAAAGGAGTTATTGCAGTTATTTGGAAACTGAAAAAAAATGTGCAGGGAAAGAATTGGTCACACTATCAGGGTTTGTCAAAGAAGTGTGTGTTGATCAAATATCATACACAATGGAGAGATCTGGATTGGTGGGGGGAGGCATATTTGGGTGTTAAAACATAGCAGCACACAGGGAAACTTTTTGGTTGTGCTTGTGAATTTTAGTAAGTAAGTAAGTTACGTTTATTTATATAGCACCTTTCAAGAGCAGACATCACAAAGTGCTTCACAATAAAAGATTAATAAAAAAATACATTAAATACATACCTCATAACAGATAGACAGATAAACTAAGGCAAGTCTACACAAATGGGTCTTCAACTGCTTTTTAAAACCGTCCACACAGTTCTCAGTTCCAGCGGGGGAAAGTTCAAAATTTTAATCAAAAACAGAAAACTATTGTGAAAATATGACAATTTTAGAATCACACAGAACACAGGAGGAGAGCGATCTGTCCCGAGAGCAAAGGCTTTAGACTCCCTGATGATCCTTGTGTCTCCTCAACAATAGGAGCGATATAGGGGATATTTTCTTCATTTTCATAAGACAAGTTCCCAGGTAGCCAGAGGGATGATGTCATTGTGATGAAAGGCAAAAAAAAAAAAAAAAGGGTCACGGCTTTCATGTTGGCAATCCCTCCATTAAATAACAGATGAAAGAGCATCTAAAGAGAAAAGAGAGCTGGTCACGCTGGATAGAAAGGACAAAGCTAATGCTAAGAACAGGATTTCAAGGACAGGTGGCCTTGTATATGCGCTCTGACAATGAGTCTGTCGACCCCCTCTGTCATCTTTGGGAGAAGCTTTGACCTTGGTGACGGATTTTGCATTTGGCATCCTTTTGACTTTCCTCCAATGCCAACATGAAAAAGAATTCAGATACTTTGAAGTGAGGTGTCAAAACACGAGTCCTCACTAGCTAGTGAATAAGTGATGACAGTTCCTCTCGTGGTCAAACTTTTATTCTTCAAGGTTTGTTCGGAGGATCTTCAGTAACACATACTGTATACTGTTATGTCAAGTTCACTGAAGAAATAATGTGAAAGGATACAATCTGAATGACGATATAAATGGAGCTACTTAACCAGATGCTTGGTTTATTAAACAAACATCATGTTTCAAGGGTTTAAAGATAAATCTATCACTTGAGCACAATTTTGATGTACTGGTTTATTCATTTTATGATTTTGATAACTTCTCTTCCTCTAAATTCTAAAGGAGAATATGTTTTTACATCAATGATTTGACAGCCATAGCTTCTTTGAAAGATAAGATGGTATGCTAAAAACAGAGTATGCGCTTGTGAAGGGCAAAACATTTTTTTGACAGTTTACTAGAATTCCTAAATGTGCTTCAAAAAAAAGTTGTGTACTCGGAGCTATTTGTTAAATGTAGAATATGTCGAAATTTACGACAACGTTTACATTCAAATATCGACATTAATTAAAAATTGACTAAACTGATGTTGTTATTTTTTTGTTGAGTACTTAGATCACCTCAAATATTTCCAACAGTTATCAAAAACAGAGAAATCTGTCATTTTATAGTTGTAACGTCACCAGGACAGACACAAAATGTTTATCGTTGCCGTGGAAACACCGGATGTTACGTCAAAGACATGCTACACAAGGAAGCGGGAGCTGCTACTGAAAGCTGCCGTACTGTTGCTGTATGTGCCGCTGTGATAAAAAAAAAAAACGTCACGTAAATTATACATGGTTATGTCGTCTGTGAATATATTCTCTTCCTCAGCTCGGTTTTGCCCGTTTGTCTTTACTATGTCAACGCAGAGTTCGTTGGGAGTACTCCCATGATTCCCCGCTAGCCTCGACGTCATATTTTGTTATTGCTGTATTGATTGAGAGCCCCCTGGTGGCAGAATCTACATATTGTATCTTTAATGTTTCAAATGTCTGTAAGTTGAAAGCCAACCAAGTCTTGATGTAATTTGTGAAGTAGTTGTAACACTTTATGGTTCATGGAATTTGACCCAACGACTTTGTGTAAAGAGACAAGCTATATTTTTCAGTACTTACTGACGTACTTACTTGACTTGTTATTGAGTGTTCTCGTTTTAAAGTGAAATATGAGAACTTCTTTCAGCACTCACTGCTCATTCCAGAGGTGTGTTTTCTGTCTAAATATGTATCCAGTGCTGCAGATCTACAACTGCAGGCGAGTGTTTAAATCAATCATCATAAATGAGGGACAGCTGCTGCACAGATTAATTATTCCACTCACACAGCTACTCCAACAACACATCAGCGACAGGAAGATGCACACTCCATAACACCGGTGGGATACAGCGCGATCACCCTTATTGTTTCCTCCTCAGCTTTCTGTACAAGCGCTCAATTCATAACCAGCGCGAGGGAGGGGTCTCTCCCATCTGTTTATGTTCATATGAAAAAGTGTTACAACCCTCTACATGTAGCTCATTATATTGATTTCAAACAAGCCATCATGATAGTGTATAGCAGTTTAGCTTGCCAACATCTAATTGTCTATTTCCCCAATGTCACTGTTTACTCCAATAACCCCCCGTCTCCTCATTTCAAACACTCCCATCCCGCCCCCTCATTAAGTGAATCATTTCTGGAGATGCTCTAATGGCTCCCAGAAAATTGTTTATGGGCAATTTAATTTGTGTGTAAGGAATCCTAATAAACACTCTTGGCACACAGATGAGTAATTATACGTTTGGCTAAATAGATAATTGGACAGGCTTGAAGATAGATTCGCACTTCTGTGGAATATTGCTCTCATTTGGAAATACAGTAAGTTTTGAAGAAATGCAAGCCATGGGATTTACAGTAATTGCATTCCATACTCATACTATGAGAATAATTGAAATGTTGCTTAATTTGCTAGCTAATGTAAGAGGAAAAAACTAAACACTGTTTTGTCATTTTTTGTCTATTGTTGAGTATTTTCATCACGTTATCCGAACAAAGAGCCAATATGGAACCACTTTGGGGTTGTTGTTGTTTTACACTTTTTTATCTGAGCTGCTGCACTTTTAAATGCAACTCTCACTGGAAAAACCTCATATATTGTTTCAGTCCACAGAGGAATACTAACCTCTGACTCAAGAAGGAGATTTTCAAGAATGAGGTCAAGCACAATATAGCAGCAGTTCAGTCACAATGAGGCTGTAATGTGTTGGAAATTGAATTACTCACTTCCTGCATTAGTTCATTGATTCACAATATATATATATATTTAAAAACACTGGTAAGAGCAAAAATGTTTTAAAGAAAAATGCATGCATGTCTGGTTTTGTCCCCATACATCTTCATGGCTCTTTTGATAGTAGAAGTTTTGGTTAGAAAAAAACAAAAAAAAACATGGATTGTTTTAACACATCAGCAGTGGCTTCTTGTGGGCTTTCCGTGGAACTTTTCATCAGTGGAGCACCGAGCAGCCTCGGTCTGTGTCAAACTGGAATCTCTACGCGGCAGAGCCTGAATGATTTATGCATTTGTCATTTCTCATTTGTTGAAACAAGGTGTCAACGTTTTTGTTCTGTTGCGCCAGTCAAGCCTGCAGAGACGGAGAGGTAAGGATGGAGCAGGTGACCTTGAAGAGGAAAAAGCAAAGTCAACAAGGCAATTTGTCCAGGAAGGCCTCCTTTCTCAGGTATTTTGTCTTGAAGGTCCAACGGTAGAAGACAATCACCTTGTGACTCATTTACTAAATCCTGATCTAATAGTACATATTTGCAAACTGAGACTAAACACAGCCGCTGATTTAGGACAAATGTCTCTGTTGCTCTGTCAGGATACTTTGTCATTGCAAAAACTGATGCCGTCCACTTTAATCCACTTTGACTTGAATTTATAATGAATTAATCTGCATATTTTTCTTTTTAATTGTACCTCATTGATGGTACTTTTATACTTGGACACTATTCTGCTGCATTCCACTTTGTATGAATCTTTCCTAACTGTAACTCTGTTCTTTAATTATGTGCACATTGTGATTAAAGAAAGAAACAAGAATAGTACTGAAAGAAACTTGTCAAACAACAAGGCTCAAGGTAAAAACAGCTGAAAACAGGGTTTAAACTGGGGATTAGGCAGCTTGTTTTTCTGTCTTTCATTCACACTTCTTTTTTTTTAATCCTTTTGGTAAAACTTTGATAACAGAAGACGACACATTCACAAGTATTACATGAAATATAAATGACAGGTGGAGGGTAGACATTTCAGTCATTCAGTCATTTTTGAGGATAAACAAAATACCACAGTCTATTCACTTTTTCCAAATATAATAGAACGTGTCAGCATTGAAGTCGGGCCAATGTGAAAAGACAGACAACATGATGTTGTTGTTAAAAGCAACACAAATGAGTGCACAGCATCCATGTGCTCAGTGCTGCCTCTTGTGGCTGGAAACTACATCACAAAACTACTATTTAGTGCTTGTTGCAATGACAGCTTTAAGGACTTCTATTTCTGATGATAAGCCACACATGATGTAAATACTTACAAGTGACTGAAATGTTCAGGATGCACCTGCTAGCCGCTCAGGGCAGTGATACAGTACGTTGTCTTGCAGCAGGGCTGATTTAATCTAAATACATGTAAAAAGCAAGCTAGAAGCAAAACAAACAGTGATAAGGGTCATCAGCTGTATTATCAGAACAATTTGACTGGTTCATATGCACATTGCATTTCATCCACAGCATGTATTTTGGACTATTCCCTTAAAAACTTTTCCAAATTATTTGACAGTGTGTAATGTAAGGCCACCCAACTTAAGTGACACCACTTGCATGCAAAAGCACGCAAGGAAGTACTGTATCACTCAGCTCAATCTTGCATATAGTCACGTACATCCACACAACTTTTTGGGGAAGCTTGGCCTCATCCTGTCAACGCGGGAGCTGACAGACAGGCTTTTTCTATGTGTGTGTCAAAGGAAGTGGTCCGGTATAGACTTGAGGGATTCACTAACTGAACACTGAACAGGGGAAGAAAGAAGGTGAGGGAGGGAGAGGAGAGACAGACAAACAGAGGGAGTGACAGACACAGAAAAAGGCAGACAGTGAGGGAGAGCGAGAGAGAAGCAAGTGTGTGTATGTGTGTGCTGTGGTGGGGGGTTTAAAGTGCCTCGGGCTAAACCACGTGTGAAGATGGCAGGGCCTGAGAACTCCCTGCTGCCGGGGAAACAAGACAAAACAACAAGCCCAAATGTATAAACTTTAACACCCTGTCCTTCCTTGTAAATGCATGAGCAATACCCAAAGCACACTTTGACATTTCACTAACTCAGTTTGGGACAGAGCACTTTGAAATTGTGCTTCCTATGCAGGTAGACACTGTTGAGCTGAGTTTCTCTGGGTTAAACTGAAATATCTGGCTGTTTTTTTTTAGTTTGAGTTAAGCCCAGAAGCACAAGGTCAGAAGATTCACAGAGGACTTGCACATTGTTTGTTACCATCATCCTACATTAATGTACAAGGGGGGGATTTTAAAGCCAGTGCAGTTTGCCCCAAGGCAGAGGGTTATTTTTGTTCCTTCGCGTAATAAATTAGGTTTGTACAAGCCGACGTGAGGACACTTTTTCTCTTGCGATTTTGTTTTTCACAAAAACGTAAGAGAAAAATTGTGAGGGGTCAAATGTCGCCTTCTGCTTATTTCTCTTTTGAAAACTACATTAGCCTATTAGCATGCCCTGCTATACCATACTAGCTCTAACATAACATCTTGTAACGGACAATTACTTCCAAAGCCAAGGAGGTTTGTAAGGTAACAGGCTACATTTACATTCAGGGCATTACTCTGATAGCTACTCCTGGATGCTAGCCAGTTAAGGCTAATGCTAGCAGTTTTCCTGCTTTTTTCAGGGGGATTACTCTCCTGCAAAAAAATCATTAACTCAACAAACAGTTTGAGCACAGAATGTTCTAAAGCAATGCTGCCAAACTGGGCTGTTTTTTAAATGAATTAAAACATCATATGTCAATTATTAGGACCAGCTACTGTAGTAAAATAAAAATGTTCTTAATTTCCATGTCTTCAACAAGGATTAACATTAACATTGAGTGTGCTTACCTTTGCTTGGGACATCAATCTTTTAGCATGGCATCATGTATGTAGCCTTTAAGAGCATATTTAAGACCCCTACTGCAATATTCACATAGAAAACAACTCAGCTGGAAATATTAAAAAGTCAGCCGGAGAAGGTTTCCAACATTAGCTGAGATAGCTGCTATAGCTACATCTGATTGAATCTGCCAGTGACAGTCATTATTCAACGGTAAAATTAATGTTTGCTGCCTACAAACAGAAAGACTGTATTTGTCTACCGAATTGAAAATATGGAAATATTTTCTTCAGGAAAATTACAGTAAAGTTTAGCTGGTAAACTTCACACCATTTTTATTCTAGACTGGATATAACTGATTGTAATTTAAAGCCCCTGTGAGGATTTTTTATGTGGTCAATAAACAGAATGACATTTAAATTAATACCTCTCTATGACCTAAAAAAGCACACCAGACCATCAGTTACAAGATTGACTTTTACTTTGTAATTTCTAACATCTTTTACTTCTGCTCAGGGGTAGATGTCAGTTAAAACAATTAACACTACACTGAAAAACATAATTTGTTTTACATGTTCCACAGCACATGTTAACAATGAGTGATAAATGAACTGTTGAAAGAAAGCACAATGAGATCTTTGGGCAGAAAAATTTACCTATGCATGTACAGGACAAAATCAGCAAAGAGATAAGATGTAGGGCTTGTAGCGCTTTGTCAACAGGGGGCACCACAATATACATAAAGGTTAAGTTCCTCACAAGAGCTTTAAGTAAATAACTTTTTTAAATGTTGGAAAAAAAGTAAGCCATACCCTGCAGTAGTGTAGTGGGATCCCTCAAAATGTAGTATCGGAGCAATGACAGAACATTTTCTAAATCTGAGACAGGACAGAGACACTTTGAAAGTCAAAAGGCTGAGGGCAAAGGAAATGACTCGAGCACAATAGTAGTCTGCTCAATGTTCAATTATTGCTGATGAAAGGGACATTTTGTGGGGCCGACATCAGAGAGCGGGATTAGTGAAAGTGATTTCCTTGTCCTGGGTTGTTTGACAAAGTCTGCCTGTAATCCTCTTGAAAACTTTACCGTCGTGGCTTTTTTCCTCACTGTTGGCTTTCCTCTGAGCTGGAGATGGCCCACGGAGTAGGAAAGAGAAAGATGTCAAATTACAATCAGAGACATTTTAGAGGTTCTCAGTTACATTTTTTTCAGTGTTCTTTAATTTTATATGAAATTAACAGCATGAGCTTAATTCTAAAGATCCACTTTGATTTGGTGACCAGTTTAGCCTTGATTCTATAATGGTCGATTGGAGTAAAGGTGGGGCGGTAGTAGCTCAGTCTGTAGGGACTCGGGTTGGGTACCAGAGGGTCACCAGTTCAAGTCCCGATGTGGACCAAAAATACAGAAGTTGTTCTGGTAGCTGGAGAGGTGCCAGGGCACCTCCCGAGTACTGCCGAGGTGCCCTTGAGCAACGCACCTAACCCCCAACCGCTCCGATGCATTCCCTGCATAGCAGTGTGTAGCAGCCCTACTCTGACATCTGTCCACTAATGCATGTCCACAGGTCCTGTTTGTGCATGTGTGTGACCTATGTGTTTGAGATGTCTCTAAACTAACAGATTGTAAACCAGAATTACCCTCAGGGATTAATAAAGTAGTTCCAAATCAAAACAAAGACTGCTTGAATTGATTGATAAATTCATTACATTCATTACAGAACAATTCTTATCTACATAATATTACAAGTCTTCAGCTGAGTACAATACATTTTATGCACAACAATTTGTCACTTTAAAAGTTCAAATCAGGGGAAGAACATATACAGTGTGTAAAATATATGCACAATAGCACCTGGTTACCTTGTACGGAAAGGCCATGAAACAATGTTCCTTATTCCAGTGCGCTCATAATAATTATTGCTTAATGGAATGCTTAATGAATACATGAATAGTTTGGATATAGCTAAAAGCTGGCTTTCTTTTCCAGAAACATTTATGCATGAATATTTTAACAAGGGCACTTTTTTTTATTCTTTCCAAACACTTAAACTTTTTCACTGTTGAAGATAAATTCAGAGGAACTAAATCTTAAATTATTTTTCACAAAAATCAATAAATGAGATCAGCTCAAATTGTTTTTTTCTCGATTCAAGTCTAATTTCAGAACGTGTCTAAAAAAAATGTGATTGTTTTCATCATGCCCGTGTCTCATTCGGCTCCTTGATCCAGCCAAGTGGATCCAAAGACATGAGGATTTAATGAAACATTGCAACATTTGGCAAACAGTCACCATATGAATAAGGCAGGATTATAAAGATGGAGCAGGCTGATAGCAGTGAGCTCCTGACTGCCTCGGGCTATCACTGGGAAAAGATTTACCCCATAGTGTCCTGTCAGACAGTGAAGTAAAAAAATAATACCTTCTATTCATTTCACATTTGCATGTGTACTGTGGATAGATGGATGGATGGATAGATGGATGGATGGATGGACATTGTTTTATTTGCAATTCATGTTGTAGACACATGGTGGGATAGATAGATAGATGGATGGATTCATGGATGGATAGATGGACGTTCTTTTATTTGCATTTCATGTTATAGATAGATAGATAGATGCACGGATGGATAGATAGATTGTGGGATTTATGGATGGTTGAACGGATGGACAGAACTTGTTTTATTTGCATTTCATATTGTAAATAGGAATCAGTGTTATTTTTAAGCAGGGGTTCAGGTCAAAAGTGTAAAAACAAATTTTTGACCCAGAAAGGTGAATGACCTTGTTACTGCACTTAGTAGTTAATTTGTGGTTCTGAATATTACCTTTTGCTTGTTAAAGTGAATACTTGAAACATGGTCAAGTCTAATGGACACAGAGCCATTAAACAGACAAACAAATGGGTGTTTACCTAAGACTTTGTTTTAGACCTTGATTTATCAGACACAACAAGTCTGTCCATAAAAAAAAATCCATGGTGCTGCCTTTCAGTTGCTTAATCATTCTCAGCCTCTACAATTGTACAATTGTAAGACAGAAAAAAAAAGTCTACTAATGTATCTCTTGAACATGTGCTAAAAAACAAATTGAAAGCTATAAATCCTTGAATTACGTCCAAACTAATCTAATTTCAACAAAACCTGCTCCTAGCCTAGGAGCCCTAGGCATCTCAAAATTACAATCAGAACAAAGAAACTACTCTCTTTAACCCGATATTGTGCCAAAGAGTGAAGCTCAAGCATATGAATATGAATATGAAGTGAATAACATTAGCCTTTTGCTAAATGTATGCTGATTATCTGTTGTAAATGAAATTGCCTATGTGTATAACCACCACCAGTCCACTACTGCTTCTGCTGAAGCTTCACCACTACTGAAGTGTGACGAGTCAACCAGGTTTTTTTTTTTGGTTTTTTTAGCGGTTGCTGGGTTGATTGTGTTCTCTCTGCCAACAAACTACTCTAGGCTTCGATTGGAAGCCAGTCAAGCCACCTATTCTAGGAGATCTTGCATTGAGTGCAATTGCTGTGCTCACATACAGCATGTCTAAATGAACTTGGCTAAGGGGGAAGCAGCCCTTTGTTTCAGAACAACTTCTCCCAACAATCCAGTAGTGAAAGCATCCTAAGTGTTTTTGAATTTTTACTTGTGCCAGAAGTTTCATTTTCCACAATCATCCGTCCTGTTAATTTGTTTGACCATAGTAACAGATGGCATTCAACACACAGCAGAGATTGACACAACAGTACACTATTAAACACAGTAGTGTGATAAAGTTTTTTTTTTTCCCAGTAAATGTTGCCACCTGCACTCAGTGCCACAGCTTTCCTCAGTGTGCCACACGCTCAATCATTTTACTCAATCGCTGACAGAAAGTGACTTAACCAACATGTACTTTCATGAAAAATGTTCGGATCAATGCTAGAATTCAAAGTGATGAGGATAAAAATGCTAAATGCACATGAGATCAAAACAAAGAATTGACTAAACTCCCAAATATTTCATCTATATTTGTTCCAGTCTGATGCCACGTCATTAGATTCAAAGTGACGTTTGAGCACAAAGAGTCGAAAAAGAGACAACCAGCAACACAAGCTCAGTTTCTCTCTGTGTCACAAGATTTCTAGCATTTGTCTCCTTTTTGAAGCAACAGCTGAAAGACAGGTCTGTGTTTTGCCCTCAGGGACTGAAGATTGGAGCTCAAAGATCCAAAATGCTTCTCTCTCAAACATTTATTTTCATTCTTTTTTCTTTTCAGAAGACAGTTTTGGTTCGATTGAATTGGCCACAAGTTGAACTTAGCCACAACAATGGCCCTGGTAAATCTAACACATATTGAAATACAAAGAAATAGCTTTTAAAATAAGAGCTCTTTGTTTAAATTATTACACATTTTGTGCATAAAAAAACAAAAGCACCAAGGGAACATCTTTTCAGATCATGCACGTAATCTGCCGATCCAGTCCTCACTCCCTTCAATTAATGGAAATCTAAACCACATGCTGTGCATCGCCTTTGTCCTCAAACAAAAAATGTATCAGCACATTTTTTTATTAAAACTCTACAATGTGCAGTCTGCGACGTATGCTGAGCACTTGGCATACAGTATGTGTCAAGTAATTTGAAATGAAGGTGGATTACTGCTTTAATCTCCAGACTGGATTAAAATGCCAGAGACACAGTCTGGGCAAATCCATAGCTCTCAATTCAGCGAGGAGTGCTGGCCTCTACGCATATGTATAATCTGTTTAGTATTCCCAGGCAGGTCCAGTGCATTTCCTTCAGATGCTCATCCCTTTTCTCTCCCACCATTGAATCATAATAGGATATTTAAATCTAAAGACTGATGTTATACATTAGGGGGGTGAAGACACAGATCCTGCGGTGGCCATTATTCGGCAGACTAATGGGGGAACACCCCGCAGCATTTTACAACACAGTGTTATCTGTTGATGTATGCTTGTTTTATGCATTGGGGCTTTTATTTCAGGCTAACGTATTTATTTTTAACAATCAGGGTTACATGTGCAGAAAACTACACAATGAATCCATTTTCAAATAAGAAGGCTCAAACTAACAAAATATGAATAAACATAAATGTTTTAAAGCCAAATGCCTTGCATAAATATGCTCATTACTTCCATGAGCCAATTTTCAATCTGAGCTGAATTAATTCATGTAAAGAAATTTAGAGAAGTTAATTTCAACCTTTTCAAATAGCCCCCAAAAAATGCCTCTGGCGGAATTTCCATTTCAAATTTCAAGGCCATCTCCATTCAAATTATTCAACCTTAGATGAATAAATCACAAATTATTCACAGTGTATCCTTTACTGTTTTATTACACCATACATCCCAGTGTTTTCTTTACCACATTCACTGTTTAAAGGCTAATACGAGGGAATTTAATCTATCAAATGATTTAGCTGTACATTACATTTGTTAAGTTGCTGAATATGCATAAAGCTGGTGTTGCTAATGTTCCTTTTTTTTTACTGTATCTTATTTGCCAGCTGACCGCCTGCTTTCTAAAGATTTGTGTTTTTAGAGCACTTACACTTTGAGTTTGGTGTCTTTGCCTCTTGTTGGGAACACAGGTGATTCATGCTCTGCAGAACTTCATCACATTTAGATATTTAACCGGAAAAGCACTTCTCTTTCTGCAAACTTTTCTTCATCTGAATGTTTTGACATTCCTCACTTTAGCACCAGCACATCACCTGACACAGTCACCTGCCTATCCAGCTTGTTGTTATCTTCAATTAGTTTTAGTAGTCTTAAAAGACACCTCAGCTGCTGCCACTTTCTTGCGGCTGATTGTCTACATTTTATAAACCTTTCAACCTGAAATCTGTTTTTCCGCACTACATCTGTTCTCAGAACATCTGTGAATTGTCCATTAACTTCTGGAGTTTATTTTTCTTTTCTTTATATTCTAGCTTTGTTTTTACCCAACGACCAAACGATGTCTTGTTTAACACAGCTGTTGAGTGGCCACATGATGAAGAAAGAGCTGCTACATGTTGTCAAGTATAGAGTTGGCGGTCTTTATTCTCCAGCTGCTGGTTAGTGTTTACTTAAATCACGTCAATTACCATTGTTGACAACAGATCTTTTACCATGTCAAAGCAGGGAAGCCTGGATGTAAACTGATAACATACAAACCAAATTCATCCAATCTAGGTAAGCTAGTTCATGGGTGCTGTCTCTATCATGACTCAGTGGTACACTTTAAAGAAATGGGCCATTGTTGGCTTTACTTGTTTGACATGACGTGATATTTAGAATGGCTTCACAATAGGAAACCAGGCTCGGATCCGAGTACACTTGACTCTAAACTCCGGTTCATTTGATCAGTGTGAACACAAACATACCGTAATCGGGTACCATGCCTGAGTCTGCTTGAAAAGGTCTCGTTCGCGGTTCATGTGTACTCAAGTGTTGTCCGCGGTAGATGTGAACGCAACCATGCTTAAACAAGGAAGTGTACCGCTATATGACTTAATGCTAAACAGCTCCTTTCGCTTCAAAAAACATCATATCCTCGCAGCACAGGCCCATGAGCTGCACAGTGGATGTGGTAGCAGGAAGAGGGTCGTTGTTGGCGTCTTTGAAATAACAAAAACATCTGCAGTTAGCAGGATGGACTCAGCCTGCGAGTGGTTGCCATGGTTGCTTTTTCCTCTTTCTGCTTCTTGGCGGATTTTCAAAATAAACTATGCTGTATTAGACTGTGTACAAACGCAGGGATTGATGTTACTAATGTGACTTCTACTGCCCTCTGTAATGTACATTAGATGTGTTTCAGATAGCTCTATGTGCTCAGTATTTGCTTTAATTCAAGTAAATATCACCAACAAAACAAGAAACAATGAGTCATTTCCTGGCATCAGCAGCTCTACACATGGAAGTTGTATCCTCTAAAAGATTAGGTAGATTAATGTTGTCTCCGCCGTTGTTGTTGACAAAGCTGATGTTATATGTTCCGCCCTGTCTTAATTCTGATACTACTACTACTAGCTTTTCCAAAACTTGAGCTATTTTCAACTAAACGCGCGTTGTTTAACCCGTTAGCGCATTAGAGTCTGAGCATTGAAAGAGGTGAACGACATCGGTCTTATATGGAAAACGAGCGCTGCCAGCGCAAAAAAAGCACTCTCTGTGGAAACAGGCCCTTTTTACCTGACTTGAACGCTGGTTATTCTGGGATAGTAACATAAGCAGACTGAAGAAACACATTGTACCTGCAGTTGTACTGACAGGTACAGGGTAGGTATAGTCGGCAGTCAATAAATACCAAGAGATAAGAAGTTGAATTGATGACCTCCAACTTGGTTTATATTTGTTTTTTAATGCACACATGCTGGGTAAAATAGATTATATATTTCATTTATTTCCCCTTTATTTACTGAAGAAAGCTGCCAGTATGAAACCCACACCTGCTTAACATTTCCAGCAGGTGTGGAAAAAGAAATGTAATCAATCCAATGTCCAAAAAAACAAACCTAAATCAGTCTTCTCACTGGTATTATAGGATGAAAAAGGAGAAAAAATAGTAGATTAATCAGCAAAAATGCTAATTTTCTATAGGGTAAAGCTTGTGCAAAAACAAGCCTTGTTAATTATTTCAGAAAACTCCACTCAAATCCTTCTGTCGAGCTTCTTTCCCAAATGTTGAAACTCCATTACCGTAGACAAATATACGATCAAACATAGATGTTGTGAAGAAATTTACTTTCTGATTTGACTAGACCTCCTGGATAATTACCTGAGGGCCTGAGTGTGCTAACAAAAGCTTATGTTATTGTGTGATGACGCCCAGTAAATCCAGCTCCATATCAGCTTATTATTCGAGACAGCAGAGCAATGGCACAGGGAAGGCATCACTTGTTTTTTAGACGTGCACACAGCTCTACAATGCCAGTCCGTTAAGATGTATTCTTTATGGCAATGGAAATCAAATATAATAATAATAATAATAATAATAATAAAGTTTATTTATATAGCGCTTTTTGCAGACAAAGGTCACAAAGTGCTTTACATTAACAAAAAACAACAACAGCATACATACAATGAAAGAAGATAAAATAAATGTAAAAAAAAAAGAGAAAAAAATCTATAAGCAGGATAAACATAATAGAGCTCCTCAACGTCGCTGTTTTAGTCGTGCAATACAGAGGGCCCATATGAAATAAAAACTAATACATGTACTATTTCTACAAACTGAAAGCAAGGGGGGTACAAGTCTGTTTGATTTGATCCACATGCTTCTATTGTTGAATGCTTATTGACATGCAGTGTTGATGGAGGTGTGATGTAGCAGTGGGAAGTTTATGTGACACTATAAATGAACGGTGCAGATATCTTAGCAGTAAGAATGTGTGTAGAGAATTCCCCGTCGGCAAAGGTTTGCGTCCATTTTTTGTTTGACATTGTTTTACAGTGCCGCAGCTCTGCTGTGTTACGTTTAAAGTAAAACAAAATGATACACATGAAGACAACATATATGTGATTCTTAGTTAATGGTTAAAGTAGAAAATTATCAGTGGAGATAGAAAGGGTAAATAAAAGCCACTCGTGTGTGTGTGTGTGTGTGTGTGTGTGTGTGTGTGTGTGTGTGTGTGTGTCTGCACACTAACTTCAGGCCACCCTTGAATAAGTCAGTGCCCCAGTTGCAGCAGTCAACAAAGTTTGTTTCCACCCCTGCAAAGACACACAATGTTCCAACTTGATAATCAGAGCGAGAACTTCTATACAGTATTTGTAGGAGTGATAAACACCTCCTGTTGACTTACATATTAACACATAAAACACAATGTGCAGCAGGATATCATATTATCACTTGAAATAAACAGCAGAGGAAAAGATGCTCATTCTATATTAAAGCACTATTTGCATGTTTCTCCTTAAATTTACAATTTAAATTTATAATGTAAGTGTCTCCAGTTAATCACCCTGATGTTTTAAGCATTACGTCTTTATTGTATTATGTTATATTCCGTTTACACATGCTGTTCTTAGCTACAACCCCAACACCCTCAGATAAGTGTTAGTGTTACCTCAAGAAGAATGTCACGAATAACAGCTAAAATTAACACAACACTTGCTATTCAATGGTGGGACTTTAGCAGTTGAGTCGCTATGAATTTAAAAAAATTCAGCAGTATGAGTTCACAAATCTCCACATCTCTTGCGCTCCAAATATGTCACGACCGAAACATCAGGGAGCCTCCGTCGCATCCATCTCCCACACAGGAGTCGAGCAAACTACAGGGAGGCTTTGTAAATTTGTCAGTGTGTGAGCGACAGACACACGATCCCTCACAGGAAGAATACATGATGATAAATGATTGTGTGAAAGATAAACCACCTTTTGTGATATGATCTCAAAGGTCTGCATGCGGAAAAAAAAAGTTGGCCTTGAATTCTGCCGCTCAGTGATGATGCAGACAACATATGTGCCCACGTGTTTACTCTGACTCATGTGAGCTTCTCAAATCAAAGACCCATTACAGACTAGACGAGGGGGGTGCAAAAATATTTATGAAGCAAAGAATGGAAGATTTTCACTTTTCAGACACGTACAAAACACACCAGAGCAGAATGTGTTGGATACACTTATGTGAGAAGTACATTTTCTAAATGTCTCTGGGTTGGATCCAGGGCCTTAACCAGGTTTTAGAACATAGTGAGGTCATCCTATTCAAGGCATTTTGGGGGATACAAGAATACATGATACCTTCAAATGCAACAGAAGCTAAACACCCAACCTACACAAACGCACACACATGTACTTCTTATTTGTAAAGTCAATGATCCATGGATCACAAGCGGCCAGAACCATAGGTGATGATCCAAACAGAGCGGAGAGGAAAAATACAATTTTAAGCAGCTTACATTGCTTTTCATACAGTCTGGTCAGTTTTTATTCACCAATTTGTGTCTTTTCTGCAGAACTTTATGATTGTAATCTAGCCCTTTTCTCCTTTTTTTTTTTGGTATTTTTTACACAATAATGAATGTCGTTTTCAAAAAAGTTTCACTTTGTCATGTATCACGACACCAACTTAGCGAAACCAAGAGAGAGGGCACAATCGCATCGGCAGCAAGCAACAAATTGAACAGAAGAACGGCATTATGAAGTATACATACACTGAAACAGAAACATTCAACGACTGGTGTCATTTCGTTGAATACTTCTAATTACATGTTGCGTTGAGTCTGTTAACATAAACTTGTGTATCCTGGCTTGCATCAGGTTTGTTGAATACCCTGTGTAATCATATCATATCCCGATTTCAGAAACTGAGATAAGCCCTTATCCTGATTTTTAAAAAACTTATTTTGTACCTCGAGAACTTTGAAAGAAAACAGGATACTGTGGCTTGTATATATATGCCTTACGGTTTCTGACTGTTGCCGACTACCTGCGCAGGCGCGGACTCTCACCAAGTGCCGATCAGCACATCACACTGCAACTTTGTCTGTGTCCTTTTTACGTCACATCTTGCCTCTGCCAGGAAAAAATATCCTGCCATGCAACAACTCGGGGAAGATTTCAAAGGCAGGCTGTCCTGAAATTTTCAGGAGTACATATTTATAAAAAGGCCTAAGGAGTCTGTTTATCTTTTCATTTCTTTGTATTTCTAACTGTCTCTCTTTTTTGTTATCTTCTTTCATTCTTATCTTGTCTTGTCTTGTCTCGTGTCTTTAATCCTCTCTTTTGAACATGAAATCAGAGATATACTGTACCTGTTGAAGCATACCAAGCATTTCCTTTCTGAGTCACAAAAAAAAAAAAAGAAAATCACAGTACCAACAGATATACAGGAAATCTTCCTGTAATTTTTTTGGTCTATGTTGTTATTCAAAATATCACAAATTTTTTTGCTGTGTTCTTGCAGAGCCACCGCCTCACTAAAACCACACAAAGTATTTTGCTTCTACTAAATTGTTGTGACAGTTTATGTCTGCGTTACTCTAAATTCTTTAACCTTAGGATTCTAAACATTTGCCTATACGTTGAATAATACATGACTCTATCACTTCTACAATTTCTAGCATCTTCATTAGTAAAGAAATCACATAATGTCAGACAGGATTGCGTTCAACATTTGGAATCATATGCACAGTTCTTCTTATCTCAATATTTATCCAGCTTTAAAGGAAATATGGCCAACTCTTACTACACCATTGCAGCATCCACACAACAGAAGGTGACTAGAAATGAGAATGGGTGCACTATTTGCAAGACTCTCAAAATCTTAATGATGATTGACAGCCATAAACACCTACATACATAAAGCCGAGTTCAAAGGGGTTCATTTGCATCCACAACAAGATGCTTTTTGACAATTTCCCAGCTGCTCACGGTGGGAAACTTTCGAGAGATAATGATCCTCCCTGACAGATTTGGTGCAATCAAACTTGTTTCTGCAGGTTCTTTGGATTGCACATATACTCCACCCTAACAAGGACATTTTCAAAAGCTGGGGAATATGAAGGAGAAAACTTGTGTGTCTAAGAGAAAGTTGTAAAAAATGATAAATATGTGGTGTTGCTATGAATTTGTGGTATTACTTTGCAGCTTCCAAAAGAGGAAGCGCTCTAAAAATTCTAGCAAGGCATGGGTTATACATTTAAGCAACAATGAAAGTGTTAAGGATTCAATTGCGAGTTCTTTCCAGGTTTTAGAATACATTTAAAAGTTACATGTAGCTGTCAAAATGAGCCTGTGTGTTTGAAGTTGTCCAAAAGAAGAGCGAAAACCTGGCAGCGAGAGAGATAGAAACAGAGACAGATTGACAGATGGAATGAGAGACGCCGGTGATTCATAGCCTGTCAAAGAGCCGTGTGATGGTGAAGGGGAGAAGAAGAAAAAAAAGAACCTCCACCTCACCCCAAGAACAGTGGCATTGTTGTTCTCTTGATCATTATTCCAACCGCATGAGGTCTGCATGTTGATGCAAGGTGGTGTTAATGTCTGAACTAGTGCACCTCACATCTCAATTTGTAGCAGAAAAAGACTAGTAGCAGCAAATGACAGTGGATACATTTGATTGTCGATTAAATAACAGCGGGGGAAATGGAGGTATGTTTGCAGAGTCTATGTAGAGGTTACAGTGGTATCATATTGCACTAACATCAACATAAAGATGCACAGCGGCTGCTTATATTTTATTCAATGCTCGGTGCAAGTAAAAATACAGTAAAGAAAGAATATGGAATGAATATTTCAATGTTGGTTGTCTTGACAAAAAGTAGATACTGAAATATATGGAATTGATATTATCAACAAATCCACCAGAAAAAAACATAGGATATTTGACTCGATATCGAAGCAGCCTGTCGGTTAATGTTGTGATGCATTTCAGAAAAGTTAAGTTCTGTTTGTTTGCTGGGGAACCATGTGTTCTAGATTTTCAATATTATCTTTTCTTGTTGCATTGTCTGTGAAAATCAAACCAATCCTCGTAAATCCCCAGTGATGGAAATCAAAATGTAAAGTGTCATTTACTTTTGAAGCCCGTCAAAGGAGGCCGTCATGTTGAAAATCCTGTCTCAATCTAACTTTCGGTCAACCGAGGACCAAGCAAAGAGCTGGAGCTGAGTTGGCTCTTAAGCCTCCTGACAAACTGCTACAACATGCCCCTTATTATGAATATAGATGAGTTGTAAAATATTCCAACCCCCATACAGTGTGTGCCGATAAAGACATAAGCTATTCAGACCAAAATCTGTTTTTCATACCAGGCTGTAGACGTGATAATTACCGCTGTCAAAATGGAGTTTTTAATATGGGGTGTGTATGGGACTTCTTGAGCTTTTAGAGCCGGCCTCAAGTGGACACTGGAGGAACTGCAGTTTTTTTTGCCGTTCATTTGTCAACACACGAGGTTGCTGCTTGGTGATAATTAGTTTTTTGTCCTATAGTCAATATTGATAAATCATTACCTTTAACACTGCAATGGCAACACAAGGGGTTTATATTTGAGTCATGTTTCTGACTGAATTATAAGTCCACTTATAATTGGTTGTTCTTTATTTGCCAAATCTTTTTAATTGTCACAAGAGGTAATCTATTGATTCATCTTTGACAACCTTTTTTTTTTAGGTTAGCCCAGACAACATTAAAATGTATTTTGTCATGAGGTATACATTGTGACTCCACACAAAAAAAGCTTTAAAAAAGTCAGGTCATGTATGAGCAAAAAAAGTCACTACCAGGAGATTGATGCTTTTGTTGCTGGTGGAGTTTGTGTCCCGTGTGAGACAATAAGTCAAAGTTTAGTTATTTAAAACATCGATTTTAAAGTCATATTTAGTGCTATTTTTCTGTTCTCTTTTCTAACATGTTTAATTTTAATATGCATGTAGACAATGTTATGAAAAAGTTTGTTTAGGCACCAACACTTCTTGCTTAGATGTAGGAATACATGAAGGTTAAGGCTTAAATAATGCATCTTAGTGGACTTTTTCTTTCACACTGAACACAAACAGCAGTGTCCTTGTTCCCTAGAAAGAGGAATTCTAGAAAAAGAATGACTTACAACTTAAACATGTGCAATGTTTAGAGGTACCATTGACTGCAAAGTTTTAAAACAGGAAATCTTTCTTTGCTAATGCACATTAACCCGTTACAAAATTCCTGACATTCCAGAAAAATGTTGGTTGAAACAGGAAGTGTAATAAGGATTCTTGGAGCCCATTCACAGAAAACGACTGAATGCTTCATCCAGAAATTGTGCACTGAGAAAGACGAGTAAAAGACAACAGCTGAGCAATATATTCAAACTTTCTCTAGAGCTATGTGTGTTGTTTTTTTTTTTTTTTTTTAACACAAATGGTCTAATGCAATTAATAATATTCCTTATCAGGCTCAGCTAAACAAAACTTGTTAGTATGATCATCAAGGGATTTGTCATCAATAAGAAAGAGATTTATTATAGTCTGCCTCACCTTTGAAAAATCCAAAGACTACAGGAAACCAATAAATACTGTCTAACAGATAATGACCCGTTCAGCTACTGTTGATTGCTGTGATGTAAGCAAAAAAATATACAGCAATGCAGAAATGTGGTCGTGTAACTGATGGCACCTCGAAACGGAGCGTAATATTGCTGTGTAACTGCAGAATAAGTAGCTTCTCACTCTCAATCCAACTGAGTCCTCAGATTGCAGTCCTCCTCCAAACACGATCACGGCAATCGACAGCACAATTGATTTCCTGATTAATGTCCTGGCCCACCTACTAACACAGAGGCCTAGAGACATAATTTCCTTTTGAACATGATCAATAGCTGCATCAACATAAATAAATGCTGGAAGAAAAGAAGTCTAATTTTGTATGGAAACAGAGGCCAAACACTTAACTAATGGCTTTTTACCTTTTTGCAGCCACCTAGAGACCAATTTAAGATTGCAAAATTGTGTTTCTGAGGTATGGACTCATGGAATTAAGTTTAAAAGTGCATGCTGGGAAAAGAAAAAGTAACCGAATATAGAAGCACACTCTACGTTTGTATATTTTGCTAAATGCTCTCTTATGTGTTTAAGGCTAAATTAGCCGAAAACAAATTACCTTGATATAGAGCTAATAATTTACTGCTCAAACTAACAGACACAAAGGGAATAACAGACACAAAAGGCATCCAGGTGCAAAATGAGCAGAAAAGGTACAGGTTTAACCAGAGTGTAACATTTGTCGGTAACTTCAGTGGAACAAGGAGGAAGTGAAGTTCCCTCCGTGCTGGACTGCTGACCTCTCTCCAGCTTGCCTTTACATGATGAGCAGACATAAAATATGTAGCAGGCTGTCGTCTAATTTTAGCTCTCATCTCCTCCATCATCACTTTCTAAGTTTTGTGTTTAAAAAAAAGGTCTATCGGCCTCATCATCATCACCATCTCCTGGGTATGTTTCAGGGTAATTTCTACAGTGTACGACAGCTGTAGGCTTTGGTTTTGAAAAGGTTACATTCAAGCTCAGAAAATATTAGACAAGGGGGAAAAAAAACATGAAAACAACGAAAATAAGCCCACAGTTGACATGTCTTTAAAGAGCAACTGAAATCACAAAAGTCTTGCCTTTTTCTGCAGTCTGAAACATCTGCCAATGCAGCTTCATATATCCTGTTCATGCTTTTATTCCCGCTATATATCGTGTGTCAATTGGAAGCAAAAGATTTTATTAACCTTGTGACAGAGCATTGTACTGTATATATTAATGGACAATGCATCGCTCCTCCTGTTGTACAAAAGTGAAGCCAAAATACAAATGGTGCTGACATACGTATTGCGGTAGTGACTTAATTTGGAGCCACAGTTGCACAGTATAGACCCTGCCATGGTTTTGACGTCCTGCCATTTCTGTTGACCACAACAAACATTTAACTTACAAGGAGACAATTATCCCTCAAATCGGCACAGTTCACATCAGAACTGCTGTATAGCATGAAATAAGTAATTAAAACTAAACATCTCAGATAAATGAACACTTAGATTTAAATCAACACAATAAGAACTTAATTTATAGAAGGAAACCATGCTATAAGAAAACATTTATTTGAGGTGTTTTGATTTAAAAGTTTGACCCATGTCCCATCTGTTAATATGGAGGAGGCGGAGCTTAATAATTATACAGCAACTTTAATTTTTTATACTCAGAATGAAACATTAAACAGTCATTACTAAAAATCATTAAACAAAGTCTACAACAGTAAAAAGTAATTAAATCAGTGCACTGAAAATAATTTATTGAAATAAAACAGTAATAACAAAAATACATGTACATAAATACACTGCTATAGGGAAGCCTATAATTCAGCTTAATGCTTTGATTCTGTTTCAAATGTTCACCTTACCTGCAGGAACTGCTTACTGTGAACTAGCTAGCCTAAGCTGATGAGAGTGTTTCATTCCATATCTGTAGCTCATGATGAAGGCATTCTGCAATTTAAAGGAAGAAACATGAACATTACTACTTTATGCTTAAAACCAAACAATGTAACATACTTATTTTACCTTTTAAATATGCTCCTTTCAAAGAGTATTTAAGAGCATTGATCTATTCTCTAGCAGGAATAAAGCTTCCTTTGTTTAATTTGTACTTAAATCAGTTTATCATCATCGAAACGTCTTTAAAGGTTCTTTTCCTCCTAATGCACAATGATTTTCTAATTTTCATTAAATGCTTCCAACATAAAAACTTCCACAGTGGCTATCATTTATCCTCACAGTCCCTGGTGTCGTAAAGCGAGCCTAAACAAAAAACTGTGATTCATTTGTAGTGTGCTCAAGCCCAGTATTGGTTCAAGCCACTGATGACTTTGAGAGAATAATTAAAGTATGGGATAAGTGTTGCTCGGGGATATTTTACATGCAGTAGCAGGGATGGGACGGTGGAAGCGGCCAGAGATATTGATTACTGCTGGGATTACAGCACCATGAGCATCGCTCTCAGTCCAACAATGTAATCATCAGCCTTCTACTTGTAATGCGCAGGTCGCCTCAGCATCACCAGGGGAGGGGAGGAGAGACACAAGTGGACGCAGAACAGATGGATAATGTTTCATCTGCCATTGTCCTTCAACTCATGATGAATTTAAGGTGGAAATTTGCAGACTGGGAATTTGCTTTCAGAGAGGGTTCAAAGAAGTTGTGTCACACCATAATGACTTGGACACCATGTGTCTAGTGTGTATTCATTGTCAAAAACACCTTTATGAAAGGATTATTTTGTGTAACACCTGCTCTGTTAAATGAATTACATGTTTGCCAGAGGAATACGGGTGCATACTTTGCAGAGTTAAAGCCGATTGTTTCTCCTTTGCTCAGTGACTGTCTCCACGGTTGCTATAGCTCTGGATTGGATTCAGGGAACGCATTGATGTAAGTTGGCAGAGACTTAAAAAAAAAAAAAAAAGACTTCTCTTTGAGGGTTTAATCTTCAATATGCATGACAGTGCTGATCCAGCAGTTTCTCCATACACTGTAAGACAAATATTTTTCACCGTCGTCTAACTCTTAAAAGTATCAACTTTCTAAATGAAAGCTGCATCACAATCATCCTATACATATTTATATATCCATATATCTTTCTTTACACATTTTAAGATGTCACAAACTATGAAGTGTAACCTCCTACCCCGACTGCTCCACATTCAGGATTGCATCTGTTGCTTCATTGTTCATTATTGTAATACATGTTTTCTAAGTCACTTTATAGCGAGTCAGCAAAAATTCTTCATCACCATGTATATGTTTCCTTCGTACTTCATGCAAGAGGTAATAGAGATTCTATAGGAACCACATTATACCTTAAAGTTGACCTATTGTACCGATCCCGAGTTTAAAAATCACATAAAGATGTCACAATGCCGGACGCCCGTACTAAACGTGGACAAAGTTTCAGCTCATGTGTGATCATGAGAGAAACTCCCAGGATTAGTCTGCAGAGTGCGCTACAAGGCTTGTCTTTCGAATATAACGCAATACTTTCCTGATATCTAGGATTCCAGAGAGCCGGACAATCAGGAGAAAATGGGCATGTGGTGAGCGGGGCCTACACAGCAGCTGAAACAAACCATTTAAGGCACAGGCTAAAAAGAGGTGTTTTAACTGACCCCATAGATAAATGAGGAGTTTTATGAACTGCAAATCATGCAAAGCTACTCCATAGGATTCACAGACTGCCAACATGAAAGGTGAAAATGAGAATAATATGGTATCTTTAAGATCTTGAAACTGTGACTTTTTTGACTTGAAATTGTACCCTTTATATATCATCAACATGAACAACGGTCCATCGCTACATACTTTAATGAAATCATCTTTTAGCCCATTTACACCTGGAATTACCATACTCTCTCTATCTGACTTGGAAAACCAAAAGTCCCCAGGTGAAAATGTGTCTGGCACCTTCAGGCTTACATTGTGATTGGATCTCAGCCAGGTGAAGAACCATTCTTCAGATTGGTGGTCACGTGTGCTCTTTTTCTAGCTAATAGGCAAGACATCTGCTAGACATGATTTCCCCTTGTGCTGTAAAATGGTTTCAGACAAATGACACGAAAACCATCATTTTTTTTATCACTTTTTCAATGTTAAAATGAACAAATGATAAAAAGTATAAGAAAAGTTTCTGAGATGATAATGTTATAACCATATTTAAGCTAGTCAACAACTGGTTGAAAATAGGTCTTAGGTGGACTGGCTTTATTTCAAGGTTTTTAAACGAATGTTCAAAATGAAATCACAGTCAGTGCTTACTCTTTTGGAGTCGGAGTGTCCCTTTACACCAGTCTTTGTTTTTGTCTCCAGCTGCTAAGAAAAGTTGCTCCTGCTGCATCAACAACTACATGCTAAACTGGTCTCTCTGAAATTCGGTGTAGGCAGGAACCATATGATAGAGTTTAAGAGCTAGTCTACTGAAGATCTACATCTACATCTAGTTGTTTATTTAACATCAATATAAAAAATGTTCACATCTATAAACAAATAGTCACACAGCAGTTTTACGTCTCATGACAAATGTGTGTCTTTCAGACTTTACCGTTGAGATCTGTGTTGTTCCAATAGTCCCTTTAGTTTACCAACACAAGCTTACTTACTTTCCAAACTTTTATACTGTATCTGATAGATTTTCACACATTCATCTCTTGAGATATAAAGTCACATTTGTCAATGCACTGTCATAAAATTATATAAATATTTGACAGTATTGTGGACGCTGCACAGTCAGCGAGGTAATTGTTCTTTGTTTGAATGCACTTGCACTTTGAAGAGGAAGTGCTCCTGAGACGGTCAAGGGTATTTCTTGGAGTTCTTTGAGGCGCCGTAGCCCTGGGGCGTCCCTTGAAACAACTCCCCATCTGAGACGGAGACGCCGGGACATCTGAAGTAAAGCGGGCCGGGTGACATCATGGTGTTCCTGTCTTCTCCTTGCAAAGTGTCACACTTGCCAACTGTCTGGCAAACTTTCCTGCAACTTCTTGACATGGATTCTTACATAAAATATAACTGCTAGGGCAGAAGTATGCAGCAGTGTAAGGCTTGGTTGTAACACTTCTTTGTATGAAGTCCTCACTTGTTGTTTTATTAAATCTGCCCATACTCCCCCTCTTTGTGAATCCTCTCTGTATGACCCACACAGCGGTTAATTCTGTCACCCACTACTATAAGAAATTACACTACTTTGTATTCTCACTGGATAAACCGGTGAAAACAGAGTGTGTATCTTTCATTAAGCTTTGTATGTGTTGCATGCTGGGACACATTTAGTTACTGAATGGATCTATCGTCAGGTGGCACCTATGAATCGGTTTGTAATCAGCAGGGAGAGACAGCAGTCCATGCTGTCAATACTCAATCGTGTCATGCCTGGTGGTGGTGGTGGTGTATGGGTCTGACTTGATCCAGGATAATGACACCATCCAGCCTCATATGGAGAAAAGTGGAGCTACATTCCCTTGAGGGCATAGAGTAGGGGAGGGTAGATAAGTATCCTCTATGTGGCTCCAATCTATCTGAAAAGGATGACCAAGGAAATTGTAGGTTGTCTTAAGACCCTAATAGAGACACTTAAGCCCCCAAATCCTCTTCATCCTCAATCTTTTTAAAAGTAGCTTTCATCTAAGCAATTTGTATTTCATGTTTTGTTTGCACCTAATCATATTTTATTATTTTCTTCCTCGTTCTTATTGTATAATTTCAAGGTTTTTAAAGCACTTTTCAACTTTGTTAAAGCTACTGGGTTTGTGTCGATCTTGGCGCCGCCTGGTGGTTAAGTGTTAACACCTATTCTTTGCTGGTCTTGTCCTGTACAGAAGTAAGTTTCTGGTTTCTGATGAAAAACCTCATCCTGCTCTATTTTAAATGTCAAAACATATCACTCAATTTGAATCTTTGCAGTGGGAAATTCAGCA
This sequence comes from Labrus mixtus, assembly GCF_963584025.1. Classification (NCBI taxonomy): domain Eukaryota; kingdom Metazoa; phylum Chordata; class Actinopteri; order Labriformes; family Labridae; genus Labrus; species Labrus mixtus. The sequence continues at coordinate 23,090,389 of NC_083619.1, read as the reverse complement.
AAGACTGTTTTGGCTGCGTGCTGTAACTCACTTGATCCGACTCCTACCTGGCAGCAGTGGTTATAGGCATTCAAAACAACTACATACAAATTATCAACCATCTCCCTGATGGTTTCATTTGCTGTTGTTGATCATATAGAAGCACCAGTATAAATGTAAGTATTTTTCATAACCATTTAAAACTCCTATCAGGAGCTTTAACAAACATGCAGTACCAATAAAGATCGTATTACTTTACAATTATCGCAATCCAATTGAGTCTTCTTTCAAACAGAAACACAAAATGTTCAAGCTTTGCTCGCAGTGCCTGCTTAATTTGTATAAATAAATACTGTAAAAAGTGAGTTTCTCAACTCCAACAACACACCGCACACAGAAAACAAAACAAAAAAAGGACACACAAAGGCTCCTTGAAGCGCTGATTGTAGCTAAAGTACATCTGGAATGTAAGCACCAGTAATTGCATGGGGTCACCCCTTACAGATGCCAGTGGTTGAGATTACACCGTTTGTTTAAATACAGCCTGGTCAAAAGGATAAACTCAAATCAAACGGATCTGAATTGCCACCTCGGTTTCCACTCTTTGTGTGTTTGCGCTGGCAGCAGGAAACAAGGACAACTGGCACAATATTGACAATCATCAAACACAGATGTTCAAACTGCATGCAAAGGTATTGCTGCTTATTTGGTTGCGCTCCAGTGTGCAGGATTAGATAAGACAGCGAAAAAATGGAAACGATTGTGAGTCATATGGTCAGAGCAGCAGAGTGGAATATTTAGCAGACTCTCGCAAAAACAAGCCAAGTTTTCTTTGTGCAAAACAAAAGTGTAATCAACTCTGTGTTAACTAACAGGGCGTATTGCACCTGGGATCAATTATTGCAACCCTTTATATAACACAATGTATGTGTTGTTTGTGAAACTGAGAGAAATCACCACTTCATGCTCAATCTGCATCGCGGAAAACAACAAAGCAGGAGTGTGAATTCCTTTGTTTAGGAAAAAGAGCGTCTGCAGGGCGTCTCTGAGGTGGCACTTGTCATTGAAGGAGTAGAGAGAGATAACCTGGGGGCTTGCAGATAAGTGAATCTAAAGACCTCAATAAAGCTCGAGCCAGGAGAGCAGGAAGATGCAGGCAGGTATTAGTCCATCCATCATTTCCCTCACCCGATCAGAGAGTACAAAAATATACCGCTCCCATCTAATCTGCCTACTTCTCTCTATCTTTGTCACCAGTGGCTTCAGATAACCTGCAGAGGCTAATCCCCCGATCATTGATGACTAGAGGTGGTGAGCGATGCGGGTTATTTACTGCAGTCTTCTGAGGTCATTCCCCAGTGTTAAGCGCAAGACAGTAAAACTCATACAATGATGGCCTTATTTTATAGTAATTTTTTTAAATCACTTTTTACCAACAAGTTTAATTGCAAAATCATTAGAGAGGTTGGATGAGAAAGTAGCTAACACTTTGAGCTAAACTTCTGACTTGATAACTTCAAATGATACTGACTAGCTTTCGCTCTTATAATAATCAGACACATGATGGGTAATTAAAAAGTCGCACAAAACAGTGCACATTGGAGTTTGTGTTGTGACAGGGACGTACTGCATACGTGCGAGCAGGTGATGATGGCATGTAGAAATGTCTGCTTCTATAAAAGGAGATGTGCTCTGAGATTTGCCTTTAATTTCCCCATCACTTTGACTTGTTACGTTGTGAAAATGTCCTCGTCAGCACAAAAGCCATGGATCCAAACCCTAAGGTGTGACTAAAACATTATGAAATGACAAACACTCACTCATGATGCCGACGAGACAAAATGCCAATGTATGAATCATTCCTTTGATAATGTTAGAGAGCAGGAAAAAAAAACAAGCCCACTAAGTCTGACTTATGCTTCCATCAACATGTAGAATTATAATGTCAGTACTTACTGTAAGGTTTTGTTGGAAAAACTATGGTCAAAAGATATATTAGCTGTAGTACCAGACTTCTCTTTGGACATCTTGCGAGACAGGTCTCGTCAATTAGCTGCTTGATAGTAGTGATGATGATGATGGTAGTGATAATGATGATGATGTGGATGAATATTGTTATCATTGTTATAACATCAAGCTATTTATTTATTCATTAATGTTTGTGTGGCTTTGTATTTCTTTTCCTCTTTCTTGCCACTCTGATTTTCCATCCAGAATCCCCATAGCCTTCACCAGAGAGCCTATAATTTGTATGGCGTCTTTCCTGTGTATTAAAGAAACAATATGACGATAAAAGTATAATTAATATGTTAAAAAGTAGAGATCATATATTATGCTCATTTCATTAAGTTTAAATAAGAAGTCATATTGGTCCCTATGAAGTTGCTTGTTAAAAATCCACTGTAAATACAAAGATCCTGTGTTTGATCAAGCCTATAAAGCCCTGTATTTCATCTCTGCTCAGAACAGGCTGTTTCTGTGTCTGCAGCTTTAAATGCAAATGAGCTGTGTTGGACCACGCCCCCCTAGAAGGGATTGGGTGGCTTGGGCTTTATTCACAATGCCCAATTGTTTACGGTGGAAAGGCAGACTCAGAGGGCAGAACAAACACCTTTGGGAGTGTCACCCACGTAGGGGAGGGCTTACTGCCCTTTGTGACATCACAAAGGGCAGTAACATCTCCAAACAGCCTGTTTGAGCACACGTTTTCTGAAAAGTGGAGCTGGACTTTTCCCATAATTGAGGAGTTTGTAGACAGACAAGGACACATATTAGTGGTCGAAAAACAAGGTAAAGTGTAACATGCATATATGTGCAATTATAATATGTGACTTTTAAAGTTACATAGAAAGCAACAGCTGTGTAGATATGTTGTATAGAAAGAACCGAGATGCTTTAGAGCAGCAGTACAAAATATTGTATATTTCACAATTTTGAAGTGAAGTGTGCATGTCAGAAGTTGCAGCTATAAGATGTTTGGGGATGGCACAGAGCTCAAGTGTTGTGTCAATTTATAAAAAATAAGTCTGATGCATTTGTGTTGTTTTTGTTGCTCTTTCTGTGAAAAATGTTGAAACATATTGCAGTAAATAAGGAGTGAAAGTAAGACACATTAGCTAGTCAAGGATTTTTATTATACATTTTTGTACAGTAGTATTGTGTCCAATGCTTTTAACATCAAGTGCACTTCTTTTAAAGGTATAACACACCACTATCTGCATTTTAATAATAAGAAGAAATCAAATACACCCTCTGTAAATATATCATGGAGTTATCACTTTCTAAAAAGAGAGTGTAAACAACTTTTATTCTCAGCTCTGTGTTTACACTGACGGGACGGCGCCTCCTTCAGATTCTTTGTGTTTTGCGCAGGGTTTCAAACATGATAGTGAGTGAACCCCCCGCCCCTAGGTTGAGAAAAAGACACGACCCCACCAATTCACGGATGCTGTTTCTAGTGGCACAATGACAAAATGTTGTCTCAACAGTACAACTGAAGGAGAACCAATACACGTTCCAAACTGAAGAAAATACTTTCCATGGCACAATCAATTTCCCAGAACTCAAGTTCCCTTGCCGTGCCTTCTCTTCTCTCAGAACTTTGCCGTACTGCACTTTTCATGCAGGAAATTCATTATCTGAATGCATGTGCTTTCACATGCAGTCTGCACTTGATGGACTTTAAACAGTCGCACCATTTCTACCGTATTAAAAATTCCACTCCGAAAGGCCTACATTGCGAACGACAAAAACATGACAGGAAACGCCGCTGAGAATTCCTCTTAAAAGATCAATAGCAAGCTGACCTTTGTCACAACCTGCACAGCGTTTGGCTTCTCACTTTAAGGTCATTGTAAAGATCCCGGTTGTTCCTGCCCACTTTGATCTTTTATTGTGGGCTTTGATGAGGAGCATTAAAACAGGTCATTTGCTTTATGTCCCCTCTCTGTCCCATCAGCAGGCCGATGATGTTAGCTCCACTAAAACTCAAGCCAGAGGTCGACATCAGTGAATTAATTGCGGACCGAGAAAGACGCTATCCCCGGACAACATATTGATCCTGGGATGTTGAATATGCTAAACATTAGTCTGACAGCACTGCCTTGAAATTCAGCGATACTACCTCCTCAGAATACCAGGGGAATGCTTTTGAATTATACTGCTAATAAAGGATGCAAAACTGTCGTCATCAGGTATTAAATCATTTTGCCTTTGTCCCCAGCAATTACCATGTTAAATAAGTCCTTGATTAAAATTCTTAATACCTCTATTATTGATGTTTGCTTTTGTACTGAGCAGGTTTCAAAATGGCTTTTCCAGCTAAGACATGTAATCTCCTCATGGTGAAGACGTGTGCACACATCCTCAACTTCTCATGTGTGTGCTGTGCTGATGTGTGTAAAAGTCTTACAGAAGTGCACATTTCTGCATTTCCTTGCACTGAAATGTTCTCCAAAAGCCCTGATATCATGATATGTCCTGTAATATTTCTAAACTTATGTTTAATAAGGTGCAATTCTTCAGTCAAGGCATCTTTTTCAACATCCTTCTGCCTATTCATTTTCCGTGTTCAGGTCAATGTGCAAATATTTTTTGCTGCTGGTGACATCTGCTGGTGTAGAGTTTAGGGAAAGCTGAAAAATAAAGAAGGAACCGTAAAGAAAGTGGTTTCAGGTAAAGGTTGTTTTATTAGCATAAATGTGAACACTGACAAACCAAGCTGTCTATCCTGTGACACCAGCCACGTCCAATTACCTTGAGCAAAACATGTCGATAACAACATCAAATAGTTTTTGACAGGAAATGGTTGTGTTTCTTTTAGTTTTAGACAACCAGTCCTGTATTTCAACAATCCAGTCCCCAAACCCTGCAGGGTACCATGTCCGTATTTGATGTTACACTTTGTCCCGTTGACCTGTGCGCCCACAAGTCTGCGGTCTGTCAATGGTCTGAAGTCTGAGTGAAAGAAAAAGTTCTTGAAGTTCCAGCAGTGTGAAATGGAATGACTATAAAAAAAACCTGTTTAATTGCCTCAAGTTCCATCCGGGGCCCGTCTCAGGACTTTTGTTCCATCGCAGAGTGAGACGCCTCCACGCTGAGCAGCCGTCTGTGATGGAGAAGAAATGTGTTTGATAGCTTATCATAGCAAGGCTTTGGGAAACTCTGAGAAGGGGGGAAAAAATGTGGATGTTTCCTTTTGATTTACGAAGACATGGTATCATGAAGTGTTTTCAGATCTTTTGGAATCTTAATTAATAACGCCCCGCTGTTTGCTTCAATGTCAAGCATTTACTTATTAGTGTCGGCCATGACATCAAGCATGCATCTACAAGCAAATCCCATCACTAATCACCAGAACACTTTCATTGAAATGTTGTATTTGGATAAATATGTTGACATTATATATTTATTTGTCAGTGAAAGTGTTGCAGCATTAGATACCGGTACATGTCCAGTGGTACTGAAGTTTGGATCTTGATATATTGTTTTTGTGCTTTACATTGGTATGTGTTACTCTCTTTCCATGTGGAGGCAGCTAAATGTATGTAGAAGTCAGGTACAAGGGGACATAAAGTGCATTGTATTGTATTGCTTTATATCATAAAATATCTTCTGGTATCATATCGAATAGTATAGTATCATGATACGATACAGATAAAGCAAATTACCTAAGACCAAATGCTGCAGCATAATACTTATATCAATTAAAATGAAAATACATTTCAAAGAACAATCACAAAAGTCAGAGCAGTTGAGGCACATAATCCATTTTGTAGTATGGCTTAAGTCGCAACACCACCCCCCACCCCCCCTCCTCCCCTTCTGCAACTCTAACCTTTATCTGATTAGATCCCCCTCCTCTGGAAGCCTAAACCTAAACTAAGTTCCCAAGCTTGAATCAGCAAATTACTGTCCATTATTGTTTCCATATACAGGACCATATCACAACAAAGGTTATCCCAAGAACCCTTTATACAAAGCAATACAAATATTATAAGTATCACAGGCATATTGTCAAAAATGTGGTGTCCAGAAAAACCAAAGGACACATGTAATGTGACTTGTCCAAGACACACACACTCACACACGCATACACACACACACACATACACACAGTATATTAATATCTACCCTCCGTTAAACTTCTTAAAGACCAACACATTATATCAAAACTAACCCTCCATGTAAGTATAATGTTTTTACTGATCACATGACTTAAACATATACAGTGTTTTCACACATGCACAAAACTCCTGTTTCACCACGTCCCTATAGCCAGAAGTACTTCCTGCCATCCCCCTACGAAAGTGAACTCGGATTGAGCTAGTGTGTGAAAACAGCATGAAATATTCAGGAAAATTCACCACAGGTGACTCCAGGTGGTGATTAGTGTCACATCTGGCGACTAGTATGACCGTCTTGTAACTCCTGTCACCTGTGCTGTGAAGTAGTAACATTATACAGCGTTACCTGTAGTAAAATAACACACAACAAAATAGAGAACAGTTAAATTCTATTACAGAGGAAGGCAGGATACTGTCGAGTACAGGTCACATCTAATGAGAGAATAAACCTGGTAGAACTCGGCTCATTATGCTTTTCCTACAAACTGGGTCAGAATCAAAGGTCCAATGGGAGACGAAAGCTAACCACGCAGATCAGAGCGGCCGGAGCACATTTTCTAACAGGCCTTTGAGAGGCCTCATTAGGTATAGATATTCGAACTCAGATCTGCAACACGTAGTAAAACTTCAGACTTAAATCTCCAAATGCACATAAACACGAACTGCGCAGAGATTTATAATGATACATACGCACTCAGACCCATATTTTGATTAAACACATACTTATGCCCTTGCCCTCCTGCTGCTAGAAATATGCAGAGGAACACTTTGGTATTCAGGCGATATTTTATGTTTGGAATACAATCATAATAACTTCAAAATGTTGCATTTTCATAGGAAGTCTGCGGATGGTTCAGAAAAGTTCATAAGCTGCGTTTGGGATGACAGAAAACCTCCCTGAATCATGATGTTATTGTTGGATTTGTAAATCTCTATTTTCTTCTCTCATTATGCATTACACGTTCCAGCTACTACACAATCCAAACCAACCGTTCCTCCAACTAACATCATTGTCATGCAGCAGCTCTCAGTTCGGTCATATTCTCCCCCTCACATCTCCGAACTAAAGCCCCCTCACAAAGCCTTTATAAAAATCTGTGCCCCGGGAGGGAGCCAACTGCAGAATACCAAAGCGTGCCAGGTGCTGCGTTTAAAAAAGCAGGACTCTGCTTAAACAGAGCTGCATTATTTAAAAGACAACTGAGAGGCATAAATAGAGTGAATGCATGACAAGACCCAACAAACTGTAGCCCCTAATAGGCCCCCGGTGGTTTTAGTGTGGTCTTCTTGTGTGAGATCAGTCGCCTCGGTCCCCCTCTGACTCGGCTAACATGCTGTTTGTCTTAGTTTGACCTTGAGCTGCTATTTCCAAGTCAAACCACGATAATTTAGCCCAGTTGGGCCGCTATGTGAAATCAAAGAGCTGTGTTGAATGAAAATAAACGCTACTACAGTTACTGTATTTTGCATTGTTGGCTATGCCACAGAGGAACTTTGATCCTTTTCATACAAGATGTCAAGGTCAGAACAATTATGGGTTTAATGCCGTGATGTGTGTGTGTGTGTGCTTGTCTCTTTTGATTGGATGAATTATTCCCTTTGATCAGACAAAGATGACTTCATTAACATTTACAGAACAGATTAAACTTCGTGCAGCACCCCCTGTAGGTCCCCACAGTACCTGGGATCGTCTCAACTGGCTCACCATCACACTCGCATCATGGTCATATGACACAGATGCTACAAAGGCAGCGAGGCCAAGCGGCCAGCACATGGCAGAAGTGAATCGTCCACTTTCGACCATGTGGTGGGCAAGTGTCCAACTAGCTGCTACCGAGGGGTGGGAGAGAGAGAGAGAGAGAGAGAGAGAACATGGGCTGAGTCACAAATGCAGGGTGCCACAACCCACTCAGGGCCACATCCAATCTGTAGAGCAACCCACAGAGCGACAGATGACCATCGAACGATTGATCTGTTTAAATGAAGAGCACAAGATTGTCAACGTTAGTTTGTCCTAGTGATGAAGACAAACACGAGACCCGAGTCTGTGAGCATAAATACATAAAATATGTTTCATTTTTATCTCAAATCTAATAGTTTATATTAATTTATTATTTATAAATGTTTTGTGAAAATACACATTCATGCCGTTATTTACCGTTATTATCGATTCTCTGCTGTTGTTCAGCTGCACGTTTTAGTTCCGCGACAACAATGGCGTCACTGTCAGCGGCCGGCGAGTGTGCGAGTAGCGCCCGAAATGTTTTTCAAATTGCTGAGTGAGTGCACCAAATAGTCCACAACATATAACTCACTATATAGGGAGTTGGGAGTAGGGAATGAGTGAGTGATTTTCGGACACAGCCCTGATGTTTGCTAACGTATGCTGTTTCTGGAACATTAAGGAAAAATGCTTTTCACTGATGGGTCACATGATCACAACATCATAATACACACAACAATAATAACGCTCTACTAGTTAAAGATGTAATATTTACAATATTATTTCTATATTACAAGAACCTTTACACAAAAATATCGAAATCAATCAGAAATTGAGTAAACCTCAGAGCCCCCATAACAGACATGACATGTTTATCGTTGCCATGGAAACACCAGATATTAAGTTAAGGACCTCTGCATAAGGAAGCGGGAACTGCTACTGAAAGCTGCCGTGCTGTTGCTCTTCTGTATGTGCTGTTGAGATAAAAACTAAATTATACTTGGATACGTGAGGTCGTCTGTAAACATATTCTCTTCCTCAGGTCGGTGTTGCTCCTTCTTCTCGACTACGGTTAACTCGGAGTTCGTTTGTGGCCTTGGCCTTGTGCCTAGGACTTAATCCCAACTGTGCAGGTATTTGGTACATCAGCACTCCCTAGAACGCAATATTGCTTAATTAGCTTTAAGTGGCTCATCGTGAACAGAGGGAGGAATCCAGCAGTGCTTCATATCAGGAGTCGTGTCCAAATCAGCCAGCCTAATGCTTTTAATATAGTTGTTGATGAAGTCAGGGGCTCATTTTAGGCACTCTCAGGCTCTTATATTGCTCTTTACTCAGGTCTTATTCCTCTCTAGGCTCTAGTGAGCAATTCTCACAGATCGCTGAAGTGCAGGTGTGCCACAGAGACTCACATCTCATTAAAACGTGCATTACCCCCTTCCTGTCTCCCTATCTCCGCCGCTACCCAACCCTGCTGTAACCATATGGACCCCATACCGACTCTCATTATACGGCATGAAGTGAATTCATTTCCAGGAAGACAAAGAAGGCCCAGAAGTGTGTTTTTTTCTGTGTTCAGGGGGCCATATTTATAATCAGATGGGGGTTGAAAATGGTTGTAATGCTGACTCATTAAATCATCTCTGATAAGGGGGAGATTCGGCCTATTATAGCTGTGAGATTGGATCTATTACCAAACCACAGTGCCACATGAAGTAACCATGGGAGTGTTATTCCCTAGGGCTTACGTGTTTTCTAAATCTGTTAAATCGTTTGCAGTCATACTATAGCAGTCAATGCATTAAAACCCACAGTATCTACTGCCTTTAGTCTTCTGGATTTCATTTGGATAAAAGTGACATTTAACATCACCCGAACAATTAGAAATGCAGCCAAAGGCATATTTACACATGGACACGTCATAAATAATTTGGGTATTGCATTATGGTTGGTTTCAGTGGAAAATTTTGTAGCTTGAAGCAACCACAACTGGCAGAGTTCAGGAGCAGTTTAACTGACACGCTGCATCGTTGTTACAGTTGTTATCTGTGATCAAGCGAATAGTCTGCTTGCTGCATGGCCTGTGGGTTGTCGTTATCACAGCAGTTTCAAAATCATTTATTTCTCATCACATATTTATTCTCTTTCTGGGGTAAGGGGGGATGCCACTAACCAAATTCGCGACTAACTCACTCGCCTCACTTGCGGACTTGTTTTTAAGACTTTTTAGTTGTGTGGGTACTCAATGATTCACATTTGGTTTATAAAAGCATTAGAGATAGTCTGGCTGTTTTTATGTCAGTTAATACATTCAAAAACGCAGTCTTGGCCGTATTGAAAATATTTATAAAACTATTATTTATAACCAAATTAATGCAGTACCTACTGTATATGCTATAGGGAGATGATAGTTCAATTATCAGTACATTTTAACACCTTCAAAAAGGCTTAAAAAATGTAACTGTATTGTAAGTACATATACATATATGTAATTGATCACATAGTTATCCATAAAGATTTGAAAAGGGTTTTTTATGTAATTATCAATTGAGCTTTACTCCACCTGCATGCATAGAGTATTCTCAAGGAGGTATGATGCAAACAACTTGGCTGTAAAATATTAAAGTGACTATATATTGCCTTTGAAAGCCACACATGCACACACATGTCCCACTCACTCTAGCCCTCCTCCTTTAATCCATCACATATACTCTGAAGCTACATGTCCTGTGAGGCGGGGGTGTACCGAAGCACTCTCAGCCCCCAGTCATTAACCCCCTCTCCAGCTGCTGACACAACAAAGTCAACTAGCGCATAATCAGATGACAAGTGATGGAGAGAAATTAAGCAGGAGGAACGGGGAGGCTGGCAGTGAAGATGTCTTAAGCTTTTCCTTAAAAGACAGTGCACAGCAGGCGGCTCATCAGGAAATTGGGGTGTCAGCTAGCTGTCAGGGTGCATTGACCTAACAGGGCTAGTTTGCCGGGCAGCTGTCGTTGATGTGTCAATCTTGCTCTCAGCCAATCAATGCACGGCAGAGATGGGAATAGCTCTTAGAAAATGGAAAGGAAAAGGCCTGTGACATAAAATGGCATACTGAACTTAGCATCACTTTAACACACAAAACTATCGTGGCTACAAAACCAACGACCTGCTATCGGCCAACAATGCCAATAAAAAAAAACCACATAAACAAATCCAAAACCAATTAATCTGTAATATCCTGCAAATCATAAACATGTTGCAAAAAGCCGGAATAAATGCATCTAACACACGGTATTTCAATTCCTTCCGCCAGGGGGCAATCATTAAAAACAATAACGAAAGCAACAAATAACAGCAGCACATACAGAAACAACACGGCTGCTTTCAGTAGCAGTTCTCGTCTCTTTATGTAGCAGTATTTGACTTAACATCCAGTGTTTCCATGGCAACGATAAACATGTCGTTTCTGTCATGGCGGGGTGTTACAACTATAAAATGAAGGATTTCTCCGGCATTGATAACTGATGGACATATTCAAGCTGATAGCAAATAGCATAGGTTTGGTCTCTTAATTAATTTAGATATTTAAGTGTTAATATTTATACATATTGTACTTTTTACACCGAATGGGCTGAAAATCAAAATACAATGCATAGTCCCAAACACAAGGGGAAAAATAATGCAACAGAAAAAGGGCTGCATTTCCAGTAAAATCACATCCAAAGTGCTCCAGGCCTGTAGAGGGCGCTAAGCGAGAGTGGATATTGGTTCATTTTTGTAGGCAATTCGTGCCACAGAGAGAGATACAGCAGGGCGTGGATGAAAATAGAGACCATATGAGGTTTTCTTTTCCCCCCTTTTTCTTTCTTTGAACCACATTTTAGATATTAGCTGTTGCCTCAACATGTTTTCCCTTGTCGGCTAACATATTTATATCCATTTCAATCAGCATACTTGTCAGTACAGTACAGTTACTGTTGCAATATTTAGACCTCAAAATGGCTATTGCCACACCTTGAATCTCTCAAATTAAAAGTTGGCTCTTTTTCTTAGTCTGTACTTGCCAGCGAAACCCTTCTTGTTGTCTGTGAAGGTCAAGTGAGTGCTCTGGAAAAAGTGTGTGTCGGTGCAGCGAAGGAGAACTGCTGCATGTGTTCGGTGCCGGCTCTGTCTGGGTGACCACGGAGCTGCCCATCTCTCCCCGTAGCACTGCGCCCCTCAGCCTGGGCATGTCAGCTTTCTGGGGCACAGCGGCCTGGCTCCCCAGAGAGAGGAGACAGGGGGGTGGAGGAGGGGAAAAGAAGGGCATAAATAAAAAAACACTTGTGTTTCACCTTGGAGAGGCCTGTTGCCTGTTGTTGTTTTTTTCTCTATGCAGATTTAAATCCAGAAAAGCTCATGAATATCCCTGGGAAATGTGACATCTTCCCCTGGGTTTACATGTCTTCAGCCCACAGCTTGGTCATTGTTTGGGAGTTCTGCATTGTGAGTGACACATTATCAACACCCTACAATGAACTACCCTGGCAGGGAAGCTTGCTAATTAATTTTAATGACAAGCATATAGTAGCCTATACAAAGTGTAATCTTACAGTAACCAGCAGTCATAACAAATATGGTTACCAATGGATACAACGTGCTGCACCTGCATATTAAATAAACAGAGAAAGGAAAAAGTGCTTTGGGATATGGGATGGTGAATATACCCAAAAGGTGAAATGGGGTGTGAGCCTGAGTTTATGGAAGGAGTCCTTCAATATTTTAACTTTATTTTTTTCTCAGAGGAAATGGTTAATATGAAGTTACAGCCAGGGAAAATGTAGCTTAGCTGAGCATAAAGACTGGAAATTGAGGGCAAAAGCTACCCTGGCTCTGTATTTTTGCTTACAATAGCATGCTTCCTCAGCACGACATTACATTTTTAACTTGATAAATCCACACAAAAACTTGTTTGAACTGGGGCTTGTGAAAGTCTCCTAAAATACAAGTGTTGACATCTTTTCAACTTACTCTCAGCACAAGATTTATTTCTAATGTGTAAAACTAATCTTTAATGAATCAAAATTACCTTATAACCCTCAAACGACTGAAGCAAATACACCGGTAGACAGAGAAGGAGGCTCTGTGAAACACTAGGTGTAATAAGCATGCTGCAGCTGTGCGCTGTGGTGCTTTGGGCTTAAATGCTAATGTCAACATGTTAACATGCTGATGTCTAGTAGATATAGGCTACTTCTCAATTCAGGGGCTGCATTCTTCAGAGGATGCATTTGAAGACCTATTACCTCACTGTGGTGCTTCAAATGCGTCCTCCTCTCCCCAGCCAACAAAAGATGTACCCGATGCGTCCTTTGTAGCCCAACATATCCTAAGATTAATTTTCATGATCCAGTTCAAACGAGATGGCAGACTCTCAAGTTGCAGAGTAATTTAATTTCGAACATAAGTAATTTGTTTCTGCTCAAAACTCATACTGTATATAAATATATATATGTATATATATATATATATATATATATATGTATATATATATATATATATAAAAGGGGCTGTAAAAAATGAGATTATCTCCAAAAGGAAGCTTTTTACACAGTGAGTTCTGCAGAGTTAAGTGAGTTCTGTTGCAGGTTCTAACGTTGCTAGGCGTTGCTGGGTTGGCGCTTAGAAACAAACGGGTAATGGTGGGGACAGCTGGTGATTCAAATGGGGATTCCTAAGAAGCCTAGACTGTCTCATTTCAGATCGGCTTGAACGGGCTACAACGGCTGGGTCCTCCGTCCTCCTTTGACGTATGCTAACCCTGAGTTGGGACACAGTTACAATGTTTAGCGTTAAGATAATGTTACATTAGCAATGAATGAAAACTATGATATTAACTAAAGACAACACAAAGCAGGGAAAACGTTCGATTTCAGTCTAAAATGAAGAATTGTATGTATGGCCTTGACATTTTCAAATTAACTTTTTTATCCTTGCCATTTAAATTGTTTCAGTATCCCTATCATGAAACTGTTTATATCTTTGTGCTACATATGCTATTGTGGATTTGTATCAACTCACTTCATGCCTCAGAAAAGTAAAGATATACCGTATCATATCTTACCAAATTATTCTTATGGTATATTGTCTTCTTTAATATGCAGTGTCTACAATGCTGCAAAGTTAGACACTTAAAAAATGTATCAGGATTTATTTAGGGGCTTTTGCCTTTATTTAGATAGGACAGTGGATAGAGAAGGACAACAGGAGAGAGAGTCGTGAATGACATGACGGAAAGAAGCCGCAGGTCGCTCTTGAACCAGGGCTGAACGCTTGAGCCTCCAAACATGGGAAGCGACCTAACTGCTAGGCTATCAGCACCCCAGAGACTTAATTTTTCTGAGTTAAATTGTAACTACAGTCAATGGCTCGAGCACTGGGCTGGCCTGACTTTGACATCCTTCTGTCTTAAACCAGCCATACAGTTTTAACATCATGTGTTGCCAAGGGCTGCCATATATAATTGAAATGTTTCTGTGGGCTTCCCCCCTGCAAATCCTGACAGGGAGGGACTTAGGTGTAAAAACTGTTTCTGAGTTACCCAAGTAAAAACTGTTTCTGAGTCACCCAAAGAGATTAAATAAGTTTGAAAAGGTATCTCTCATATACAGACTATACAGTACCAACAAATTCTAAGGTAAGCAGTAACCGCAATCTACCACATCCGTGCTACTTACACAAAGACAAATCTTGGAAGAACGACTAGTTTCCAGAAGTTTCAGGAAGTCCACTCCTCCTAGAAAGACTCTCTTCCTTCATTACAGTACATGAAGTATGTCAGTGTAGCAGTAATGACCTTCATGATTCTGCCACTAGGCAAAACTCAGTGATGATGGGGCCATTCCACCACATCAATTATGAGAAGCGTTTGTTGAGGTAATGTGCTGCACGCAAGGCAATGGGCGGGGGTGGACGGGACCTGCTGCACTATTTATGTAACCATCTGCTCCCTTTCACATAGTCTTACTCCACAGGCTTGTGGGTTCGGAACCAGGCCGCGTGGGCCGTGTGTCCCCCCCCCCCGTCCCCCCCCGTCCAGTTCCTCCAGCAGTGCTCGGAGGCACTGCACAAACATATGATTTCGACCAGCCACTGCTGCTACCCTCGCTGTTTTGGTTTCATGCCATACCACCATGTGCAATACAAACAGCCAGGCAGAGCCCCCGTGCAATTGGAGTCTGAGCTCGATTGGGGGGGGAGAATGTGAGGGAGCAAACACAAGCAGCAGGGGACTTCCACAGCAATAACAGGGATCAATAAAGAAAGCACAAGGGCGACAGCTGAAAGGGGTCATCACATAAGAGCCCAAAGCCAACACATGAAATATAAATGCTGCTGAAATAGGCAGGATTTCTTTTTCGGAACAGATTTCCTCAGACCAAATGTGCCCTGTGTTTCTTTTCGATCCATGTTGAAGCCTGTGTCTAGGACCATTTTATTGGCAGCATGACTCAGGAAGCTGTTGACCCGTTGCCCAATTTGCCTTTGAGGTGATTAAGACCTGACAGAGGCCTAATTGAAAGCCTTAGTTTGCACTTCTCTGAGTGTGTTTGTGAAGTAAATCCATGCTCTGATTAAATGTAATATCCACAGTGAATATCTGCAAGAGGGGGGCTGTGTATCCTGATGGAGGCATCTTATCAGTATGCAAATTGAACAGCTCACTTTGCTCATTATATTAAATGAGCCGCGACTGAATGAGTTTGTCTCAATTATTTCAAAGTTGCACCGAGCGCCTGTTTCACATAGCCGTATTTTAGCCTCATATTAGAGTCTGGGTATAAGATCCAGGGCTAAGCAGGGCTTGAAATTCCCTACATGTAGGGATGCCTGGGGCGCGGACCACACACACACACATGCACACCATAGACTAAATGGTGGCCACCCTGTGGGGTGTCAGCTTTAAAAGATGACTTAGCCAGGCGACGATATCATTAAAGACTAAAGCAGAGAAATGTATGAGGACACAAAAGGCCAACCTTCACGTTGCTCTGTGTGCCGCTGTATAATCTGTTGGTGGGGGGTATGAATAAGCTCACTGCAAGGACAGCAGAGGTGTAGGAAAAGGGTAACTGTGACACAGACCAATGAGCTAATGTATCAACATAATTTCATGCTGTTTTCTTTTTCTTTTATAGGAATCAAATTGAAAGTGTGTTGCGGGGCAAAATATTCTGCTTTGTATTTTGACCGGTATTTTGATTCTATTCATTTTGTTAAATTACACACTACACAAGTTGGAGGCAGGATAATGGGCGTATGTAGGACAGAGATGGCAAAAACAAATAAGTAGGAGTACAGATACTTGTGTAAAAAACAATGTTGCTCTCTAAAAGGGGAAAGTAAAGACTTTACAATGTACTCATGGTATAAAAGTAAAAATATAGCTCTCTGAAGTGAATTTCTTGCAGCTGTTTCTGTGCAACGTGAACTCAACCTCATGCATATTTATTTGCAACTATTAAACTTAAATCATTAGTAAGTATAAAATAATGAACTGAAAATAATGTGCAAATCAATTAGATCCGGGAATCCCTCTGCGCTTTGAATTTATTCTGATTAATTTAGAATTTAGAAGCTCTCCCTGTATGTTACAAGTATTGCATTCAATAAAACCTTCTTCTCTGTTCTTCTATGCATTATTGACATGTATTGTCCGTGCATGATATTTATTGTCTGTGTAACTGGCTATGTAAGTTGATATCTGTACTGATGTTTGGAAGGCTGTGTGTAATATTGCAAAACAAAAAAAACCTAAATAAATTATACCACTCAAATAAAGCTAATGTAATAAAACCATTTAGAAAAAGTAAGGAGTAGATGTGTATATATCAGAATCAGAATCAGAATCAGAATCGGGGTTTATTGCCAAGTACATTTACACATACAAGGAATTTGACTTGGTGTATTGGTGCCAAACAATTAACAAGGAAATAACGCAGAACTAGCAACAACTTAAATAGTACAGTATAAGAAGCTATTGCAATATGTTAAATAGAATTTAAAAATTTAAAATATAAAAGATAAAAAATAAAGATAAAAAACACAAAATGTACAAAAGGTGCAATGTAGGAGCTGTGCAGTGGACTATGAGGAAAAATCTTATTGTGTGTATATAATGTAAGGGATTAAAGTAAAAGTCATAAAACTCAGGTTGCGTATCTTACTTATGTACAACTGCAATGTTACCTTGGTAATTTCTAATAACTGAAATGTCCGACTATAGTAAAACAGCAATGAGGTTCAGCTTGGCGGTGTCACTATTACAATATTACAGTATCATTAGAATATTATTATACAATTCCATGCATCATAAAGTTTTCTGCAGAATGCACAAAGAATATTGAGCAAAGTTATGTATGCTCCTTGTGGCTTATAATTTCCTTTTTCCTTGTATTCGCCTGTTCACAAAACAATTAATAACAATGCTACACAAGCTCACTACATATTACTTTGCACCATGTAGAGGGAAAAAAAATCGTCTGGGGACATGAAGTTCTTACACTAGGAAAACAAAGGAAACAACAAAGAGAATTTAAAATACCAGTGTCACACTACTTTATGCTTGAAGAGTTCTACATCATTGTTGATAGGACATTAAACCTGAATTTCTACATTTTAATATAGCTCTTTTTTTTTTTGAAGACGTTAGAACTGTCGGCCAAAATATGTCAGATAAAGTGCATTTGTGAAATCGAAAACTCATAATACATCCGCATCACCTGTTTCAAAGTTCTTAGAGACGACCTATTCATAGCGATGCAATAGCATGTTGCCATGGCAATGGTGTACAACAGTGATATGATGTGACAGCTATAGGGTGAGGACACTGGAAGCCTGACAGGATTCGCCAGTGACCAGAAAATTCATAAAGATTCTGTCAAGTGCTCTGGATCAATACCTCTCTGCACTGAGTTCTTCTGCAGGCTGATTAGTTGAAAGATGTGATGTTAATATCGTGCAAAAAAAAAACATAGCTGTGCTTACATTAACGGACAGCCTCATCTAGATCATCTGGGAGCAGACACTGACAGCCAAACATGATGCAGTTTTGCATGAATTAAGTTTGTATGAGCAGCAATACAGTCGTACATCATTCACCTCTTTTATTCTGTCATTGACAATATATATAATTCATGCTTAATTCTTGGTATTAAACATCAATCATGAATTCTTTTAAGCATCTTCAGTATCATGCATTGAATTTCAAGCAGTTGTGAAATTAATTTCACAGAGAGCAAAATGTCTCATGGACCCTTTTAAACCGGTTTTAGGGAAAGCTTGTTTCATAGTTCTTGCATCAATACTGCCCCCATGTGGTAGGCAGCAGAACCTTACTAAGGTACCACTTTGCTAAAGGGAATCATGAAATATTGTGTTCATGATTTTTGCAACAGTCATAAAAAAGCAGTCAAGCAGCCTTAAAATTACTTTTTTTTTTCTTTGTTCTAACTCTGTTAAAAATAAGCGTAATTTTAAAATAAACGTGTCTGTCTTTAATTTACTTTATTTTAATTGACAATGTCATTTAATCCAAAGCATGAACCTCCCTTGGACTATCTTTTCGACTTTCTTTGAGCGGTCAGCAGAATAGATCCCAAAAAACTCAGTTGCTTATTCGTCTTTAAGTTGATGACTGTCTCTCTCCTTGGCCGATGTGACAGGCAGGTCTGGTGCACTGTATGAAATATGAAACAGGATGGGGACACCGTTGACAGCCATGTCACAAAGCATCAGTGAGGATGACAGGACCAAAGACCCCAGTCTGCTACACTGACATCTCTGCGGCTAATCGGAAGGTACAGGCCCCTCACAGCTGCCGGACCAAGAGATGGAGAGAGGGTCAATAATTTAGCAGTTGCAATATGTTGAGGCCAGTCCAATGTTAAGGTCTCCTTCTATCCTCCTTCCTGCTCTCTCTGTCACTCTGACTTTCACATTTTGCACATTTCGTTTCATGCTGATTTCACGTCTTAAGAGGAGTGAAAAGATTTCCATATTTTAAAGCATACAGCATCCATTTTTAAACATATCTATAACAATCTGCAGCATTTGATTGAAAGTTTTTTTTTTTTACTTGTGTATTGTTAGAGGGCACATTTTTGACCAGTAATAAGCTGATTTATTAACATTATCTGTCTTGTTCTTTGTATGTAGGCATTTAAGAATTTCCCAGGTTCTTCACTCATGAACCAAGTTGCTATGACAACCAAGATGAGCTGAAATTTTTCGGAAGGCATCACCTTCCCCGTCTCACCTCTAGATGCTGGCACTTCAGTGTCACCAGTCCAGAGCTGCTGTCGGGGTGTGTGGGGGTGTGTGGGGGTGTGTGGGGGGGATCTCAGTAGGTGGGCTGGGAAAGGTAGACACATGCAGGGAGGAAGCAAGGGTGACGGGACAGGAAGGAAGAAAAAAGGGGAAACAGAGGGAGGAGGGAAGAAAGGATGGAGATCTGGCTCATTGGACCTTTGGGTCCCAGCGCTGCCCTAATGACAGATGCCAGGGCTGCACTCAGGTGAAACTGAAGTGGCTGCAGTGTGATGGCACAGAGTCGTCCCAGTGGAGGAGAAGAATACACAATGCAGGAAGGACGTTCACAGACATCATGGGTCTTCTTCAGTACACTTACTGTCTGTGAAGCTGTTGGACATCTTTTTTTTGAAACGCTATTTATTGACCTCACTACAATAAATCAACCAGTCTTTCCTATTCATACAGCAATTGACCCCATGCCTTGCCACTCCATGAACCGGTTTGAGCTAGCCTCTATACTAGGCACAGGAAGGCTAAATCTTTGCATGTGGAAGTGCTGTGCTTGTGGTTCTAGAAGAATGATACTTGACACATGTAGAGCCATAATTGCCATTACAGAAAAAAAATTGTGTAGATAAAGGTTTTCAGTGTCTGTATGTTCTAGTGTAAGCTGCAAACATTAGCATGTCCAGCTCACTAGCTAACCATCAATAATAGTGTTTACAAAGGGGGAAGAGGAGTGTATCTAAATATGTATTTTTAAAAAGATAAACCAGTTCTTAAACCCATGCACTCAAGAGGTTTTAGCCTTAGCATTGTTTATATTAGAAAGGGCTGATTTTCTCTGCTAGCTTCTGTTGTTGTTCAAGCCAATAATACACTGTTGTTGAGATTAGCTTTTTTTGTTGTTGTCTCTAAGGGCCTTATATTTTGCTTGTTTGAAATTAGATCAATATCTGAAAACACCAATAGTAGTTTGTAGTTGATAAATGTTTTAGATCCAAACTGCGTTGTACCATAAAAATCACAGGTGTAACATTCCCGACGAGGACAGGGAAGAAAAATCAGTCAAGTTTGTTAAATAAAGCACAAATTTCTATTTCAATTGACTTTCCGTCCCTAAGTTTATCAGTTTAGAAGTAGGTTATTGTTTTGGCTTTTAGGTTTTTAGAGTCTATGCAGTAACTAATTTTTCCCTGGTCTCCAGTGTTCAAAGTTTCTGACAGCCTATTAGCCTTTTACATATTAAGTAACCTCTCATGGCAGCAGTAAAGCGGTCATTGCAAGGTCTTTAAAAAAAAAAAAAAAAAAAACTGAAGTTAAAGAAGCACTACTTTATGAACAGATGATGAACATAAAAAAAGCTCTTAATCCTTGATTGGACCACATTAGCTGACAGATGGTTCATGTATGTTAGATTGAAATCACTGCATAGATCTTCTCTCACACACGGCAGCTGCTAAGAATTTAGGGAACAGTTTCTAACACAACAGAATTTAATGATTTTATAACAGCTTTTTGTGGTTGCTTTTTATGCTTTTTCCATGGGAATGCATCAGTTGCAGATGCTACATTGTTTTGTATTTCCAGTTCAGGGAAACAATGTTAAGTCTGTACACTCTGTGGAAGAGTATAACCCATTATTACCCCATACCAAACCTTTAAAAGGGACATCTGTGTGGTATGAGTTAAGGTTGCAACTATAACTTTTTGTAAAGTTTATGGCCAGGTGTTTTTCTACTGATCTGCATGTTCTAGTGAGTAATCGAAATAATCCAAAAACTCACGGCATGAAAAGAAACAAGTTATTTGTACAAGATTCAAATATATTTTATTATTATTTGAAAGGATGTGATTACAGCTTGGAGTCAGCGTGGATGGCAACGAAGGAGTCCTCATCTTTGTTGCTGATCCTGAAGTGGGCGCGGCCGTCACCACCAACATTGATCTGCTTACCAGTGCATCTGCCTCCGTCCTTCTGGCCAGAAATGACGTCACAGTAGGTTCCGCCAGGCATGCCAGTGTTCAGGGTCACATCCAGATCCCTGATGGGGAAGACAAGGTACATGTTTATTTTTTAAACCCCCACAGTAAGAGACTTTTCTCGGTTTCACAGTGCTTTACACTACATGCCAATCCAATTACCTGTTGTTATAGTTGATTGTATATTATATCTCAAAGCCTACTCAATATTGACACAAATCTGCAACTGGTTCTTAAAGTTTCTTCATCCAGGGAGTTACTCGATTTTAGTGACTGAAATAATTACTTTGTCAGTTCAAGTTAGAGTAACTGTAATCCTTACCAGTCATCATTGTTGAAGACAATGAATCCGCGGTTGCCACGTCCAAAAGCTACCTGGTTGCTCTGGTTGTCCCACCAGTTTGAGTGAGGCTGTCCGTTGACAACATTACGGAAGACAACCATGTTCCTAAATAAGACAGACATGAACGTAGTTATCCACATGACCAAGCAGAGGTCCTGTATAGTCCTTCAGTTGGTGAGCAGTTCATCGTCTCTTGCTTTCTGAGGGACTCACTTGATCTGACGCCATCTGTGCTCACACACCCATCCATCTCCACAAGTCTGGTCGGGGTTGATGGGAACAGGCTTGGTGGATCCATCACCATGGCTGGGAGGGCCCATCCAGTCATTCTGATCCTACAGTTTGAAGGCGGTGAAATCTGTTTTACACAACAAAATCCTTGCTCCATATTGCGTATGATAATTATTTCAACTGAAAGCAGCACGTACCTTTCCGTTGACAATGTGGCGGTTCCAGCGGAAGCTAGACATCACCCTGGCGACACCGTATGGATGGGCCAGCATGTAGGCAACGGCCATCTTGTGAAGCCTGGAATCCCAGAAGGTAACAATGGCGGCACCACCAGCACCGTGTCCTCTCTGGTTGTCATGGTTGTCAACGAAGACAAAAGCATTGCCGTTGGGCATGAAACCCCAGCCCTCTCCCCAGCTCCTGCACACAAGAATATGATTTAATATTAAAAGGTAAACTTCAAAAATAATCAAGTTTGGACAAAATATGAGCTCAAGTATTTTGGCCAGACATTCCAGCTGGAGTCAACATAACTTAAGAATAATGAAGTCATAAACTTGTCTCTAGAATCAGCTGTTACTAAGCAAAAACATATTAGCCCTACCCATTGACTGTCATGGTTTAATCAAATTCCAATAAATCAATTTGATATCTATTGTAAAGGCACTGTAACAAAAAAATAAGCATACTTGGTGTAAGACAGCTTCTCGCCGTTCCATTTTCTGAAGACAGCTCCCAGTTTGGCACCATATTTGAACTCGGTCACTCTTCCAAGATGGGTATACTCTCTAGATGTGATGGGCTCACCTCCCAGATCAATAACCTGGAGGCAAATCAAATTCACACCACCGCTCACATCAATCATGCAATCCAAAGAAGTTTATGGTTCAGATTACTGCGCGATGTCTGTGATTTGTGGAGTGACAAAAGTCATTTAACAAAGGCGCTTTATTGGCGATAACAAGAACCATATTTCTGCTGTTAAACAGTAATGTCTTTGAGGCTCACTGGCTCTTTTTGTAGCTTACAACCTTTTGTTTTTTTTTAAATCAAAAAGTCTGGGCTGCATCCATTTAGTATATCATGATGTCAGTATTACCTCTGTTCATACCGGTGCTTGCAAAATAATAATGTCTTGATGGGTATTAACATATGCTCTGCATCTGGGTGTGTTTGTGTTTGTCATCTGGATTCCTGTGCTCATTTTCCCACAGCTCTGTTGAATGCTGTAAGGTGCTATCAGTCATAAATATTTGTCAAGTGGGCGTGTCTTAAACCAATCAGTAACCTGCATGAGGATTTTAGCTATCAATACAGCTATTTTATGTCAGCAAGATAGATTGTAAAATACAGAGGTGATTTTAAACCAATTAAACATGATGACTTATGTATTTACAACATTTTTAACTTGACAGAATATGCATGGAGTAAGAGTAGAGGGTTTAATGCTGATATTTCTTCTTCTATTTTCTTTTTTTTTTTTTAGATATTTGACTCTTCCAATGATATATTTTCAGATATCTAAGACAGAGATATATCTTACCTCCTGGAAGATGAAGGGTCTGGCGCCATTGGGGAACCATTTGGAGTTGAGGTTGTGCAGACGACCGTAAACAGCAGACAGGTCGCCGGGCCACATGTGCTTGCAGGCGTCCACTCTGAATCCAGCCACACCCATGTCAATCAGCTTGTTCATGAAGTCAGCAACCTTGCCCCTGACAAAATCTTTCTCCAGTGCGAGGTCCAGCAGGCCGACCAAACGACAATCACGGACCTGGAGCAGACAATATAGCATATACATTTATCATTATTCTTGTTTAAAACTCCTCTGAGTAAAATAACGGGTCAATTTGGAAGCGTCTTACTCAACAGCCTCTTACATGGAGTTAAAAGTGTCATGAAAAAATGATGATTGGTTATCTATTCTTCACCTGATTAGCGTCACCGTAGTTCTCAATATTGCCGCTGCCAGTCCTGCATTTGTTATCATTGAAGTCCCAGTGGGTGAAAGGGACTGTGGGGAATTCTTTTCTGTTAGCGCTGAACCAGCTTCCACATGAGGAGTGGGTTCCCTCTCCACCTCCGGCACCACACATGTGGTTGACGACAGCATCCACATAGATGTTGACCTGCGGGGGTCGGGGGAAAAAAAAAACTGAAGGTGCAAACATAGCTAATCAACACCTCCCTTCTATCCCTGTGCACTTTCACAACTTTTTTTTAGCACATTAGGTTCATTCTCTGGTCACCTGGATATGTCAAAGCTGCACTGGTCAATCTCTGCTTAGTGTGATGTTGTTTGTCAAGGAATTGAGGCAGCTGCTGAATGTCCAAATCAAATATCATATATGGTTTATATTTCCTCAAGACGAGGGCCTTACCTAATAACCTAGTTCTTTGTTAAAAAATGTCTGTTATTTCAAAATGTCAGCTGCATGTTATTAGAAAGCGATCTGAAATAATGCATGAAACCTTAAGTCATGTGTCTGCCAACAATTTATAGTCTTGTTCAAAGCTGTAGATTTACGAGCTGCTGTCATTCTTAGAAGAATATTGCTCCAAATTAATTTATCAACACGACTGTAATGTAGTTTACCCCGACATTGTTGCATCTGGTGATCATGTCTCTCAACTCGTCCTCACTGCCAGATCTGGAGCACAGGTTGTAGCCGATTGGCTGGTATCTCTGCCACCAGGGCCGCCAGGGATTGTTGAGCACAATGTGTTCATTTGGAGGGGAGATCTGAAAGAAAGAAAAAGAACACAGAGGGAAGACATTACAGCAATGATCACTTTCAAGAAGAATTGTTAGCAGACAGAGTTGATGGTGGATATGGTTATTAAGTGTACTATGCTTTTATTGTCATAAGAAGTACTATGTAGCTTGTGAAGAAGGTTGTAGCTCACTTTGGACAAAAGCATCTCCTAAATTAAATTGTAACATTGGAAATTACATTGAAAAAGTATTGTGAACAGTAAAATGTCGCCCTGAAGCTTTCTTAAACATGACAAAATCCCTAATGATGATATCAGGTTTTGTAGTATTTAATTTTTACATGAATTTGGAATGAACTGTTTCTGATCTGAAAGTGCCATTTTTAAAACAAAAACCATCGTCCATGACCTCCAAAATTAGAGAACTGCAATACAAACATTTCTGGACAACCTTTTTAAAATGAAGTAAAGGAGAAGCAACAGAAAATGCAACATATTCTAAATATGGCAACATTTGTAGTCCTTATTTATATTTTATCACCTTCCTACTGACACTACTTTACTTATTTATTCAGGCTAAAATATTTGTGTTTAAAATGTAAAATGTTTATTCATAAAAACTGATGAAACTGAAGTTCAAATAAATATCTTAAACAGCTTACAACTGTTCTTGATAAAGGAAGATGAAATCCACTGTTACCTTTTAATATATGGTGAACTTCTCCTTAGTGAAACATCTAATTGAATGTGTCTAATGCTTATTTTTCAAGCAGCTTGACTATAAACCACATATTCTGAAATAGAAAAACAATGAATGATCTTCCTTTTCCCAACCCAGAAACGATCCACCTGTTTGCAGACGTACCTGGACACCACCAAAGCCATTGGGACCCAAGAAGCGCTCACACTCTGCAGCGATGTCGGCCCAGCGCCACTCAAACAGGTGGACGATGGTTGTCCTGCCGTGCTTGGTCTGGGGGTTGTGCTGGGCGAGGCCCAGCCCGAACAGAGCCACCAGAATGAACAACTTCATTCTTTCCCTGAATGAGAGAGAAAAACCACACTAACCTGCTGCCTCACCCCAAGTATTTATCCCCCTTTTCTCTTTCTTCTCATCCAATGAGAGACCAGCTTTTAGGTTAAACAGATGCTTCTTTCTCACAAAGTTTTACCTTGTTTCAAAACTAGGAGAATCAAAAATAGCATTGAGGCACAGAAAGGTTTGAAATAGACTAATCTAAGAGCTTTAAGATACTGGATGCTAACAGGGATAGTCTCTTGTTCTTTTTACACTGACAGTAAACCATCTGTTGCATTGAATCTTATCCTGTCTGCAGTTATAAAAGAAAACTGAAACTAATGGATCACTTGGCAGACATTTCAACGGTTCAACAGCAACTTTGCCCATATTAAACATTGTGTCCCAGTTTAAAAACATCATGTCCCTGTCTCTAACATCATACATCAATCATATCAGCTGTTAAGTATACACTAATTCAACTATTAAGACATACAAGCTGATATTTCAGTGTTCTTACCACTCAGAACATGACAGCTTCGGTCCATTATTTGTTCACGCAGTTCAATGCCACATCATGTTGTAATAGTCAGATTAATCAAACCTTGAGTTATAAGACTTTGAGTTGGAAAGCATTTTGGGAAATGCAAATAATTAACCTGAGGCTGGAAAATCCAGAATAATGTGTGTTGTATGATTATTGGGGCAGAGTTGGTCAACGTGGGAGGGCTAATACAGTCAACATTTAGTTTACATTTTTGTTAATGTATAAATAATTCAACACGTGAGTATGTATGTTATCAAGTGACTGTCCTTGACATGAAATAGTTTAACTGGGAATGTTTTCATGGTTGTTTGAATTCTAATTGGGGCGGCAGTAGCTCAGTCTGTAGGGACTTGGGTTGGGAACCGGAGGGTGCGGACCAAATATGGAAGTTGGTCTGGTAGCTGGAGAGGTGCCAGATCACTTCCTGAGCACTGCCGAGGTGCCCTTGAGCAAGGCACCAAACCCCCTCCCCACCACCAGCTCAGGAGCGCCCACTGTGGGCCGCTCCGTCACTCTGGCTTCTCTCCATTAGTGCATGTCCATAGGATCCTGTTTCTGCATGTGTGTGTATATTTCGGCCTATGTGTGTGTTCATGACTTACAGAGTGTAAAAACTTAAATTTCCCCTTGCGGGGATCAATAAAAGTAAATCTTAATTGTGACATGATGACTTATTTCTATATTCATATTTTGTCTTAATGTCGATGATATTTCTTATTCCAGTATTCATCACAGTGTGCAAAAATAATCTCTGGAAACAACCTGAAGGTTTGAAGGCCTTTTTTTTTTTCATCAGGTGTTAGATCTGATTGATGTGTTCATACTAAGTTGTCATAGTAGGTTTTACATTGCTGTTATCACAAACTACAAAAAAAACTGTGTTTAGGGTGTAGGTGAGGTTACGAAACACACGTCTTTGTGTAACTTCACCGTGTTGTTATTCTTTCGTAATCGGGGAAAACCAATACAGAGATAAGCAGTGGGGTGAGGACAGGTCAAACATGTTATGTGAAACAAGTTAACTAACACAGTCCTGACAAAACACAAGCTTTTTCCCATGAGGGGCTTCAGATATGACCCCCTGATTAGTGACTGTAAGTAAAGGGTCAAGCTGCCATGTGTCAGGTGAGGGGATAGGCTAATAGGCTACTTGTTATTACTCAAAATGGCTTTTAACACATTTTTGTATTGATTGGTACAGATGACTTACATAGGCCGTATCCCTCCATTAGTTCATGTTGTAGATTATTTAAAAAAAAAAAATAGTAATGAAGGACTTTAAAAAATTAATTAGAAATATCTAATTACTGAGATACTTTAGCTTCATTGAGTATTTCCATTTCATGATAGTTCACGTTTCCTCTCAGTTGACCTCAGAGGGCATCTTTATTCCACTTCATTGAACAGCTTCATTTATTAATTCAAATATCTTTTATTGAGCAATTAAATTGGACATACAGTCAACAATATATTCCAGACTCATTTTCATGGTTATTACAGTTGTGCGTGTAACCCTGATATTAATTGAAGCTCAGATACTTTGATAGGCACCGAGGTAATTTTTAATTAAGAAATAAAGTGCGATAACATCAAATGTAAAGAACAGAGAAACAGACAGAATACAAATAGTACTAAAATAAAAACGAACCCCACTGAGCTACATTTATTAGGTGAGATTTAAAGGATCAGTTCACAAAATCTGCAGTTTAAAGTATTAAGATCCCTGGCAGTATGTAAAGTCGCAGGCTTTGATTGGGCTGAGCATTTAAGTTTCATTCTCTGAGCATCAACAGGACGCGTGTCTAACCCTCTGTTGATTGAAAACTGAATATCGAGCAGGGGCGGGTTCAGCCGTGTGAAATTAAACAAAAGCAGTGTCAGCTGTGGTTCTCTGGGGTATTTAAGACCACAAGGCACGCTGAAGCCTCACACCTCATTGTGATAAGACCAAAACTGGGTAAAGACCAGCGAGTCCACTGAACCAGGAGATCCGTGCCGACTGCCTTTGCCTATATAGCATCTTGTTTACTGCCTAATGCATCATCATCAGAACAGAAAAAGACGCGCCTGTCATAGAGGACGCAATCCTTACAACCTGTCTCTGCTTAAGACAGCCTCTTCTACCCACCTTTCATTTACATTTGGCCTTTGGAAGTGCCAATCTTCTGTGAATAAAACTGAATTCATCCAAGCACTTGCAAAACTCCAGGCCCTCACTGAAACAGCTGCTCTTTCTGCTGACACAACGCTTTCAAACACACCCCAGGGGTGGACGTGAAGGTGGAACAGGTATCCTCATTTCCAAAACCTGGAACTTTAATAACCGCTTCCAATTGAGAAACAACTCCACATTTGAATATCACACAATCCTCCTATTAAAATATACATTGCCATCATTTGGCACCCACCAGGGCGTAATCTGGAGGATTTTGTTGTGGAACTGGACATGTCAATCTCAGATATCCCTGATGATGGGACAACACTGATTCTCATGGGAGACATGAACCACCACACTGATAAAGCAAAGACAACAGACTTCCTAGCTCTCCTTTCCTCACTTGAACTCAAGCAGGTCTCCACTCTTCCTTCCCACAAAGCACACACTGCTCTTGATATGATTGTGACTGATTTCAACAAAAACCAAGGATTAAAATGAGGATAATTCTTCACAAGAGTCGAGCTATATCTGTCTTAAAATACTTGCACCATCCCTAAAATTATAACTGCCAATCTTATTGTGTGTTAATATTGCATATGAACTATGTGCAGCATGTCATAATAGTTATGAAGGGATGCTCTTTCATAAAACAATAGCTCCCCCAATGGTTCTAAAGAGAAACTGCTCCATACTGTTCATACAGTGCATCATTCTGTGTCACCTTATTTCCTATAACTACCAATTGAGTCTATGTAAAAAAGCTATATGTTACCTACACATCTTTCCTTTATTCATAATGTAAAATAATATTTTTTATTATAAAATAGTGGGAATAATCTGAAGGAAATAAACCACAAAACATTTGCATGTTTTTTGCATTATGTACCATGTTGTTGTTGTTGAAAATGTAATGCAGCATATTAATATAACAATAGCTCACAGCCTACAATACCAACAAAAAAACGACATTCCAGTTAAATTGCTGGAGAATCTAGTAAAAAGAAATAGGGCAGTGAAAGCCACACTGCCTGTAGGTTTGTCTAAATAAAGCCTGGTGTGCCTCATCCCACCTGCTCACTATCTGACCAAGCTCCTATCTCCAGCTAGCCCCCTACCCCACCCCCCCACCCCCCCCCTCCCTCCCTCCCCGGAGAGCATGTCAACCGGACCTTCCTCTATTTCGTTTCGGGTCACTCCCCTCAGTGAGTGTGTGTGTGTTTGTGTGTGTGTGTGTGTGGGTCACAGGCTTGTAGAGGAGACGGTGCCCCCCGACACGTTTGTTCTGGAAACAGTCTCTGATAAGTCATCTCAGTGCAGCCTGTGAGTGCTGACACATAAGGACTAAAGGGATACAGATCTGATATCATAGAGCAGGTTTTGTTCTTTTAGGTTGTGATGACCTTTTCACAGCAGCACTGTTCTCTCTGGTGGAGAAGTAGTTCAGAGAAGAAGAAAAAGAACACAAAAAGAGGCATCCAGCACATTATATATTTCTCAAAGTTACTTCAAAATTTAAAAATAAGTCATCCGATATCTTTATGTATGTGGTGATAATAACTTTAATACATTTCCAGTCAAAACAACACTTGAAAATGTTTATTCCTACAGTGTTCTGTCAGGTAAATTCACTAAGTTTAAGCTCAGTCTTGGTACAACTACAAATAATATTTTAGACAACTGCTTTTTTTCGGCCACTTGGGAGCAGCAGAAACAAGTTACAACTCAAGATTGCCGTTTAAAGCTCCTGAGAGGAGTTTTCGCCTGGTGATGAAACGTACTGAAATGACTATTGATGCATCTGTATGACCTGCACGACCAAAAAAGCCCATCAGCATAAAGCTTGACTATTTCTATACAGTTGTTTTTAATGTCTGTTACCACTGCTGCTGGGTAGGTGTCAAAATGAATCCCAGCACGCCTCTAAAACAGCCTTTCTTTACATTCTCCAGAGCAAAGACTGTGGACTGTTAACCCGCTTTGTTCACAGGGGGCTCCACAATGAGTAACCAAATGTTCCTCACAGGAGCTTTAATGTTGACCTGAGACTTATATAAAGTTGTTTATTAGCAAAAACAAACAAATGTTATAAAGCGACAATGATATCAATCTATATTTGGTTTCTAACAAACTCTTTAGCTGCTAATTGATTTACTAGCTTCACAAGCCAGTTGGACAAAAGTGTCTTAGGTTTGGAACAAAGCAAGTTCTGTTTTAATCGACATTAACTTTTTTATGAATTGTTGTAAAGTTTTGATAAAACCAAAGATCTTTCTAAACAAAACCTAAAAATTAGCAAAATTAGCAAATCCTGACATTTAAGATGGTAGCAAGACAACTTTTGGCACTTTTTTACATTAAATTACCAAACAACTAACACATGGGAAGACAAATGTGTCATTTATTTATATACTGCCTTTGGATGATGAATCAACACGTGATTTTAGCTCTACTCCTCCAAACTTGAGCTAAAAGTTGTCTCAAAAGTCTGTTAACAAGAGGTCAACTAAAGGTTTTGGGGATTATTCTCCGTTAGATAGACCCTATGAGTAATCACATGTTTTAGATTTTTTTTGTTGACATTTTCAATTTCTAAACTATTTCTTAATTGGATGATAAGCCCTTTACGGTTTCCCCTTGAATCACTGCCATGAGGTTTCCATCCTGATGATGCAGCATGCTCTGTGGGTGGAGATGTCAGATGCAGAGTTAGGGCCCTAACTTGCTCATACTTTCCCATGGGCCCCAAAAAAAATTCCAGTCAGACCAAAGTCCTTTCCTGTACGGACAGCACAGGACATACCTCCAGAGGCGATGAAGGGTTCGGGGGACAAAGCTTTCTTTCACAGCTCCAGCTCTGAGACCAGGTGAAAGTAGACACGCTGGTCATTTGATTCCCGCCTCTGCTTCTGTCATGGGAAAGTGGAAGAGTCATAGCGAAGAAACGGGGAGGGTTTGACTAGAGACGGGAAAGTGAAGAAGGATAAGAGGGAGATAAAAAGACAAGGGGGAGGAATGGGGTCAGCAGGTTAAGAGTGAGTAAGAAGAAGAGCAGAGGAAGACAAATGAGGGAAATAAAAGAGGAGAGAGAGAGAGAAAGAGAGAGAGAGAGAGTATTAGATGGTGAAGGGGGGGGGGTGCTGCTGTAGTTCAGGCCAAATGAGAGGAAACACAGAGGGAGTGAGTGGAAAAAGAGAAGGGGGAGTAAAAACCATAAAGGACGAAAAAAAGAGAGTGGGGGGAAGGATGAGAATCTGTTTGTACCTCGTCCGCTTACACTTCAGGAACTCTTTAAGTCAGACAGCTCAGGTTTAAGAGCTGTTTGAGAACAGACGACACATGGCATGTTGAATTTAGAAATACCATAGTCGAGTTCAAACCTTGTCTTACTTGTACAAATGTTTTAACAGACACAAATCAAAAAGGGATTTCTACAATAGACGACGCATTAGAAGAGGGTGTAGCCTCCTGGTTTCAAAGGTGAAACTAATGCAGAAGTCCATTCAATCTGCATTCTTTCTAATGGTCAGCAGGGGGTGGCTCAACAGGTTACAAAATAACATCAAATTGACTCGTCACATAAACATAAATATTGTCCTCCTGACTTTGGGTCTCAAATTCTAGTCTGCTTCACTACAGCATGGTGTTTATTTTGTAAATGACTGCTCAACTTGGAGCAAAATAGACGATTAGACACTTCAGTGCATGGTTACTATAGAATATAGTAGCTTGTAGTAGCCAGCAAACCATATTTGGACGAGAGGCACTGGAGCGAAACGAGCGGTTGGAAAACCAGAGTTGTTACAGCAAATCAGTCAGTGCCCTCGGTCAATTTACCAATTTACAAAATTAATCATATTCTATTTGTAATGGTGAGCAAAAGAGTTGTAAATTAATAAACCGAGTAATTTAATTAATCACTCATCTCACCACTCCTTAATTTTGATGTAAAGTTGTACATTTTTATATGGGCTTTCATTAGAAAGGATTTGCTTTTGGAGTGAGCCTCATGTGGCGAGTCATAGAACTGCAGTTTTCACACTTCTGTGTTGGCTAGATTTCAACCCTGGAAGTAGCCTTGGGGGCCATCTGGCATCTAAATCAAGGCAGCCTGATAACTCAATATGTTCACTCCTGGTTCTTAATAAGAAACAAGATGAACAAAAAAGCTAAATTTTCGGTAAAAAAAAAGGGGGGGGTGGGGCTGGGCTGGGCTGGGGTCACAAACCAATGAATGATGACATGGTGTTTGGGAAGAACAGAAAGGCAATGGGCAAATCTGCATCACTCAGAGCTTCTGGAATCATAAAAATCTACGCTTGATTGGATGAAGAGGTGTCAAATGGAATCTTTAACCACATTTACGATGCGTTAATAGTCTGATGTTAAGCTTTTGCCGCTTCACCGGGCGCTGTAAAAATGTACTGCCCCTAACTTTGCTTGGCTTTTTTAAAGATCCCAGTAATGCCATCAAGAGCAATAACAAGTGAGTCACCACAATTTTACTTTACTGTTTGAAATTATCAGCAAATCTCACTAAATCTAATTTTGGTAACTTTTCAGGTTTCCTCAACTAAACTAAGAATTCCAGTGAGAAGCCGACCCGTAAAGTCAGATCCACGGCTTCTTCCAAAGGAAAGTTTCAGCCCTGTGTCCTCTCTTCTTCTTTTCTTTTTTTTTTTGCCATGATGATATGTTGTGCAGATGTTGGGAAAAGCTTTCCATCTCACTGCAAAGAATAACAGCAGCAGCGGAAGTCCCCCAGGAGAGGTTCAGGCACTGAAACTTGCTACACATACACACACACACTTATGGACACATATGCACACTCCAAACCCTCAGACATGAACTCAAACGCCTTTACATCCTTTCATGGACACTGTCTCATCCTTTCTTTTTGCACTGACAAACACACACACACATCCTCCTCCATCCTATCAGAGAGGACATGTCATGTAGAGACACATGCTTCTCACATTGAGACATTAAACAAACACATGTAGACACTAATCTCAACCATACACGTTATAGTGTTTCTCAAATGCATCATGTCAGTCAGTCTTAAAACAGATCAAATGCTCTCATGATAAAAAAAAAAAAAAAAAACAGACGATAGAACTCGTCTTTGAAACTTTTTCCAAAAGCCAGCATAAAAACACAATCACACTAAAGTTCCAAGATCCCAGGCAGGAGTCCAATTTGTTCGATGAAAACTTTAAAATATGATATGAGAGTGATTAAAGTCGCAGAGCTCCACAGTGGAAAGGCTGGAATAATAAAAAAAAAAATGTCTGGAATTTGATCTGATAAATAACTTACAGATGCGGTTACTTTTTCTTTTACCCAGTCGAGACATCAGAAATAAAAAAAGTAAAAGTAAATCTAAAGTTAGTGACATACAATCCCTTTTATAAATATAACACCTTTTAACAATCCACCCATATATGTTATATATCTCCAATGACCCTGTTTTGCTTTACAACTCTATTAGCTCTGTAGCTAATCACTTTGATCATCAGCTAGTCACCAAAACAGTAAAGTTGCACATCGGCAAAATCAAAACATTGAGCTAAAAGACAATAAAATACCTCATATTTACACTCACAAAGAGATCTTTCATTAAAGCTCCTGTGAGCAGTTTTTAGCTGATTATGAATGTATTGCTTATCATTTGTAATGCTTTAACCCACGATACCCAGTGGCAGCGAGCTGCAGAAACAGCCACTGTGTAAATGTTCACAACAGAGATTTTCTGTAAATGACAGGTTTGACTGTTAAAAGAAAGCAGAAGATTCTTTTCATCTGAAAACAACACAACTACGCTTGTAGAGGAACACACATGCCATGATTATGCACATCTTTCGTCACTGTCGGATTTAGCTCAAGTTGCCTGATTTAAGAGAAATCTATGTAAAGAAACTTTCTAAAAAAAATAACCTTCATGTATCTGTCAGACATGCCATGCTGTACATGCCTTCAAGTGTATCTTAATAGAGCTTAATAGAAGGAATGCCATCGTGCTGCTTGTGACTGGAAAGTTGACCATAAAAATTACAGATGGAGTCAATTTTATGATCCTCTTTCACAGTAGTCAGCGGGAAATGAGAGCTTTGCTTTGCTTTCATGCTCTGAAGCTGAAGAAAAAAATCCCGAGCTCCCCTGTACTCACTGCTTCTGAGGTGTTTGCACTTTCTCCTCCTTGGACATTTGTTAGCTTTTATACAACAATAACAGAGAAATGAAGGGTGCAGACTTTCAGCTGTACTGCCTTTGGAAAAGTACTCAGGGTCCACCTTTTCCTCGTTGTCTGCCATTCCTATAATTAGTATTTTCAAGAAAAACAATCCACACAGAAACATTAATGATTGAATGAATGTTTTGAATGCCACTGAAGAGGGGAATTCACAGAACCATTTCCAACCTGAGGAATAACTTTTCCTCAAAATCTTACACATTTTAAGAGAGCAGCAGGAATCCCTTTGACTCCCACCCACACCTGACTGACTGTCAGCCTTTTCCATGATATCAACGCTGGCTTTGAGATACAGAGAGTCTCCTTTGTTTTGCAGCTCTCTGCTCCTGCAGCATGAGAGGAGGGGGAAGATGAGAGGCAGCGTGGCGAGGGGGCAGAGAAGGCAGACATCTTTCAAATGACACAATATGAGCCTCCTTTTATTAAGACACGTGATGGAGACCTGCGTCAACTCTTAGACACAAACACATCTCAAATATCACGGGGGGGGGGGGGGGACCTCTGGAAATTTGGCTTGCAATAGTGAATATGTGTTTGAACTTTGAGAGTCTTGTTTCCAAAAAGATCTGAGAGACAATAAAAAATCCAAAGATAGAACACACAGTTAAAAAATGACTTATTGGCTTTTCGCATTTCAATTGACATCTGCCAAGCCCCACGGATAGCAATGATTAATGTGACAATCAGTGTAGTGTAGCACTAACCAGTATGGTTCAGTCTGGTTCATTGACAGTGAAGAAAACCCTGCCAACTGAAAAATTACTTCAACCCGTTACTAAAAGGTGAGTAAGAAATGTTTTCAGTCAATCAATCAATCAATTTTTATTTGTATAGCGTCAACTCATAACAAGTGTTATCTCGAGACACTTTACAAGAAGCAGGTAAAATACCTTTCTCATTGTTATGTTACAAAAAGCAGGTAAAAAGACCTTACTTATTGTTATGTTACAAAGATCCGGCCTATCCATCATGAGCACTTTAGCAAAGCAGCAAAAGTTACAGTGGTGAGAAAAAACTGCCTTATTAAAAGGCAGTACTACTAATCGAATTAAGTAGTGAGCACACAAATTCAACCCTATTTAGGTATGGGTGAAGGATACATCAAAGCTC
This sequence comes from Labrus mixtus, assembly GCF_963584025.1. Lineage (NCBI taxonomy): Eukaryota > Metazoa > Chordata > Actinopteri > Labriformes > Labridae > Labrus > Labrus mixtus. The sequence continues at coordinate 23,054,930 of NC_083619.1, read as the reverse complement.
TGCGGCTTTGGCTAGTGCTCTATAATCCCCAGCCAACGCTCAACACCTGTTGCTAAAAATAAATCAACAGCGGTCTCAAATAATTACAGTGGCCAAAATAGATCCACACCCTCCACATTGAAAACACCTACAAATGTTAATATTTGCCCAGAGGACCAAGCTAATGCTAACTGCCGACTGGCTGCTGGGTGGCATTTTCCTTTTAGTTGTTTGCTCATAAATGTGCAATTTTTGCAATCAATACTTGAGCATTATGTCACTCTATTCAAACCCAATATCAGGAAAATTTACAATTACTTACATGGCAATATTTTGTTATGGCATTGACACAAATTACTGATATTTGTTTAATTCTAAGGATTATTTACTTTAACCCTAAGTTACCTGGTTAGAAAGCCGTTTGAGGTTTTGGTTTCAGGCGCGTTAAGCTTTACTCTGCTGATTATCTCTGGTTTGTCTAAGGTTGTGAATTTCAGAAAAAACATCAAAGCCCACTGAATGTAAAGTGAGCATGAGGGACCACTGCTGTAGGAGCATCAAATATTTTGGTGAATGGAAATATGAGGGATTTAAACCAAACAGCACCCTGAAACGCTCACCATCTGAAGAGCATCCTCTCTGCTCTGCTGCAATGTGCGGGACAGATGTCTGTCTGTGGCACAGGAGGTAGCATTACAGCTCTGAAATCATCTCTTAAAAAACACTTCTCTCCCTCCAGAGAAAATAGCAACGAGTCTTTAAAGGGGGAAGACGCAGTGCTGTAGGTCTCAAGCTTATACTTAAAGAAGGATAATCACTGGTTGTATAGTTGGCACGGAGAGGGGAGACGTTGGCTGTAAAACCTCGACCTGATCTCACACTAATGAGCTCTTTTTGTGTAAACGTGACGAGCCCCAGCCATTTGTTCTCTGCACACTTTGTTTTCAGTCGTAAACTGTGTAGTCTAAGATAGTGTCCAAGTTGCTGTCTTCAGCTGGCTGCTTCTTTGGACTCGCTGCCACAACAGTAGCCAGGAACTGTACGGCACTGGCATAGACACACACACACACACACATGGTGGACCAAGGAGGTCCATAGATAAAGATAGCCTAGTCTTACATTAGGAAAAAGGCACGACTTAAACAGAGAAAATTGCAGTTTAAGCAAACCTAAGTGGAGGAAAAAAAACATCCAAAATCTATAAAATTCCTGATGTTCTTTAAGTTGTAATTGGTTTTCTGTTACTTAACTCTATAGACAAAAAGTTGCTGTGTATTTCCCCCTCCTTACAGACCATCTTTTAATGTCAGAGACCAGGCACAAAACTTCAAAAGTGAATCTAACCGACTCAACTACACTCAGAACACCACAATAAGCTGGAAACAACTTGTATCTTCTAATTGATGGCCTATGTGAGGACATCAGCAATAAATCTTTCATACATTGCACCTCCTTCGGTATTGTGTGTTCCAAACACATGGTGTATTAATTAAGAAACAATGCCCTCTTTCTCAGGGAGACACAGAGACAGACGGAGGGAGGACGAGGGAGAGAGAAAAGCAGGAGAGAGAGAGAGCGCTGAAGCACATCACTTTTCCATATTGCAATACGATTAACCTAGATTTTCATGAGAAATATTCAAACAGCATCAGGGAGCCAGATTTAAGGTAAAGACAGTGAAACTTTCCTCTTCAGCAAAATAACGTGACATCAAACTGCGGATTCTTAGTCATAGTGTGAAAGAGTAAAATACAGCAGGGTGATTAGTTTTGCTTTGTTTTTCCATTTCATACAGCAAAGTATATTCTAATGGACTCTGCAGAGAAACCCTTGTTGAAGTAGATAGAGATTGAAGGAGGGGTATTGTAAAATGACACTTCTATTCAGGAATGTATTGGCCCACTGCATGCTGGGAGGTTTCCCAACACATCTTTCTTATGTACCTGAAATCAACCAATAAGAAGAGGGCTGGTCATGGTTTCAACTATATGATCATTTCCACCCCAATTAAACAAATAATTATTTAGAGATCTCAATAAACTAGCTGAGAATCGTTGTATCTTGATGCTAGCCTGGATTCATTGTATGTAAAGATGGAAAACACGTCTCCACCTTCTTCCATTGAGCAAAAGTGAATCCCCCTCTCTGACAGGCGTTGATATATTGAGCACAAGTTCTATTCTCTTCTCCTAAGCCTTATTGGTCAACGGAGCCGTCAATCATGGGGCAAGACCCCTTTTTGTAGCTTAAAAAAAACCGAATTAAACAAAATTTATCTGAAAAAAAATAACCTCTCAAACATAGATCAACATGATGAGTACTTACTATTATGACCAAAACCATCGTTTAAAGATCTATCCATGTCGCATGTGTTGACATGGAGGAGGCGGAGCTTATGTCCCATACTGAAGTCAGTCAGTCAGTAAGAGCTCCAAAATATTTTACTTCACTTTTAGGGAGCTATAATGTATAGAACAATATTAAAGCAAAAGTTGTAAACAATTTAGCATAGTACTTTTTTTCTGCTTTTTTTTTCTTGTCAATCATTTCACAACCTTTCAAACTGATCTTGTGGTTCGTTGTTGGGGGTCCCACCCCCATGACTTTAACAATCACTGCATGTGTTCCTAACTCCCACTGTAAGACTATCACAATGATTGTGATCTGTTATCTTAATCTCTGATAATTGTTTTTTTTATTTCTTTGACCCTTCACTGCCGTTTCTGTCTTCTTTACACATGATTTGTCATTCATTTATTTTTCTTATATTTACATGTATATTTTTTCTATAATACCCTGACAAGCACACACCGCCATCATAAAGTTGGCCAGAGTATCAGTTTGGTATGAGAATGGATGTAGACACAGAGGCCCTGTAGAGTATCCAGGAAGTTAATTTTGGAGGACGTCCATGAGGCATTCTGGGGAGTTTAACTTCCAGCCAAATCAAATTAGAGCCTCCAGAGTTGTGAGAGTTTACAGCTGAATGAGATTCACCCCGTCCAACCTGTCCCCGGGTGTCTATTTTCTATCTATTATCAGCTCATCCTGAAAACACACCGCAGTCACAGAGGCCCACACCACACGCCATAAACACCACGCTTCAGGCCTGTGAATGCATCTAACACTAGGGGTCTCTCTAAGGGTTTGATGAATGAAAGCCAAAGTGCTCAGCAAACAAACCAACAATTAGAAAAAAAGCCCCGAGTTCCAAATTAAGCTCAACTCATCAAGCAGCAGGAGGAGGAGACGTAATCCTGTGCTTAGTGACTCCCTCAGTCCGGGCAGGAGGTGGGCAGAAAGTTTATTGACTCTTAAAGCTTTCAGAGGAGATATTTTTTCCCTGAGATTTCTCTGTTTCTCTTTCTCTCGCTCAATTTCAGTTTATATTTCACTCTGCTTTGCTGGCATACAATGTGAAATAAGTTGCCAAACCATATAGAAAAGAAGAAAAGTGGGTGGGAAAACTGCTGGTCTGACTGCTGGTCCAAAAATATTTTGAGTAATGACTTACATACCTTCTTTTTTTGTTATTACACATAGTCCTTAGTGATGAAAGGCTACAAAGGACACCTGATGTATGTCCATTTTGTACTACTTCATACTTCTACTCTGATAACTACCTCTAATACTGCTACACTTTTACTTTTCAGGAGGATTTTTATTCATAAAGGTTTGTTATATGTTTTGTATATTTGTCCCCCTGTCCCTTATAAGGCTGTTTTAAAGCCTTGCAGCGGCAGAACTGTGGACTGGAAAGTACCCCCCCCCGTCTATAAAGATCTACAGCCATGCTAGTTTTCAGTAAGGCCGATGTCAATATGCTATCATGCTAACAATGCTAATGTTAGCAGGTAAAAGGTTTTCGTCTAATTAGCAAAGCTTACAAGGATGCTACCAAAAAGTACCAAATACAGGCTAATGGGGATGTCTTTAGGTTTGCAGGTGTTTGGTTATGAGCAAAGCATTGGAAATATTGGAAATGTAGAAGTTGATGGTGGCATAGATAAAAACTCAGGGGATCATGAGGATAGTACAATGAATTCTGAGGGGGACAGGAAGGTCTGTACCAAATGTTAAAGCAATCTGTTTTGTTTTTACCAAGATATTTCCCTCTATTTCAAGCAAAAGAGGAACCAGAGAAGAACTCAGGCAAAAAAAAACACCTGAGGAAACGTGACAAAAAACGTTAAGGTTTGAGTTAATAACGGTAACAAGTAACCACTTCAGTGGGTTATGTTAAATATGTGACGTATTCTATTTGATACATGCTGTATGCAATGTATGTAAATGTATACATGCAACTTAAAAAAGTAAACGTTGGGGCACCAATTCAGCTTAGTGGTTAAATCATGCGTCCCATGTACAGAGGTTACAGCTCTCAAAGCAGAAGTCCCTGGGTTTGACTCCCACCCTCGGCCATTTACCTCATGTCATCTCCTCACTCCCTCATCCCTGTCTCCAGCTCTAGCCACTGCTCTGTCCTTTCAATACAGGAGTGAAAATCCCCCCCCCCCCCCAAGAAAGATCTTTAAAAAATAAGTTGAGTGTTGATCTTGGAAAACAAATGGAACTTTAACCCCTCTTTGAGGTGGAAGCTTTGCGTTTGTTTGACCCATAAAATGACCCCCAACTCCTGCTTTATTGCTTTCTAAACTACGTCATCTGACTTTGTTTTTTCTCCCCCATCATTATTACCCTGGCCACCAGAGGCCATATGTCTATATATAGACATATTTATGGGTGGTAATTGGCTGTTACACATCCAAAGCTTACAGAGGTCATTTTTCTTCAGACCGCATCACTATAAGCCATTCACCTTACTAATTCTGACATTTGTACCCTGGTATTCTTGGTTTATGTTTCTGTTTTACAAGTACTTGTAACAGATCATATTTAAGTAATATCATAAATTCTGGACTTTCTTACCTTTCACACCACATCAGTCATCCCAGCAAACATGATAAAATGGTCAAATGCTGGCAGTGTATAACCTAATCAACATCACAAGCATGAAGCCAAATACAAGATAACTTCAAGTAGTGTTCAGTGGTGTGTTGTGCGAAATTTCTAGCCTAAATCGCAAATCTGTCTATTTATCAGAACCTCTGTGTTGTTTGAAGTGCTGAATGATGCAATAACAGTGGTCTGTCAGTCACTTGTATTTGCTTCTTTATTGAGTGTGATCGAGCTTTCACCAAGAGTCTGGAGCCAAAACTAAACACAGACCATTATTAAATGTGTGTGTGTGTGTGTGTGTGTGTGTGTGTGTGTGTGTGTGTGTGTGTGTGTGTGTGTGTGAGAGAGAGAGAGAGAGAGAGAGAGAGAGAGAGAGAGAGACACACACATATCTGGAGCCTGTCTGAAAAAAACACCCAGTATTAGGAAATGTGGGTACCAGTTTTTTTAGTTTTTTTTTTTTACATTGCTGCTGAGGCATTGATGTGACATCATGTCCTCAATTACACTGAGATGATCGCGGGCGGACGGAGCCACTTGTCACATTTTTTAAAAATGGATGGCTTTGTGCAAACCCGTTCTATGTAATTTTTTTCTCTCTTAAAAATAGAAACTAGTGTCTCAGGGAAGAACTGTGTCATGTATTAAATATCAAAGAAGAAGATTCCTTCACACATATATCACTTCTGTCTCTTTTGTTATGCACAAAGGACACTTTCCAAACTCAAACCTTCAATCCCCTGTCTTCCAGGCTTCTCTCCTCGCTGAACTAGTGCAACTTTTCTCAGAGACTGAACAATGTGCCCGCATTTCTCACCCACTTACACCTAAACAGGAACTTTCAAAGTATAGCTTTTTAACTTTGTGTGTGTGTATGTGTGTGCTGGATGTGTGCATGTCCATTCATGAGTGTAGCATGGGTGTGCGTTTGCTTCACAGTTTACGCATGTATGTGATTTTCTACGTTATATTTGTTCCAAGGTATCAATTTGGTGAGCAGGGCTTGACTTGGTGGACAGTAATAAACTTCTATTCCAGTGCTGCCTGTGCAGTGGCTGTCACCACAGGCAACTATGTGGCAGGCCGCCCGTGCCACCACAAGGGGAGCCATACTTTAGACTGGTATGAGTCACTGCCCATTTACTAAAGACACAGAGCCACAAAGTGGCGCATCAAGATGTCAGGCTTCAAAGGAGCTTTGCATTTCAAGAGAGAAAAAAAAAATTGAGTGAGTTTTAAATTAGATTCAGATTTTTTTTTTTAGACTGGAACAAATCAATAAAATGTCCTTGAATGATAACACATGGAAAGCCATTGTGGGAATAACTGAATGTATACCGAGTCTAACAAATGGTTTGGCTAATATCTTGAAGCTCCTGTGAGGAGCTCTGAGCTTGTGTCCATTTTGGAAAACCCTGTGGTCAGATTTGTACTTTTTATCTCTATGTTGATTTTGTCATGCACAGGTTTAACTAGTGCTTTCCCCCCCCCTTTTTTGCGGTTAAATGTATTGCTCCCTCTATTTATGGAAAATATTACAAAGTTTGTTTTAGAAGCATGCTTTTTTTTCACTTTGTTTGAAAAGTACCCTGCAGCAGTGGCTTCAGTTATTAAAAATAACCATAATATATTAACTTGTCACTTCAGATCTTATTTCCATTTGTAGGTCATTCATTTTAAATAAAAGCTCTTCACAGCAGCTTTAAAGAGCCCCAAAAAAGGAAAGAAATGCATTATCCTTCCCTAGTAATTGTGGTGTTTAATGTAAAGTTTAGAATATATTAATATAAATAATTGATAAATAATTGGCTGTATAGAGTCCGCTCCTGTGGCAAAAAGAAAACGTAAATACATTACACTAATTTTGCTATATTTGTAAGTAAATGTGTACTGTGATCCTGTGATGGTGTTGTGTGATGATCATAATGTCACATTATAAAGTACTGTAAATGTAGAGCCGACTGTTTGCCAATGCATGTTTTAACCAAAAGATCTAATCAAATATCTACATCGTTTTTATAAAACATTTTTCAGGCCTTTATGCCTTGATTGACAGGACAGCTGACAGGAGACAGGAGATGCGGGGAGGAGAGAATGGAGTTGACATTAATCAAAGAGCCGAGGCCGAAGTCAAACACGCGGTCGATTCTTTGAGGGCTGTAGCCTCTGTCAATGGTATTTGTGTATCCAAAGCCTATTGCAACTGATTCCTCTGAGCCATACAGCTCATTTGTTGTCCAGAAACTATAAAAACACATGAAAGACTCACTCATTCATTACAATAAACACAGGCACTGTAGTTTATTTTCCGTCTGCTGCTGTAAAAGCCGAGGAGCACCAAATGTGTATTATTCCTCGGCTGAAAATAGTCCCACATACAGTAATTGCTCTATTTACACAACTTTTAACCTGCTGTTTTAGGAAATTACAGAGTCTTTATGTTAAATGATGAAACTACACTGTGACCTGCTTTTAAAGATAAAGGAGGGAGGAGAGGGTTTGAAATTGAGAGTCGCCAAAGAAGTCGGAGAGAAACTGACAAGCACATCTTTGTTTTTGCTGTTTTCACGGGTTTTGTTTACAGTAAAGAGTATTTAGCTCTTTTGTCCCTGTAGAGCACTTTAATACTCTTCCCAGCAACTAATGTTATCCATACAGTATGCCTTTAATGGATTGACTATAGTGCCATGTGTTTCCCATTCAGGATGCTCTTAACAAAAGGTATCTTCATTTCTCCAACGTTCGTTTTCTCCAGCAATTGCATTCCTCAGATCAGAAAAAAGTCATTACTTGGACGGCTCCTTGATTCACTCCCAGCATTCTGTATATGTTCTGTATAGCTGACAGACATTTTTTTTTTTAATATAATGGAGAAAAAAAAACGCTACCTGAATCATGGTGAAAGCAGAGCTGTCTTTGGAAACAATGACACTCCTATTGGGAGGAATGATTCCACATGCAGGAATGTGTTCTCACTCTGTTTAAATGATTCCAGACACACCACTCACCCTATCAGCTTTACGCGGGTGCGCAGGCAGCAAGTGTTCACGTGCATGACAGGGGAAAAAATACAAAAAGTGGACTACACACTCTCACCTCCATTTATTCATACAGGGCAACACAACCAGGTACTTAGTATGTGAGTATGTTGGCAGTCCGGGCTCTACTGATCCTAATGACTCGATAGCGACAGGTTATGGCATTATGCATGTCAGATCAAAAGTCAGCCGTGAATACAAAGATAAACCCATTTACTCTGCCACCTCTGTGTTTCAGGCAGAGAACTGTAAGTGTCTCCACTGGAAAAGGCAATGGATCAACGTCACTCAAAAATGTCCATAATGGTCTTTAATGGTATTTCAGGTCCACCCAGTCTTCCTTATAGCCAGGATTTGGCATTCTTTGACGGCCAGATGTTGATCTCTTGGGTGGTGCCAACCTCTCTTATTAAGAACAGTATTCAAGCAGTTAACAGCTGAGATGGGTTGAAGCGATGAAAAGATTTCTTTAAGCAGCTAAAATCCGTACTTTTACATCAGGATGACTAAGGAGTTTTAAGTACTAAATGGTATGGACTTGTACAGCACTTTTCTAGTCTTCTGCCATTCACACCCATTCAAAGAGGCTGCTATGTAAAGTGTCCATCAATATTAGCTAATCCCATTCATACAATGTACGCCAACGAAGCAGCTGGAGCAACTTGAGGTTGAGTGTTTTACTCAAGACACATCAGATATGTGGCAATAAAACAGGGTGGCTAGCCCGCTGACTAACTGGCTTGCGGGTAAATGTCCTCCTCTCTCTCTTGGTGCAAACAGTCCTGTATCACTAAGAAACACAACTCCCTCGTCCACCCCGGAACTACCTTCAGCTACTACCCAATACAGTGGATGCCTCCCTGATAAACCCATATCAAGAACGTATACCCAGCTTACAGTATTCTAAAAGCCAATATTTTGACCAAAGCAATTTGCGTCAAAACCAGATCTTTCTCTAAGTCATATGCTCTTAAACCTTAACACAGGTATAAGAAACATATTTTAGGGTTCAGTGTTACTCAACACTTTTCAGGGAAACCAGTTTCTTCAACCAAATCTCCATAAATCATCCTGGAAATATAAACTCCTCATAGCTCCAGAACTTCCCTCAGAATGATCAAGTTCTTAAGTTTTCTTTAGGGTAGAAGTTATCAAGGTAGGATGGTTTAATATGTACAATTCAAACGTGAAGCTCTTATAACTAATCGGCTTACTTTAACCAACAGACAGTTTATCAAATTTTAAATAAATATTAATAGTGCGCAATTTGGAGTTCGCTAGCTTACTCCATGGGAACATTACACTTCCTGTTTACGTCTAAGAGACCCTTAATTATGGGAAATGTAGTTAATTGATTACTAGCAATCAATAGGTGATCATAATAGGAGCTTTATTTGCCATGTAGCCAAAACCATATATATTTATTTAAGTATGTATGCTAATTTTGGTCTGTGTTTTGTTTTACAAGTTGGCCTTTTCTTTTCTTACACGTTCTCTATATCAACCTTAACATGTCATGTAGAGTATCCACTGAAGACACAAAGAAATCATAAATAAAATGACTGTGAAACTCATTTATATGCTTTTTCCATCACCCTTCCACTCCTGTCCTGCCTTAAAGATTAATGGATTCTGATATGCTTGTTGCAGAAGCTTGTGGACACATCGGCACCACAGCTTACCATGCAATATGGAAATAATTCTCCATCCAGCTGGTGGTTGCTGAAACTGAAAACCACCATGTTGGAAATCACCCAATCCATACACTTTTGGGAAGTGATGAACATGGAAAATAGTGCGGCTTCCACCTTTCCACTTTACTGTCAGTCTTAACGTTGTTAAAAGAAAATGGAACCAATGAAGAACTCCTGGATCAAGTTCATCGCATGCGTTCTACTAATTTTGCACATTTATTAAATCATTACTTCATTCAAATAAGGTATTGTTACTAGCATCCGTGAAAGATACAGTCTGGGTCTCATTTTTGTAGTGGAACAAAATGGCCCATTCATATTCTCAGTGTTGCGGGTGATATGAGCACAGTACTCAATAATCCATGTCATGTGTTTTTCCATATCTCCAGCCACAGTTGGGCCTTTGGTCATCCATGGAAGCACACACAGGAGTAATCAAGGAATTAAGTCAATGTGGTTTTTATTTCAACAAACGTTTTCTTATAATGTGGAATGGTGGAATTGTCTGCTGGCAGTTATCTTAAAGTACAACAAATATAATTAGTTTGGCTGATAGTGCATGTTTTTTATTATTAAGTGTTTCTGTAAGCCTTTATGATCCATATCCATATAGAGTATGGCATATTATATTTGAATGAGCAAAGATGAAGTGAACACAAATCAACTGAGAACAACAGTAAGATTAGTTGAGCAGGATTGAGTCAGAAAAAGTAAGGATACTATTTTAGCTATCTGATCCTTTATCTGCATACTTCCCTCAGTTAGACAACCTTTCAGGATGTGACTAAGGACAAAACCATTGATACTCAAATGAGATATTTTGGTGCCAGCTCCAAATCTTGGCTTCCACCGTGACCCACATTTCATTCTATTTTACTCAAATACAATTTATTTTCAAGATGCAGGTCCTCTGAGTATTAACAACGAGGAAACGTGCAAAGATGTCAACTTCACTGAACATCACATAAAAAAGGTCCAGCAACACGCCTGAATGTGAAAAAGTAGGGCTTATTACATTGACACTCGTCAGTAGCTTTGTGAGGCTGTACAAATATGATCAGGGGTACTTTGTAATGCTAATGGTAGCATGCTGACATTCTCACTATCTAAGTTTTTAGATGGATTCTTCATCTAATACTTCCTTATTAAAACTAAAAGTAACTAAGTGTGTACATTTTTTTTTAATTAATTAGAGTACTGGACAGATTCCAATTTTGACCTGATGGTTGTATTATGAAAGCTAAGGACCACTGAAGTTTTAACAAAGAATCCGGTGGGGAGCATGAATGAATATAATTTCACAGC